>NC_073303.1:302525840-303125840 GCF_027595985.1 Sorex araneus | reverse complement strand
CTCTTTCCTCATGCAATTAAATCAAAGATCTTATTAAAATTGGAAAGGATCATTTTACTTATAAATTACTATCTGTAGCACTACTTCATATATTTTAAAGTTTATACAAGGGAGGATTATTTTCCAATTTAGAAGTTCTATTCCTTACTGTAATAAATCTGTTTTGGGCTAAATATTTTTAAAGTCAATATTTTATTGTGAATCACTTCTATACTATCATATATTGAATAAAAGCTACATCATGTAAATTTTTATCTACATAAAATTTATATATGTATTAGGGTTATAGCTGTTTAATTGAATTTTTACAAGCCGATGACAAAATCATGCATGAGATTTGAAGGTCTTTGTTAAATAGAAAGACAAAATACATTCTAAATGCAATATACTAAAATGATACTGTTTAAAATTTCTAGACCAATATACTACTCATTTACCCATAGTTTTTTTCATACTTTTTTACTTCACCTATCTTGAAGAAAGCCTCTTTTTTAAAAAGAAAGAAAAAAGAATATAAAAATTTGTATGCAAAATTTCAGCAACTTGCAAATGACTAGGGGCAACTCTGCCTACTGAATTATGTTATTCTCACTACTAGTATTTTAAATGTTGAACACTCAATTTATGTTGAAATATAGAGCATTAGTTTTATGTTACTGAGATTTACCATAATATAAGCTTGTCACAATCTGCATGTCTCTTTTTAATAAGTTGTTAAATGTTCTATTAATATGTGTGCTCTTGTCTCACAGTCTTATAGTGTTATGTTAGCATAAGAATACTTAATAAAATATAACAAGATGTGAAATATGTACTACACAATATATTACAATTTCCTCTTGTATTTTATAACATTGAGATATCTCAAAGTGATGAACATAATGCTCAATGGATTGTAATACTTTTCAGGTAAAGGCAAAAATCTATACTCCTATATCAAAAATTTCTGGAATTAATTGCTTAATTTAGTGTAAGAGACATTCTCATTGAATTAGAAGTAGTACAGTTTAAGACATTAATCAGATGACTGATTAGTTATTATTATGGATTTTATAAATATTTTAAATTAAATATTTTTAGGAGTCAAACCTATGTTTTACTATATTTCACTTCTAAACATTCAATGTAAAAAGTTATAATTTTAAATGTTCATGTTCTGATAGCTCGGATTGTATTTGCCAAGATTATCAAGACCCTAGAGTGGAAAAAAAAAAACCTTTGTTTTACTAATAATGCAATCAGCATAGTCATTAATATGCTTAAGAGCTAAGATATTATTTAAAAAATGACAGGATAGCTCATGATCAATTTCATGTTACTTGGCACTTTTCCCATTTCTAGAGTAAATAATTTGATTTTACCTAGGATTTGAGGACTTAAATTTTCTCTTGCTATAAATGTGTATGGACCTGGATTATCTTGGGTCAAAGTCAAATGTTTGGAATTAGGGTAATTTAGGGTTAGAATCTCAATTAAGAAGAAGATTTCAGGAAAGAGAATATTTTAAGTTCTCTGAAAAGAAAAATTGCTTCCATATGTTCCTAGAATCTTTTTTTATCTTCTTTTTGAGTCAAATATTTTTACCTATCCTTGGATTAAATTATGCTTTCTCATTGAAATCTTTCCAGACGAATTCCACATGAATCTGGTTTGTCCTACTTTATTCTCTTCTTCTGGGGGGTGAGGGAGTCCCGAAATGCTGTTCAAGAGGCCCGTGTGCCCTGCCTGCTATTCTGGGCCAACTATTCTGGTGGTTCAGTGCAAGAGCCCAGGATGAGAATGTGATTCTGCACAGGTTTTCTGCCAGGATATGGGATCACCACACCACACCCAGCAGTATTTCACAGTCCATGGAGGCCCTTAGAACTATCCCTGAGGATGCTCAGGGCCTTGTGGTATCAGGAATCAAATCTGAGTCACGTTCCTGTTCAAAACATGCCTTTAACATTGAACAACCTCCCAGCCTCTTTCTCTGTTTATCTCTTATACTTGCATGTGGAATTAATCAGCCTACTTCTTAATTATTTGTTACTTTGAATTTTGTAAATGTTTGACATGGTGAAATTGTGTTTCCTCCAAATTACACAACTCTGAAATGTAATTTATTTTCTTCGGAATCTTTTACATCACAGTTATAGAGTTTCCCCAGTTGGTAATGATGGCAATAAGGCTTCAAAATTAGCCCTCTTGTATTATAATTTAAGTATTTCCACAAAATTATAAAACATAACCCAAACTTTCTCTTATAGGATATTACTATTAAAAAAAAGTTTTTATTAGTATTAATTGATGCATTTGTAGGAAAAGAGAACAGAAAAGCTTTTTTCTCTGACTAGAATTCTAGAAAATAGAATGAACAAAAAGACAGACCTACAAGAGAAAACCAGCCTATAAAAGTGTACTTTATAAAATAACACAGTGGGAAGATGAAGTATAAATAATTCAAAGGGGTTAGAGAGAAAGTTTAGTGCAGAGCTAGGTATAACCCCTGATTATCACTGGGTGTGACCCAAAAAGAAAAAAAAAAAGAAAGATTTGTTGTGTAGATTCCTCTAGAATCTGGACTGACAGTCATTTCTGATGATAAAGAATCTTCTGTCCTTATTAGTGAGTTTTCTTGTGTCTGCATCTTTTTTCAGCTGAATTGCCTTCAGCTGAAAGGAATTTTCATGTCAAATGGAATGTTTTGTAATGGCACAGTCTAAACACCTTCATATTCTTTCAAGAAATGTCTATCAGGTGTTTTCTGTGTATCAGCTGTAGTACACAAGATGTGGACTCTAAAATGTTTGTTTTAGTGGTAATAAACCAGTAATATACAAATTAATACAGGAACAACTGGAAATTATCAGATTGAAATATAGAATGCAGAAAAATCCTATCAAGTAAACATGAGAGAGAATAAACAGTTGTCAACTTTCAATCTAATAATCAAAGAAATCTTCAAATAGAGGGCATTCAAATTAATAGCCAAAGAAATTAGTCAAGAAAATACTAGAGTAGCATCCTTTGCATTTAAGAAGTTCTGGCTCTGCACTCAGGAATCACTCCTAGCAGTGCTCAGGGCCCTATATGAGATGTCAGGGATTGAACCCGAGTGGGCCATGTACAAGGCGAACATCCTACCTACCCATTGTTCTATGGCTCTGGCCCTAAACAACAAATGTTAATGAAATAATCTTTATATTCTATTAGTCACCCACCTCATATTTAACTTCCTAGTGTTTGTTATTCCAAAAAATCCCCAAATCCTTTTTTTCTTTATCTTGCCATTTCTCTTTAAACATATTGTGGCTTACTAAGATGATTCATAGGTAACCATTTATAGAAAACAATCTTTTGATTTTTGGGGCATCCCCAGCTATGCTCAGGGCTTACTTCTTGCTCTGCATTGAGGGATCACTTTGTAACTGTGGTTCATGTTACTGAATATGAGGTTCATGAAAAATCTCGCAACAGTAAAAGATTGTTCAATGTGCAGTGAACAAACAAGCCAAAATCAAGCAGGTTATAAATATGAGGCATTACTGGTAGTGCTGTTTCATGATAGGGAACATGTGTGTGTGTGTGTGTGTGTGTGTGTGTGTGTGTGTGTGTGTGTTTGATTTTCTTGTGTGGAAAAAGTTTAAGAAACTCCAATGAAGAACATCTCATGATTATTAGACATGCCTCAAATAGCTGCTGATTATGCAACTGTTACAATATATGTGTATACATATAAATGTGTATATGCATATAAGCACATTCAACCAGGAGAGATTTTGAAGTAACAACCAGAAAAACATATTTTGGACAAGCCAGAAAAATTAACAAACATGGAATAGTCATTTTTACAAGTCTATCACTATTTGAATGACTATTGCCATTGACTTGACCTGTTTGTATCTTGATTTTTTTTCATCTATTAGATGACTAACTCCTTAATTGCCTTAATGTGCTATGACAATTAGTATATAAGTACATAATGCAAAACTGTAAAAAGTACTTAATGACTAAGACATGGACAAAGAGCTAGTACAAGGGTAAGATACTTGTCTTGAGTGTTTGATCCTTGTTCTATATCCTGTTTATGATCTCCTGAGTAATTCCAGGAGTAACTGCAAAGCACAGAACCAGAAGTAGACCCTGGGCACTGGCAAATGGCATCCAAACCAAACCCCCACCAAAAATAATGCATTAGTAAAAAAAAAATGCCATTTAAAAGATCTACCAGAACGAGTTTGTTTCCCAAAAACATTTTTTACTTCAAATGATAGACATTATATTCCATGTAGAACTACTATTTATTTCTACAGTAAATTATTTCAGTGAGTCCATTTTTAAAATGCATTATTTGAGTGAGTGTCAAATAAGCCAAAAATTTAGGCACACAGAACTTGAAGAATAAGAGTTATTTAAAATAATATTCTCAGGGCTGGAGCGATAGCACAGCAGGTAGGACATTTGCCTTGCACGCAGCTGAACTGGGTTTGATTCCCATCATTCCATATGGTCCCCTGAGCACCGCCAGGAGTAATTTCTGAGTGCAGAGCCAGGAGTAACCCCTGTGCATCACCGGGTGTGACCCAAAAAGCGGAAAAAAATAACTCTCTGAAATATATAAATAAAACTATTTTATTAACCAACTTCCTATATTTTTAGGAACTGTTTTCCTTATTAACCTTTATTCTATATTTTAAAAGAATCTGCTTTTATATTAGCAGTGATTCTTCTTAATTAGTCATCTCATTCATTATTATATTCTTGATGTTAAACATTAGTGGGATGGTTTTTGGGAGTTTGGGCTATTGTTGAGATTAACAATGAAAAAAATTATATTTTTCTCAGGTGCCAACACTTCGAGTTTAATGGTATAACAGTAGTGCCTTTAGAAATGAGATGAAAATTGTGTCTTAGAGTTCTGACCAGTCCATTTGTAAATTTTGAAAATGAGCTATGACAGAAATGCTGATAAAACTAAGGAAATTTCCTCTCTAAAAGCAAGTGAAACGAAATGTGAATGCAGGCATTTTTAGATAAATCTTTGAGCACATACACTAAGATTCAAGCAAGAATCACAGCAATAAAAAGCTAAATCGAATTGCAATTTCAGCCTCTTGTAAATGTGGGATTCTAATGCAGTGATCTGGAGTTTCCAGGTCGGCAGAGGTGAGGTAATCTGCATGGTAAAACCCCCTGCTTTCCCCCTAGGGGAAAGACTGTTGTTTGAAATCTTTCTTTTCAGTTACTAATAACCTTGCCCCACCTTCTTCCATAGAACCCTGTGCAGAGTTTCTCTCCAAAAAGATGGGCTACTGCTTTAGTGAATCACTGATGTTAATCCTTAAAATCATCCAACTGTCACACTGTTGACCCGGGTTTGACTCTGCATTCAGTGTCCCCAGGAACCTCAGAGCAGGCAGGAGGCAGGAGCGGTCCCTGTTCACGGAGCTAGTAGTAAACCTTGTGGAGTTCCTGTGGGCCCTCCCCCTCAAAAAGTTCAATACAAAATGATTCAAATGAACTTTATTTTTAACTTTTGGAAAAGTTTTACCTACTAATTAAACATTTTTTTTTCACTTAACAAGTGTTGAATTGCTGACCCTCCATTTTGAGGCTAAGGGTTGATGACTTTACAAAGGAACGTGCTTCAAATTCCTCTTTCTTAAGCACAAACCGGGAGGCAGGAGGCCATAAGCAGGTGGAAACCATGAATTTCTCAGGCAATTAAAATGCAGAGACCAGCCCCAGGATTTGCCCCTACAGGATGTGTTGTGCAATGTTTGTATTTTCATGGACATAATGACATAATTACATAATTAATTACATAATTAAGATGCATAATTACAACTTAGTAAAATACTTATCAGTAGGATGCAGTTAGCATTAGAGCCTATGGCAGGTCTGACTGCATACCCAAATCACATTCCCATATTGAAGTCTGACCCCCCCACTATTAGGACAGAGCAGGGTATGTGTGTGTGTGTGTGTGTGTGTGTGTGTGTGTGTGTGTGTGTGTATGTGTGTGTGTGTGTGTGTGTGAGAGAGAGAGAGAGAGAGAGAGAGAGCGAGGATGCACGCACTAGTGTATGTGTGTTTGTGTTGAGGGGGTGGGTTGGATCTATAGCACAGCAGGTAGGGTGTTTGCCTTGCTTGTGGCTGACCTGGGTTTGATTCCTCTGTCCGTCTCAGAGAGCCCAGCAAGCTACCAAGAGTATCTCACCTGCTTGGCAAGCTCCCCTGGCACATTCGATATGCCAAAAACAGTAACAAGTCTCATAATGCAGATGTTACTGGTACCCACTGGAGCAAATTGATGAGCAACAGGATGACAGTGATGCAGTGATACAGTGTTGAGGGGTGATATCACAGATGGGGAATATGGGTCCCATTCTTTTAAAGTGTCTATAATCTCCCCCCAACCCCCAAAAAGGACAACACTAGATCTTCCACTTTTTGAAGCCCCTCTTGTTGCTTCTTGACAGGAGTCCGATTTTCCCAGTAAACCCGTCCTACCATATGACTGAAGTAAATGAGGTTTGGTTCCACTGCAGCTAGAGGCCAATCAAAGGTGACAGGCTGAGAAAACAAGCTCTCTCAGCAGCATGTACACAGGTTGGAAGATTACAGCCTCCTGTCTTGAAAGTGCCCGCCTTCCAGCCTGCCATCACAAGGAGTTTTTCTGGAGGAAGAGAACAGGGAAAAACATTTAAAAGTAGGGTGGGTTACAGGCTGATAGGTGCCAGAGTGATCTGTAAATTCACTCTGCTGAGAGCAGTCCCCCGGGGCAGACTTCTTATATGACTGCAAATAAAGATTTCTGATTAGGTTTCTCTCCTCCCAGCCTTTAGGGAAAGATAAGGGAAATATGTTCAACCATCCCTAAGCAGGCAGCTGTTCTCCTTTTTAATATTAATTTCAGCTCCCAATTTCTTGGGGCCAGTTTGACTCTCCCTGAACTCTTTCCTCAACCAGCACACCCACACTCCCTCATAATCTAAGGTAAAAATACGGAACACAGATGGTTTGACTCACGCTCTTAACTACTGTCTTATTCTGAAATATGAAAAAGTATCTAACACCCGCTATTTAGAAATAAATCTGTTTTATAAATTTATGGGCTGGAGTGATAGCACAGCATGTAGGGCTTTTGCCTTGCTCGTGATGACCCGGATTTGATCCTTCCGCCCCTCTCAGAGAGCCAGCAAGCTACTGAGAGTATCTCACCCCCACGGCAGAGCCCTGCAAGCTCCCTGTGGAGTATTCGATATGCCAAAAACAGTAACAACAAGTCTCTCAATGTAGACGTGACTGGTACCCGCTCAAGCAAAATGATGAGAAATGGGATGACAGTGACACAGTGATAAATTTATAGACAGTTTTAAATTTAATAAACACAGTATTAGAGGTTTGTTATCAATGTTGTTTTGCATCTTGATCTAACATCTAAAAATACACAGGAAAGCAATATGACTTCGTGAAAATAGTTTCTCACCTAAAACCTGGAAGGTTTTGACTCTGGGGATATTGATGACAGCAAGTGTCTGTGCTTTGGTTTCCTGTCTCTGGGGAGGGTGGTGATATCCATGCTGGAAGCTTTCGAGAGGTTTAGAAGAGCAGAGCTATTATGTGGAATCCTCCACACCCAGGAAAATATTATAACTTCCTTTTATTGCTTTTGTTTTTGTTTGGGTGCCACACCCTATGGTGCTCCAGGCTTTTCCATGGTTCTGCTCTGAGGATCACTCCTAATATAGACCACATGGCATACTGGAGATCAGTTCCTGGTCAGCTCTGTGCAAGGCAAGCACCTACTTATAGCAGTATCCCTCCAGCCCCACGACATTGTTATAACTTCTTCATTGCAATTTTTTGGTTTAACACTGCTCCTGAATTTTCTAGTGGGAATTGCAAGAAAGTAATTCTTTAAAGAAACTTCTTTTTCTGATTCATCATATTCATTAATTATGTAGTAATGGCTTAGGTCAGTATCCTGTAAGCAGAGCTCGAGACAGCTTCCAGGATTGGTTACAAGAGGAGGATTTCTTAGGAAAAGTCAACTAGCAATGTTTCACAAAAAAATGACTTGTGTGAAGCAATATCAAAAGAAAAAAAGAAAAAGAAAGAAAAGGTCTGAAGGAGGACTAGGTATAATTTTCCATAAAGGTCAGGCAGTCTTTCTGAATACAGAACTGAGAGGCGGGCATTAAATGGACGGAATGAGGAATAGATGCATGAAGTGCGCAAAGGCTAAGGCTGGTAGAGTGACAGTAAATACAAGGAGCTGGAGGTAGACACACGAGAGCTGGGGTTGTTGGAAGCCAGCATGGCGTAAGAGATGTCAACATGATAATGACACCAAAAGATGGAGAAAGTAGTTCACTTGGGACTTGGAGATGTTAAAGTCTATATTCTATGTATTGGAAAATCAGAGGGAAGATTTATCATCTGACAATACATTGCAAAGATTGTTCTGTACAGAAGATTACAGGGAGAGAGTGAGAAATAATGGTAGATCAGAAATAATTTTGATTCATTAAAAAGTGATGATGACAGATTTTTGCTGTTAAGCAAGGGATATAGTCGGAAGTAGTCAATTTTGAAATACATTTGAAATTGGACAGTGAGGACTTGCGAATAGATGCAGATCTGTGATTCTTCTGAAATCACAGAAGAGACCATTAGCTTTAGCATTACCCATGTGCCTCCTTTTTTGAGCATCTCTCTGACACCTACCAAATTGGGAGTCTGGGGTTGGATCCCAGATATCTGTGTTATAACAAACCTCCCAGATATTCCTTACATGCTAAAGTTTTTATTTTTTTTATTTTAATTTTTTAATTAGTGAGTCACCATGAAGGTACAGTAACGGATTTACACATTTTCGTGCTTGTGTTTCCCTCATACAATGTTTGTGAGCCCATCCCTCCACCAGTGTCCATTCTCCACCACCAATGAACCCAGTACCCCTCCCATGCCCCAATCCCATCCCCCCACACCCCGCCTCTGTGGCAGGGTATTCCATTTTGTCCTCTCTCTCCTTTAGGGTGTTGTGGTTCGCAATAGAGGTATTGAGTGGCCATTGTGTTCAGTCTCTAGTCTACTTTCAACACACATCTCCCTTCCCTAGTGTGCTCTCCAATCACATTTTACTTTACCCTTCTCTATCTGGGCTGCCTTTCCCACAGTATGTGAGGCCAGCTTCCAAGTGGATCAACATGGGCAGTATCATGCTAAGTGAAATGAGTCAGAAAGAGAGGGATAGACATAGAAGGATTGCACTCATCTGTGGAATATAAAATAACAGAGTATGAGACTAACACCCAAGAATAGTAGTATATAATACCAGGAGGTTGGCTACATGCTAAGTTTAAAAAAATACAAAACTTGATTACATATGAGAAGCAAAATAAATCAGGAAAAGTTTGATCTGAACAAGTAGAAGAATTTTGGCCTTACTTTTAGAGTTAGGAAGCAGTAGTGAAAAATAGTTGTAAAAATAATAATGTGAGAGAAGAAATGAATTGTGTTTTTTCTCTGGTGCATTAGGAAAACTATGATGAAATATAAATAGCTACCACCTTAACTTTTATTTTTCCTTGTCCTTCGCTTTGTTGTTGTTACTGTTGTTGCATTGGTAAGTGGTTCCACAGTTGGTTATTGTGCTTGGAAAAACTCCTTGCTAGGGAGTCTCACACATGATTATGGTTCTTCTACACACAACTAATGATGCGCCAAAGTTCATATCACAGTGACTTCTGGGATCACAAAGGGCAGTAGTGTCCAAATTAAAGTCAGCATTCAGGGAGGTGCCAATGGCTAGACTGACTTCAACTATAGGGGCTGAAGCAGCATAGATCTTTGCATCTATGGGGCCCAAGTTTATTTCCTGGCATTGCGAAAATAAAAACAAGCAAAATGTTAAATTTGTAGCTTTAACCAGTAAGACAGGTGCTCTAACTATGCTATGTCGTATGTATTTATTTTGGTTGTAAGGCTCAAATCCAGGTTCTCATATGAAATATCTCAGGTGAAATATCACTCAATTGCCAAGTTCCATCCCTGATTCACCCCATCTTAACTGTTTTTAAGTTCGTAGTTCGGACTTGCTAAACACAATGCTCATTATTAGTCCATTAATCTCTGTGGCTTTTTCATGTTGAACAAATCATCATCATCATCCCGATGATCGTTGAATTTCTTAAACAGTCTCAGTGACATCTTCATTTGCCCTAGCCCTGAGATTTTAGAAGCCTTTCTTTATGTGTCCTTTCCAATGATGCCTGCATTGGATGCTCTTTGAGGGTCAGGGGAATGATACCCAGCATTGTTACTGGTTTTGGCATATGAATACAGCATGGGGAGTTTGTGAGGCTCTCCCATGTGGGCAAGAAACTCTCAGTAGCCAGCCATGTTCTCTCAGAGGGAGAAGTAGGCTATATATATAAGATGTCATGCAAAGTGGCTATGCACTTTTGGAAGCTTGGTTTTAAGTCTCTGGGTGTGGGCCTTTGGTGGGATTACACAGTGTCAGGGGGCAGTCCCTCGGTGTGACTGCCTAGCTACTGGAAAATGGGAAATCTGGGTGGAAGAGACTGAGTCCCGATCTGAGCAGGTTTGGAGGTCTCAGCCCTGGGTCCCACACACCTGGGTTCCTCGCTGGTACCTTCATGTGTGAGGCTCATCTGAATGTGTGGAGAGGGGCCCTGAGCATGGCTGTGGCTGGGCTCCAGTGGCCTTCGGCCGCTGGGATCTCTGCT
Source organism: Sorex araneus (assembly GCF_027595985.1). Taxonomy (NCBI): domain Eukaryota; kingdom Metazoa; phylum Chordata; class Mammalia; order Eulipotyphla; family Soricidae; genus Sorex; species Sorex araneus. The sequence continues at coordinate 303,115,101 of NC_073303.1, read as the reverse complement.
CGAGGTGGGGAGGGAAGCTGGTGCCCACCCCCTCCGAGAGGCCCCAGGGAAGATAGCCAGGTGCATGGGCAAGAGTCTCTCTGCACTCTCTAACACTATGCTCATGATTACTCCATTAATCTCTATGGCTTTTTCATGTTGAAAAAATAAAAAAGTATATAATCTATTAAACAGCTCTCCAATTCCACCACCCTCCCTGTTCCTAGTGTCTACCATTCTGCATTCTTCCTCCATAATTTAATACTGGATCCTTTGCTGAATTAATATGGTAAGATTTCAGTAAAAATAAAAATAAAATACCATGAAACAGGTGCTTTCAACGACAGATATTTATTTCTTAGAACTCTAGAGTCTGGAAAATCTAGAGTTAAAGTTCTAGATCTGGTGCAAACTCTGTCTTCTCTCTCCTAGCCTTTGAGTCAGTTCTCAGATGATAGAGGGATAGATGTTTTGTTTTCTTAGGACAATATCCCGGTCAGATTTAGATTCTCCTATTATAATCTTAATTTACTTTTACTGCTTCCTCTATGTTTAGAATGCCATATTAATTATTTGAAATGCAATAGATACATTTTGAGGGAACTCATTTTAATCAATACCATTCATTCAAAGAGAATCTTATAGTATTTGTCATTTTGTGACCTTTAAGTCTAGTGTATTGTGTAATTTAACCTTTAGTATACTGAGATTAAAGCATTTGATGCATGTTAAAGTTAGAGAATCAAAGTAGCAGGTGGGTAGCAAAAGAACAAGATACACAGTTATTTCTGTGCTTATTGTGTCTGTCTGAAAAATGTCAAATCTAACTGAAACATTAAAATAATCTCCATTTGCAACTGCTTTGAGTTCCATGTGTGGAGAAAGAGTTGTGTTTTTTTTTTTTTCCCTCTCTTATTACATGTCACCCGGCAATGCACAGGGGTTACTCCTGACTCTGCACTCAGGAATTATTCCTGGTGGTGCTTAAGGGACCATATGGGATGCTGGGAATAGAACCCAGGTCATCTTTGTGTAAGGCAAATGCCCTACCCGCTATACTATAGCTCCAGCTCCAAGAAAGGGGTTTATTTTGAAAAGGAATATCCTTGTAATCACAGCATTTGGGTTATGAGGATCAAAAATACTTGCTAGACCTGATAACAGAAAATAGGGTTCACATCTTAAACTTGTTGCTACCTGAATAAATGATTTGATTAATCTTAATCTCAATCAATGTGGGTGGTCAGAGCAATAGTGCAGCAATTAGGGCATAGTTAAGGCACTTCCCTTGCAATGACTCTCCTGGGTTCAGTCCTCAAGACCCCATATGGTCCTCTGAGATTCTCAGGAGTGAATCTGAGTGCAGGAATTCTCTGAGTGCAGAGCCAGAAGTAAACCTTGAGCACTTCTTGGGGTGCCCTCCACAAAATCAAGCAAACAAAATGGAGTGATGGATTTTAAAGTAGTTTAGCTAGGGTTTGGGGTGTGGTTCAGTGGGGATAACACTTGCCTTGAATTTGTGAGACACCAGCATTGCAACAAAGGAAGCAAATAAATTAGTTTAGAGATCATTATTCATCCAAGGAGTCATCTTAAAGAGAAAAAAAATTGCATATGAATATACCTAGCAAATAGTGGTGTGCAATATATACTTGCTAAATATTACAAGTTTTAGCTTAAAATGTGTTAGATCACTAATATTGTCTTCTTCTGATATTTTTATTAGTTATTTTACTATATAAAATATATATGTATATATGTGTGTATGTATGTGTGTATATATATGTACACACACATACACACACACACACACACACACACACACACACACACATATATATATATATATATATATATATATATATATATATATAGCCGGTTTCTTCTAACAGCCTAGTTCTCCCTCTTGGAGAACCTGACAAGCAACCAAGAGGAATCTATTGGCCGCTCGGGAGAGCCTGGCAAGCTCCCCGGGGTGTATTCATATCCCAAATACAGTAACAGATATATACATAACTCTCAGAGAGCCCGGCAAGCTACCAAGAGTATCCCGCCCGCATGGCAGAGCCTGGCAAGATAGCCGTGGTGTATTTGATATGCCAGAACCAGTTAACGATAGGTCTCATTCTCCTGACCATGAAAGAGCCTCCAGTTGTTGGGAAAGACAAGTAAGGAGAGGCTACTAAAATATCAGGGCTGAGTGTAATAGAGACATTACTGGTGCCCGCTCGAGTAAATTGACTAACAGTGGGATGACAGTGATACAGTGATTTTGCTATGTTTGTATTATTTCCGCATAGCTTCTTATTACATATTTATCTTCATTTTACCAACATTTTATTAAAATGATGACGATGACAAAATCCCATTAATCATGATTTCTCGAGTGGGCTCAGTAACCTCTCATTCGTCCTTATCCTGAAATCTTAGAAGTCTATCTCGACTAGGCCCTCCTAACGATGTCGCACTGGGGGCTCTTTTAGGGTCAGGGGAATGAGATTCAGCTTGTTACTGGATTTAGTATATGAATACACCATGGGAAGCTTGCAAGGCTGTCCCCGGTGGACAGGAAACTCTCAGAAGATTGCCAGTTTCTCACAGAGGGAGAAGTAGGCTACAGTATATCTTCTGGGAGCTTGCTTTTATGTCTGTGGATGTTGGCCGTTGATGGGATTGCACACACCTGGGTTCCTCTGCCAGTATCTTCATGTGTGAGACCTGTCCGAACGTGTGGAGAGGGGCCTGGAGCATGGCTGTAGCTAGGTTCCAGTGGTCTTCAGCTGCCAGGAGCTCTGCTCGTGGTGGGGAGGGAAGCTGGAGCCCATCCCCTTCGAGGGGCCCCGGGGAAGATAGCCAGGCATGCGGGCAAGAGACTCTCTTTATTTATTACAATATATAATGGATTTTAAAATATTATATCTATAATAATTTCTGTATTTTCACAGTGTTAATGAATTTCCTTTAAGAGAATTAACAACTTTTCATGGAATAGTTAAGGAAAATATATTTAATAAGAGTTTATAATACTGAATTAAAAATATAGCATGTCACTATCGTGGGCATTCTTGAAGCAAAACAAATACTAATAATTGCAAGAATTAGCTAAGAAAATCCAAAGATACTAATTTGTGAAGGGGGAAAAATCTATTGAAAATAATTCCCTTGAGTCCTGGAGATAGTACAGTGGTTAGAAAGCAGCCCTGATTAACCAGGTGACACTCTTAGCACCACCATAGTGACAGTATAGGCATTAGTCACTTGCCTTTCATGTGTCTGACCCAGGTTTGAACCCCAGCACTACATATGGTCCCGGGAGCCAGAGCCCTGAGCACCACCAGGTGTGGCTAGAAAACAAACAAAGCAACTCCCAGCACTACATGACCCCCTGAACATCACCAGGTGCAACCCTGGAGGCTACGTTATCTGTGTCCATTTTAGAAGCTCTCGCCTTTTGGAAGTTAACTTAGCTAAAGTCATATTGCTGAAAAGAGATATTATTGCCTTTTAAGGGAAAATGCAAAGTGTCATTTTCTTCTCTTCTCTATTTGTAGGTCCTATGTTGTTTTCCCTTTAATATTTACCTAGAACATTTACTAATCTCAATGCACTTTGTGATGTTAGTGCATGCTTATTATAGGCACCCAATGGGATCCATTACTTCTTAAAAGTCGATTTTGCAAGGAGTTAAGGAAAAAAGAATGCTTTCCAGAACAGTTATGACTCATGGAATTACCTGAAATTAGTCACAGACTTCCTACAGCTTCTTTGGCATTGAGACCAGTCTAAAGCTACACTGAGCCAGATGGTGTTTGTGTCGTTCTTTTCCACTCTCTTACCATTTCCTCCTATTAGAAAAAAAATCAATGCATCGAATTGACTTCATTTTCTCAAGTTTTTATAGTGCCTCTTGTGCTGTTCATTAGAAAGTCAATTGAAAGACACACACACACACACACACACACACACACACAAACAAAACCCTCACATCTTTAAATGCCCTTTAAAAATTATGTAAAAGGGGCAGAAAAAAAATACAAAGAAAATTAAGTTACAACAAATGAATAAGTGGAAGAATCCCTGGTAAACTCCAGCCAAAATATTAGTTCTGGTTTGGGTACAATGAAGCCTAGGACATTGGCACTGGGGGAGAAACTCATGGCAGTGCCCATGTTCCCACCCTGGCCTGCACAGCTGATGGACTCAGTCTAGCAAAGCTCTTCCCAGCCGAGCAGTTACTTTGGCCCTGGGCTTTAAGGTTACATGATGATGCTCGCATCTGTCAGAGGTAGACATATTACTGCTGATGGTGTTATTTCCTCTGCCTGATTTCTCACTCTCAGCACTTAACTTGCTTCAAATGGTAATGTGTGATGGTATGCCTTCTACATCCTTTTGCCCTCCTGCTTGCCAAGTCTGCACTTTTTAGCTCCCCCCACCCCAGTGCCCTCCTAAAATTAAATGAATTGCCTCCCCACGCAGGAAAGTTCCCACCTGATTTACAACTGCCCTGTAACCCTAGTCACAGAGAGGACAGAAAACCTCCTGCTATCTACTGAGTGATGTTAAATATATGCAAAGTAACTCCAACTGTTTCCTTGCTTCTGGGTGTGCATTTTTTTTTCCTGAAATGTCTGATTTCTTTCTCTCTTCTCTTTTTTTTTTTTTTGGGGGGGGGAGGAGGGAGGAAGGAACTTATGAAACTGTTTCATCTACAGAAGATTTTGTTTAAATATTTCATTAAAAATATTTGCAGCCGGAGACAGTTAATGTTAAATTGAAAACCAGTTAGGATTTTCAGCTAATTTTTTTAATGCCTGGCAGCTGGAATATATCACTGAAATGCTGACGTTGTATTATTTAAAATAGCGTTGCCTGTGAGGCTTGGAGGAGCTATTTAAGACAAACCTCAAGAAGGCTAGTGAAATAATAGCTGAAGTTATGTTATGTCAGCCAATTCCTCAGCATGGAACAGTATTGTGAACCCAGAGTTGTTATCCTTCACTGGGACATAAAATCTATATCTTGATCCTTTTGGTCATTAAAGGTCCTATAGGAATTGTACCCACGGGGACTGTGCTTTCATCCAGTGTGTTGGCCAAAGGTCAATTCCAATGGTTTTGCTTTACCTTTTCAATATGCTTGTAGTTTCATTTAGATATAATCAGAGGACAGTTTTTGGAAGGACTTTGAGGTTGTTCTCTCTTTCTCATTACATGTGTGCGTATAGAGAGAGGAAGGGGCAAGGGCTTGCAATTTACAGAGAAATAGGCTTACCTATTGAAATGACCAGAAGCAAGCCTATTAAAGAAGTGACAAAGTGACAAAGGGTTCCGTGGAAGCTTTTTATCTGGTAAATCATTTTTGTCACTATTTCTCTTCAGCTGATGAGGTATAGGAGCTGAGAGGGTTGGAAATAGAGTACTACTTCTTAATTTTATTATTTTATAACTGAGGCACTTAGTCTTCATATGTGGGGAGATCCTCAGTGAGGGCAAAACCATTAGACCAGAGAAGGAGGAGACAGAAAGAAGAGAGTGATGCAGGTGAGGCAGAAGAAGCAGCGGTGGCGTGTCTCTGTTTGTCCACAATTCCAAGAATGAAAATATTGAATAAAGAAGATGCTCAGACTCAGACTTGGAAAGTAGAAAAATTTATTGGAAAGTAGAAGAGAAAAGAAAAGAAGCTGCCCGGTGGGTAGGAACTTAGTATAGAACTAAGTTAGCTATGGCTTTTTGTGAGATACAGCACAGCGGGTAGGGCGTTTGCCTTGCACACAGCGGGCCTAGGTTCAGTTCCTCTGTCCCTCTCAGAAAGCCCTGGCAAGCTACGGAGAGCATCCTGCCCGCATGGCAGAGCCTGGCAAGCTACCCATGTTGTATTCGATATGCCAAAAATAGTAACAAGTCTCACAATGGAGACGTTACTGGTGCCCGCTTGAGCAAATAGATGAACAACGGGAAGACAGTGCTACAGAGCATTTATAGGAAAATCGGTCCTTGTGAGACAGAGAATGCAGGGAATCTGCAAGGTGGTTGGACTTGTTTGTCTTTCTGGTCACCTGCCTCGGGTATTGTTCACTATCGTGGTCTGTGGCTCCTAGTTCTGGGACAGAAGACTATGGTCCGGGGGAACTCCAGGAATGTTAAAGATAAAGGCCATGGGGATGAGATGTGGCTGGTTGATGAGAAGTGGAGCTGGTGGTGAGGGGAAACTGTGGACACCCCTCTTGTTGGCAAGGGGAAACTGAGGCTTCGTCTTTCAAAAGCAACATCTAGCAATATAAATTTAAAATTTCTAAGTGCCATTCTTTTTGTTTTCAAGTTGCTTGAAAGATTCTTTTACTCTGACAGTGTTTCTCAACCTTTCTGATCCTACCCTTCTTCCCATCTTGTTTCCTAATCAAACTTGCCCTTCTAGTTTCATGCCTGGGCCTTTATTCAATGTGATTTTTACCTGTGCCCCCTTGGAAATCGCTGGGACATTCAGAGATCTTGTGGCTCCAGTTGGAGAAATGCTGGTTTAAGAATTAAAGTAATAATACTCTTTTAGCCATTTCTCAAAGCCTAAAAACAAAGATATGTTTTTTTATAAGTCACAAACCTTAGGTTTCTTCTTGTAGCAAGAGCGATGGCCCATATATAAATCGATACTTGACTAGAAAATACTAATTCATGAATATGTCGACAAGAATGGTGTTGGAGGTGATTGTTTTTATGAAATGGTTTTGATTTTAGCTTTTCCCACATCCTTGGTCCCTGAGAGATTGCTATTCATCCCTAGCACTGTCCCAGTTATCTGGGGTTCATACCCCTCACAGATGTGTCATGCTTATTTAAACATTCCCAGATCTTCTAGAAGAGTCCCTGTCATACATAATGAAATAGCAGTACCTTGAATCGCCTCCCCACTGGTGGGTATGTTTTTCATGATCCTGAAGACAGTCTTCCTTGAGAAAATGTTTGTTGGAGATGTAACTGTAAATACCAAATTTATCTACCACACATTTTGCTAGTTGCTTACATTTATAAAGCTCAGAGGTAGTAGTAACATGATATTTTCCTTCCTTACTGCCCCTCAGTTAAGGGAATCTTGGAATTCTGAATACAGTATATAGTTTAGAGGTGGGTTAAAAAAACACCAGAGAAATAATTTTTGGCTGGTGACTGAATCACAGATTAACAATAAAAAGTAATCCAAGTCAATAATAAAATATCCAAGCCACACTGAAGCATTTCTCCCAAGAAACGAAGATTAATGCTTGGCATTTGAACATATGTACTTAGAAAATATCTACTATTAAACATACATGATAATACCTTAAAAAATCCTTCTGCACATATATTTTCCCCCAGGTAAAATATATCTTGTTTATATCGGTGAATTAATAGTCTCATTGTTCACTGTAAGACTGTGTGCTATTTCTTTGTATGGATATAAAAAAATTCTTTAGCTCTTGTAGAATTTCTGCCCAGTTTTTGTTTTCAGCAATGCGAGAAATCCCAGATCTGTCACAACACAGTATGTGATCAAATTTGCCAGTTTATTTTTTAAAATAAATAACCGACACTTTATATCTCTTCCATAAGTAAAGGACACTTTCAATGATGTTTTTTATGGGAAATGTTCATTCCTATTCATGCCATTATTATGAACTTGTCAGTATCCTCCTGTTTATACTTCAAAACTAGACTTTTGCTTGTGAAATGACCTATCACTAATTTTCCTATATTTTCAGTTGTCCTTATTTCTAGTAATTGTCAACATTTAGAAAAGTCATTATTGTTAGGAAACAAAATCTAATCCAGTTAATCTTAAAGGTCTCATTGTCTTTATTCAGCAATTTGTGAGGCAGGTTGCGTTCCATCTAGCAGCTAGAGAAGAAAACTGTGGAAATGTTCAAATGAAAGATAGGGAGAAGAAAGCAAGAAAATAAGTTATACTAGAAAAAAAAATAGATTGTGGCAAACTCATTTTTTATTTAGTTTTTCTGTTTATCAGGTAAATTACCACTCTGATGTGCTAATGAAGAATTCTAAATTCACAGGTTAAAACTTCCCTATTACATCCCAAACTATAATTATAACTAAGTCTGAGTTTAGTAGTCTGGGGCTTAACACAACTGAGGCTGTAGTCTTCATTTGTGTGGTGGAGGTCAAAGTGGTAGCCTGTATTTAGTTCCCTAGCGTCCTGGAGATAGTTCTGGTGATAGTCAGCCAAACCGTGCAGACCTGATGATTCAATGCTGAGTCCTGGTGATGTGAATGCTCAGGCCCCGTGATGCTGTGGGCCATCAGAGCCACCTGGACAGTACTCTGGGGACCATGATGTGCCAGGGATAGAACTCATGGGATCATGCCAGGAATGCACTCCAGGCCTTTGAGCTATTTCCTTCAAACATGTGTCTTATTTTTAACATTCATGCTATCACTGGACAAATCATTTTTATTTTTTGATCTTCCTGATTTGTTGTCATACTAAATATAACTTTCCCACTCTGGGAATATAAATATATGTCTTCAGTTATGTTCTCTATATTTCTGTTAAAGTTTTACATGTAAAAGATGTAATCACGGTTTGGAGAGATAGTTCTGTGGGTAGGGCACTTGTCTTGCACGCAGACAACCTCAATCCTATCCCTGGCACTCCATATGCCCCCCCATTCCTTGCCAGGTACTATCCATGAGTGCAGAGTCAGGATTAAGCCCCTGGCATAGACATTTGTGGCCCAGAAACCAAAATAATAAAAACAATGGTGGTTATGGTGATGCCAATGATTAGAATAAATAAATGATGGAATCAGGGGCTAGATTCATAATATAGCACATCGAGTGCTTCCCTGGGGGAGTGCTAACTTGGATTCAATCCCTGGCACTCTAGATAGCCCCTGAACCCTGCCAGGAGTGATCTCTGAGCAGAGAGCCAGGAGTAAAGCACTGCTGGGTATAGGGCCAAAATTCAAAAATATGCAAATATAAACAAATTGAAGATGGAATCATTTGGAATGCACTACAGTAAAGCATACTATATTATAGATAGTACTCCATTATTTTAGTGGGATTTAATTTAAATCAAATCATTGTAATGTAAATATTTTCAGTTTTCATATAACATGTCTGATTTTACTTTACACAAAGTCTTCAGGGAGAAGAAGTAGGTAATATAAACCACTATGCAACTTTGGTCAAGTATACTTAACTGATAAGAGAAGAGAATGGGAACATTAATTGAAGTTGGGAGTCTACTGGAGACCATAATTTAGATGTTAAAGTCGGGAGCAAGTAACTTAATTACTTTTCATTCTTGTTTTTGTAATATGAACTTTAAGCACTCATTGTGCTTAAATATAAGAATATATTTTTCTTATATAGGAATATATTTTTAATATATCGAAAAGCATTTTAAATGTACAGTGACTTCTCTCCGCATTTGATAACAGGATTAAAGTTCTAAAAGTTAACAGAATGAGATGAGAATTAGTATATATTTTTCAGTTGGACAATTTTGTATAACGAGTATATTGTTAAAGATGGAATAATTTGCTATGACTCTAACTAAAATTTTATTAAACCTTTATAGAAATCTGGGGCTGGCAATGTAGTACAGTGGTTAGTGACTCACATGCAGCTAACCCAGGTTAAATACCCATCACCACATATGGTCTCCTGAGGATGCTATGAGTGATCCTTGATTGCAGACCTGAGCACAGTTGAATGTGACCACAAAATAATAACAAAACCTAAACACTTTGTAGAAACTATGAAACTTAAAAATGACACTTATTGGTTAAGTAGTTTCATTTTATAAGATAAAATTTGATTTTCTTTCATTACTCAATATTTAATAAAAATATTGTAAGAAATTTATTGATGAGGATACACATTTGCACTTAGGCTCACAAAAATTATCACATTAAACAACAGAATTTAAGTAAGTGGCACCTTATTGGTGTTTTCATGTTAGTGATGAGTGTTATTTCAAGTAAAATAAAGTAAAATAAATATCAGGTACAGTTAATACTGTTGCATTTGTGACTTTTTTATATTTGAATGAAATGTTTAATTTCACTTAGAAGTGAGTGAAATAAGGATTTTTTCCCCTTGTATTAACTGAATCATTTATCTCTTACTTTTTTCATCTTTGGGTCTCAGGGGGAAAAAAATCATAGACTTTAGACTCAGATTACCAGCAGTAGTGGGGCCAGGATGACTGAAGGGGTGGGGGACTAAGGTGGACTAGAAATAATGTAAAGACAGTGGTGGATGGTCTTGGGCATTTTGGGGTGGTGAAGGAGCAGTAACTTTATGTATCAACACCACAAAACAGCTGATGTTGCTCTAATAATTTTATGATCAGTACAGTGAACAAACAAAATACCTTGAACTTTAGAATTTTAGGTTCCAGTTTCAAAATACAATTATTTTCTATGAGTCCTCACCTCAATTCCATTATATAGGGTCACGTTTATAAGTTCTCATCCAGGAAAGTCAACAGACCAAAGAGATAATACTTAGGGTTAAATATTTGCCTTGCACATGGTAGACCCTACTTTGAACACAGAACCGCATGTGGTTCCCTGAACACTACTGGTGGTGGCCCCTGAGCACAGAGCCAGGAGTAAGCCCTGAACACTACTAGATGTGCCTCAAAAGACAAATCAATAAAATAGCACTGCACTTACTGTCCTACTGCCGTCTCATTGTTTATTGATTTTGCTTGAATGGGCACCATTAACGTCTCCATTGTGAGACTTGTTATTACTGTTTTTGGCATATCAAATACACCACAGGTGGCTTGCTGTGCAAGTGGGATACTCTCAGTATCTTGCTGGACTCTCCGAGAGGGACATAGGAATCGAACTCAGGTCGGCCGTGTGCAAGGCAAAAGCCCTACCCGCTGTGCTACCACTGCAGTCCAATAAAATAAATAACATAAACATTTTAAATAATAAAATAATAAAAATAATAAAATAAATAAAAGTATTTTAAAAACTAATACATTTTTCTAAACTATTGGGGCAAGAAGACGTTCCTAAGATGATTTTTTTTTAAATGAGAGCTCTAGAAATCTCCAAATATTAAGTGAGTTTCTTGAAAGGATGAGAAGAATATGATCCAATGGACTAGGAGTGGGTCATGGGCCACTGGAGAGAAGAAAGCCACAAGGCAACATGGGCAACTAGTTCTATTACTTCCTGTAATAAAGGCAGAGTATTTGACTCGGGAGAGGATTGAAGGTGGTCTTTTTCTTTAAAGTTTAACCCCCATATGTAGGATAATATAGGATAATATTGGTTTGTCCTTTCTGCCTTGCCACAGGAAGCTTAGGTTTTGGGGGTTGAACCCATTCACAAGCTCCCAAGGCACTCCCATTCCTCTGTGTTTATCTGTAACCTCTTTCTTTGTGCTCTGTTTCTCCAAATCCTTAATCACCTTTATCTCCTAATCAGACTGTTAACTTGTAAATATTACTTTTCTCCTTAAGTCTTTGCATAATTAATTCAGAGCAATTTCCATTTTGTATAGACACAGAAAGTTAATCGACTCTGAATAATATTCACTCTGGGCATCTGTTTTCTAGAGTTAAGCCTCAGTTGCCCTTACTTTCTAGCACCTCAAAAACAGAGTCCCGACAAGGGACTGGATGGACCCAGGGCAAGCTGTGAGCCACCCTGGCATCGAAATGGGCCAGGCCAAAAGAGCCATAATACTTAACTATAAGAAGCTACACCATCTTGTCCCAATTGGAGTCACCTCATTCCCCATGGCATTTCTTCTGCCCCTACACCTGGCTGTCTTCACCAGGGCCCCTCGGAGGGGGGGGTCGAGTGGAGTTTCCCTCCCTGCTCCAAGCAGAGCCCCAGAAGCCAGAGAGACCTCTGGGACCCAGCCATAGCCATGCTCCCGGCCACTCTCCATATGCTCAGACGAGCCTCACACATGAAGGAACTGGCAGAGAAACCCACATGTACGGGACCCAGGGCTGAGATCCTTAAGCCTGCTTGGATCAGGACTGGGCTTCCTCTACCCAGATCCCCCATTTTCCAGTAGCTAGGCAGTCACACCCACAAACTGCCCCAGCTCCGTGTAATCACCTCAAGGGCCAAGATCCAGAGACTATAAAACAAAGCTCCCAGAAGTGATCTCTTATTGTCTAATTCTCCCTCTCAGAGAACTTGGAAAGCTCCTGAAAGTATCCTGCTTGCAAGACAGAGCCTGGCAAGCTCCCTGTGGTGTATTTGGTATGCCAAAAATAGTAACAATGATGGGTCTCATTCCACTGATCTTGAAAGAGCCTCCAGAGCAGCACCTTTGGGAAAGAGAGGCTGTAAAATCTCAGGGCTAGGACAAATGGAGATGTTACTGGCACCCGCTTGAACAAATCAATGAACAATGGGATGACAATGATAAGTCAAGAGCATGGTCATGGACAAATTTTGTTATGATCCAAAAAAGTAGCAACTGGACTAGGACCCTGCTAGGGTTAGGAAAGATTAACCTGGCCTGAGCACTGTAGTCTGAGATCTATAGTGAAATGTTTCCAGGAGAACCCCCCCCCCCCATAAGCTTAATGTATCTCTTACTATGTCCATACAAAATAATATTATTAAGAAGTAAAATTAAGATGAATGTTTCAATGATTATTGGACTAAGGAAAGGAAAAAAACTCCTAGGTGGTATTTAGCCCTTGAGCCAGATCACCTGGCAGCAGGAGATCAGGAAGGGCTTTGATATGTTGATTGTGCTACCCAATGTAGGCGTGGTTGCTAACACCAAGGTTGGGGAGTGAGGAGAGACTAGAGTGAGACCAAGGTGGCAAGTTGAGGTGCAAAGAGATGAACGAGGGAGACAGGAGGAGACGTGAATGAGGAGCTCAGTGAGGTTGGAAAGGGTGCACGGGGAGAACAGAATAAACGGGAACTGTTACCAGCACCAGCCTGACCCTCATTTCCTCCTTCCTCCACCCATGGCATTGGCCCTTCCAGGTGGGGAAGTGGCCCAACACCACCAAACGCAGGCGGTGACAGAGAGCCACGGAATTCCTAGTAATTTAGTGAGGACACCCCCAGATCTAAAGTTGGGCTTCTATCCCTTTTCTGTCCTCTGATGGCCAACTGGGAACGGTTATGGCATGCTAAAAGGCAGAGCTGGTTTGAGTTCTGTTCCTCACTTGAAGGTAAGAAGAGCTTCATTATGGATTACTACCTTGCTTGTGAACAAGGGGCTTGGGACTCCCGACTTTGTAGAGAGGAGATATTTGTGCCTTTCCCTTTGTGGTCCTGTCGACTAGTATTTCTTCTGTAGACTCAGAGGTTCAGGGATTTTCTCTCCTTGTTTAGATTTAGGTTTTGGCTGTTTTTTTTTTGTTTTTTTTTTTTTTGGTGAGGTTTTGTTGTTATTGTTGTTGTTGTTTTTGAGTGAAAGCTTCTTTTGCCAGGGTTCCACTTTTTGTTCTTGTCAAACCCTTTCTGGTTCATAACATATTTGTTAAATTTAGAGGAACAAACCAGTGCATTTTACTACCATTTTATTTGCTATTTGAATAAGTGATCAGCTCAAATTTCTTATAAATGTAAATATTTATAAGTAGGAGGAGCTAGTGTGGAAAAAATACAATATTTGAATATTGCATTGTATTCAAGTTGTATTCAATTATATGGAACATACTTTTAAATTATTTTAGAAACATGTTAGTGTATCTTGCTATCTCCATTAAACTCATGCAAATGTTGACTTCAGTGATCTATAAGTAAAACAAAGAAACTTAATGAAGTACTGCCATTCAGCATAAAGGTGTACTTGCAAAGAGCATAAAGCCCAGGATTTGTGATTTTGTTTCAGGTATTTGCCAGACTTTAGTAAAAAATGAAAAATTGACAATCACAGTATTTGCCCAAACTTGCTCATTTTATGAACTGGAATAAAAATTCTTGTTATAAAACATTAAGTATGGATCATTTTGAACTCCTTGGATGAAATATTTAATTTGAATTTACTCAGCCTTGTAAATAAATTTAAAATTAATTGGCCTCCACAAATTTGGCACCAATTTCCTCTTCCCCATGGTGCCTAACTTCTAGTTAATGAAGGAAATTGACATTGCTTTCCACTTCCTTTTCAGATATTAGTTTCTGCTCAAGTTTTTCAGTATCTATTACAGATATGTATCTATTATAATTCACTGAAGTACTGTGTAAGAAAACAATTCACATCATGATAAATATAGATTTAGAATCATTAAAGGATTATAGATTTGGCCTGGAATTTAATGTACTGAGTAACATAAAGTATGTTTAGAAGGTAGGATTTCTGTGCTAAAGGGAGTTCTCTTATGAAAATTTGAAATGAACTGACACAGGTGAAAAATTCCAGTGTGAAAACTGAGAGGCTTTTTGCCCTCAGTATTTTACTATACAGCTAGATATGTGCAAAGTAAACACACACACACACACACACACACACACACACACACAAATTAATGCATGTGCTTCCTCCACTCATCATTAATTTAATCAATAGAGGAACCATTGAAGAAAGTGGTTAGAAAGAAAAAGGAAAGAAGTGTGTGTGTGTGTGTGTGTGTGTGTGTGTGTGTGTGTGTTAGATGCAATGATATTTTTTTGCTAAGTTTATAAGCAAAATCTGGCTAAGTAGGTATCTAATAGATTACAGATGTGTTCCTCAGAATCTCTTTATTGTTACTCAAGTCTTTAATCTTTTTTGAGGGGAAGGTTGCAGAGGGTTGTTTTTATTTAGGGGTCACACTCTGGGTATTGAAAGTTTACTCCTGGTTTTGCACTCAGGGCTCAACCTTTACTGTGCATAGCGACCACATATGGGGTGTTGGGTTTGACCTGTGGTTGACTGTGTGCAAGGCAAGAGTCCTCCCCATTTTACTATATCTGTAGCCCCTTAAAGCTCTCAGATTTAGGCCCTAGCAGTGTCTTTGGCTACCTGAGATTTTTACTCTGTACACTAAGTTTTGTCAATAAATAGCTCATATTTTGCAGCAGAGATGTAGTTCTAATGGAGTTTAACCTTCAAAACATGGTTTTAAAACAGTGCTGGCTAAAGTTTATTCTGTTACCAACTTAGTTGGTTACAAAAGGCAGAGATAGCAATACATACCTTTTGAGAAAAACAAAGTTTTCAATTAGTGGGTGAAATAAAACAAGCCATAGACAGTAAAAGGAATGCAAACATTTTGACGGGGGGGAGGGTAAAACTCTGAAGCTTAGATATTGCCTCATTGATTTACTTGTAATATACAATGGTATAGTCAAAAATAATTCTGGAAATGGAATATAATGAAAAGATAAGGCGATGTTTCTGTAGTAATCATGGCACAAACAGACTGGAAGAAAACATACACTGACTGTTTTGTCTCAGTCTATTGCATATCTTAGATTTTCTTTTCAAAGCAGTTTTATGGTCTGGGGACATAGTACAATCATTAAGGCACATGCCTTGCATACAGCAGACCTCCTTTTATCACTCGCCCCCTAAGGTATTTCCCCCCACAGTATTATTACTGAGTGCATCTCTGGAGATTTGGAGCACTCCTGGATGTGGTTGGGAGTTCCTAGGGAGTTCCTGAAGTGTGCAAGCAGCACTGTGTCTGTGAAATGACCCTCTCCTTGCACCTCAGGTCACTTGGCAGAAAGAAAAGGACCTCTAGCCATTTGCCATTCTTTACACTGCTTGAATGGCCTTCTCTCCATCACCACCACCCCTCTCTCAAAAAAAAATAATTGGAATTATGTCAAAGAAGCATGAGAAGCTTGAAAAGGCTGTGCCTTGATTTTCAAATACATATTTAAAATAGAATGAGTGAGTATTGAATTGTCCCCCTTAAGCCCTCAAGAGACCTCCCTGATACCTTCCTCAAAGAACTTGCCTCTGCAGAACAGTGCTCAGCCAATAGATCCTTCAGGGAAAGAAAACCTAACTTTTTTCTCAAACTTCTGAACCATATGGCAGGGGAGAGTTCCTACCCATTGCACAGAGTTAAGGACTGTGTTTGTTATTTGACTCTCTGAGTGGAGCTAATAAGCAAGTCTATATCTTGGGCCATGTAGGAGTGAAAAACTCTTAAACTACTGCTGTGGATGTTCATTATTCAGATCTCAGTGAGGCAGACTCAGGTCAGTTGGCTGTGAGCAGTTCCTAGAATCTAGGCCTGCATCTCCTAGCAAGAATGAGGGTGGCCACATTGCAAGGATTTTACAGCACACACCCTTGAGAGTGTAAGGCACCTGGCACACTGCCCTCTTCCAGGCTACCTTTTCATTCTGTCCCAGGCTGCCCCCGCCCTTGTATTCAAGCACAAGCATCTTTCTTCACAATAAAACTGTTGTCTAGGAACGAGAATTGTGATCTTTTGTAAATTTTTTCTTTTTTTAAAAAAATTTATTGTATTTTTGCTTTTTGGGTCACACCCAGCCAATGCTCAGGGGTTACTCCTAGCTCTGCACTCAGGAATTACTCCTGGCAGTGCTTGGAGAATCATACAGGATGCCAAGAATTGGACCTGGGTCGGCTGCGTGAAAGGCAAAGCCCTCCCCATTGTACTATCACTCCAGTCCCAATATTTTTATTTCTTGACAGACAAGGAAACTTGGTGTTAACATATTGATGACACACTTTCCATTTGCTATTCAATGCAGTTTTCTCATCCTATTTGCTCATTTTTTTGCGATTACCATTGAGAAGATTGTTCCTTCATGTTTCTTGGTTAAAGGAATAGCACCTCAGACCATTTTAGATTTTTCTACATTTTTATTAGATGTTTTAACATATTATGGAAACTACATACTTGTGTTTTTTACTTTCAAAATGTTTTATTTTTATAAAGTTACTTTCATTTGTCTTAAAGAAAAGGCAGCTCTTAGTCAAAGATATAAAATCTCTCATCTTCTTTTTCTCCTGGTTGCATTTGACTGTGTGATTCTTTATGATCTGTTACCACTTACTCCTAAAACATAAAAGAACATGCTTTCAAGAATAAATGGAGAGTATTTATTCTGTGGTTTCTTTGAGAACACTTTAAGAAGAATACAATTATGTTCTATGAAGTCATCCTTTTAATTTTATGGGAAAACTTGGAAGAAAAATCTAAATATCATTAGGTTGTCAACATTCTCTTAACCTATTTAAAATTTAATAGTCAATTAGAGTTCAAAATGAATCTTGGATAACAATGCTTTTGAAGTAAGTCATAAGGAAAGCTCAATGTAGGTCAGTGCTGGCTACACTTCAGTGGCATCAGAATCACTGAGATGTATTACAACACAGATTCCTGGACTGTATCCCCAAAGGTTCTCATTTAGGAGAATATGTGTAGAGCTTAAGCTTTTGTAGTCAGAGCAGGCAACTGGATGAGACTGATGCTATGCACCTATGTACCACATTTCGAGTAGCACTGAATAGGGATGGTCAGAGGATGATAATTGTTGCTATTATATTTTTCAGAAAAATCATTTCAACTGTTCAAGAGGATCCCAGTGCCTCAAAACCAATGTCAGTATAGTGCAGATACCAGGTGATGCCAATTATTTTATCAACCATCTTGGAGTTCCCACAGTGCAGTTTGCTTATGAGGACATAAGAGCATTAGAGGTAAGTATTTCTGGAAATGCATGGCACACACTATGCTGATATTTAAATAGATACACGTATAGGTAGACATAGCTACCAATACTTATATCTATTTATATACATACACATATAGGTATATCTGTATATAGGTATATATATGTATATAAATAATCTATGCATATATATACATGTGGTTTATATACATGTAATACATATAAGTATATAAATCTATATAGATAAAACACATATGAATATATGTGTTTTATACATATATATAAATATCAGACATACTGAATTTTATTCTATTTGTCCTTGTCACCAAATAGGTCACTATAAGCAGCTACTTCATTTCGAGTTTTTTTTGTTCACAAGCTTTGTAGCAGTCTTTGAAAACATCAGCTCTTTTCAATAGTGTTGAATTCAATTTAAAAAGATTTATACTGTCACTCACATTTTCACAGTGTGCTTTGCAACAAGAAATTTTCAGTAGTTGGATTAACATCAAAACATAATTGTAATCTTCAGTATTCACAGAAACAGATGACATATGCAATAGATTCTCCTCTCCTTGCCCAAGGGAAAAACTCATTTCACCTGCTGTGTATTAATGTGACTCTCATGGATTAGCTACCCCAAGATTGTCAATAGCTTTCCTGCCTAAAAAGGTGTGATGTTTTGGTGAAGATAGGTGGCTTTTCCCCAGAGAATATTACAGAAGCATGATTCACCTTAATTAAGTCTGTGTGCATCCATCTGCTGCAATCCAAGCTTTTTAATCTTCTCAGAATTATGTCACAGGAAACTTTCTCTGTAGATCTAAATCTTTTAAAATATTTTGCCTTCTTTTACAAATTGTGCTTGCTTTATTGGGAGCTATTCAAAAGTCTCTGGAGTTCCCTGGTTGTGATAATTACTATATTCAAAAAGCAGTGACTGGAAATTAGAGTAAAACCTGCTTAACTCCTTAATGGTAAGTGTCCCAGGGGCGGAAGCAAAGAGATGGCACAGTGACAGGGTGCTTGCTTTGCACCCCGACAACACAGATTTGATCTCCCTCACCACATAGGTTTCCCAAAGCCCACCAGGAGTTATCTGTGAGCTCAGAGCCAGGAGGAAACCCCAAACCAAGAGGTATATACAGGGGCTGGAGCGATAGCACAATGGGTAGGGCATTTGCATTGCATGTGGCCAACCCTGGTTCGATTCCCAGCATCCCATATGGTCCGCCGAGCACCGCCAGGAGTAATTCCAGAGTACAGATCCAGAAGTTACCCAGGTATATACATAAGTAAATTTTTAAATGTATGTAAATATTCCAAAAAGGTTTTGATAATTTTATTTTTTCACAAGAGAAGCTTCAGACATACACTATCTTAATTGTTGATAGTTTTTAACAATGTTTAATTTTATGCTTCTCCTCAGCCTTTCCTCCACATTTAGTGCCTCTGTTAAATGGCAAGTGATCTCAAAAGCAACTTGAAATTGTGGAGGGATAAATTATGAGTAAAATCTGGGGTGATAAAACAAATTATTAGGTAATATAAAAGTAATTATGATTTATATAATTTTAAAAAATTGCAATTTTACATGTCATTGTTGGTTGGCTAAGTGGAATTGATGTATGAAGAAATTAGCCCAGTTTTAATTTTCATGGATGATATCTCTCAATATCTTCTTATCACACCTGACCTCAGTCCATCTTGTTTCTGTCATGTTGGCAAGTTAAATGATAATTCTTATTCCCTACCTGTCTTGATTGAGTTTTAATCATATTTAACGAGTTTTTTAATCATAATTCAGTTTTAATCCAAGAATTTAATAAGACCATATAGTTTAGTCCTTGGAAAAGGTTGCACTTACCTTCTGACTCTGATGCTTATTAAAAAATTATTTCAGAGTTAGTTTACAAAGAATAAGTGGGTAAAATTGTGAAATGTACTTCATAAAACTATGGTAAGGATGAGAGAAGACTAGGTCCTACCTATAAATGCTCATATATTAAGTTCAGTCATAGCTTTCAGTACAATTATTGTTTGATTTTAGATCCAACTATTTTATTTAAGTGAGAGAGTTTATAAACATTCTTTAGAAAGGTTTACATTAGGGAGAGGAAATCTGTTAACTATTAAAGCAAACAAGATTCTGTGGATGAATAGATAGGGTTTATGAAGATCAACTGAAAGATTAGAGGTGTTGACAAGAAGTCTCAGAGCCATCTTTCAGTAAAGTTCTAAAAAGTTACTGTAGTCATTGTGATATTCTTAAGTCTAACAAATATGTAACAGAATTGACTTCTTATGAAGGAGCTAAGAAATTTTTCAGATTATACCCAGAATATTTAACTCTCATCATTCAAATTCTGTTTATTATATTCATCTCCAAAAAAGATAATGAAAAGGGAATTCCCTTCCCCTAATGAAAATGTCTATATTATTTAAATTGGGAAATTAACAGATCCTTTCCTGATAAAATATGAATTATTGAGATAATTCTGCTCCATGAGATATCCTAAGAGCAGAGAGTAACATTTTTTTCATGGTAAGCTACAATAAATACTAGGGAAACTACAAATATTGAAGAGCTTTGTACTTGATGTAAAAAATGATGAACCTTCAGCCTAGGGAAGTGATTCAAACTGAAGTACATACTTGTAATTTTTAGGACCCTGGGTTGGGGTTGGTTCCTTAGCATTATATATTACCTCCTAAGCACCACTATATGGAGCCCTTTTATTCTCAGTGCTGTTGGGGATTCCCTCAAATAAAAAGGATATTTAACCTGCAATAATTAAGGTAGGTAATTTAGAGCTTACTCATGAATATGTGTGTGTTTGTGTGTGTGTGTGTGTGTGTGTGTGTGTGTGTGTGTATTGGAGCCACACCTGGCCATGCTCAGGGATTATACCTGGTTCAGTGTTTAGAGATCTCTCCTGATGGGCTCAACGAACCATAATTGGAAACCAGGACTGAACCTGAGTCAGCTGCATGCAAGGCAGAAATCGCCTGTTGTACTATCTCTTTGGCCCCATGAAATTATCACTGTATCACTGTCATCCCATTGCTCATCGATTTGCTCGATCGGGCACCAGTAACATCTCCATTGTGAGACTTGTAACTGTTTTGGCATATCAAATATGCCATGGGTAGCTTGCCAGGCTCTGCTATGTGAGCAGTAAACTCTCATTAGCTTGCTGGGCTCTCAGAGAAGGGCGGAGGAATCCAACCCAGGTCGGCCTCGTGCAAGACTAACACCCTACAGGGTGTGCTATCGCTCCAGCTACATGAAATTATATTTTTAAATAAAATGTATATGATTTATTCATATAAAATATCTGTTGTTCATATTATTTATAATCCATGTAAAGTTTATTTATGTATGACTCTTAGAGAAAGAGTGAGAGAGAGATAGCTCCATCGATTGAAAATCAATAATTAGGAGGCCCAAGTTTTGAAATCTTTGTAAGTCAATGGTGAAACTATATGGACTTCTTTTTTTTTTCCTTTTTTTTTTTTTTGGTTTTGGGGTCACACCTGGCATTGCACAGGGGTAACTCCTGACTCATACACTCAGGAATTAATCCTGGTGGTGCTTGGGAGACCATATGGGATGCTGGGAATCAAACCCTGAAAACACATTACCTGCTGTGCTATCGTTCCAGCCCGTACATGAACTTTTGAGCCACTATTTTCTTATGTATAGCAATGACAAGCAAATTACATTAAAAACTATGTCACTTAGTGAGTGTTTTCTGTATAAATATTTAATATTTCTTATCTCATTTGATAGTTAAAATATTCCTGTGAATTAACTATTATCATTGCAATTTTTGCTGAGGATTAAATGGAACTTTAAATCAAGTATTTTATTGAAGGTCACAAAGCTAATAAATGACCAAGACAGAACTTGATCTCAGATCTATTTGACAGTAAGCCCATGTTCTAAACGATTACACCAAAGATTGCAAATTGGAGGCCCAAGGGCAAGATCCGGTCAACAGATATATTTGGTTTGCCCTGTCTCTTATTGAATAATTGGATTGCTAGAAACTTTTTTCTAAGGAAACATTGATTAAGTGGTCTTTACTCAGCAGCTTGCCATGTCCTTTTAAAAACAGAATTTTCTGTTTCTTCTAGCGTGCAGTTAAGAAGAAAATTTCAACACATTTTTTTTCTATCAAAATTTAGGAAATGAACTATCAGTATAAAGAACCACATTTCATCTTTCACCATCTTTATGTTACCTATATTATTTGCCTGGCCCTTAGACAAATGAGTTCATTGACTCTGCATTTGATTTCAGTAAAAGAATTAAAGTGGGTAATTCTATAGTACCTCTCTCTCTCTATGTCTCTGTCACTGTCTGTGTGTCTGTCTATGTGTCTGTGTGTCTGTCTGTCTTTCTCTCTCTTTTTTTGGGCCACATTCATCTGTGCTCAGTGCTTACTCCTAGCTCTGTGCTAAAGAATTACTCATCATTACTCAGCAAATTATTAGCACCTTGCTCTGTGCTAAGGTTCCCATAACTATATTTGGTGCTGAGGGTCAAAGAGTTATCAGAGGTGTGCAGGGCAAGTGCTTTTACCCAAGTACTATCTCTCTAGCCTAACTTATTTTTATCTTAAAAGACAAATATATTTGAGGAACCAGAGATTGTCCAAAAAGTAGAATATGTATTTAGCCATTGCAACATCCAGAATTTAATGTCTGGCACTGCAGAATGCAGTCTTAACTTCCTTAGCATTACTGGGAATGGCACATATATAAAATAAAATGTGAAGACCAGAACCTGAGAGATAGCACTGTGAGTAAGACAGCTGCCTTGCACATGGGTGACCCAGGTTTTATACCCAGCACTCTAATACTGCTAAGACTGATCTCTGAGCACAGCTGGGTGTTGACCCCCAAAAATGAAACAAACAAAAATGTAAATTTCTTCTAACTGAGCTAATTTCATGTTTATTTTCACAATTTTAGGAAAATATTTATATTTTATTTGACTACTATGCAAAAAAAGATTTTGATTTTAATCTAACAATTTGATTATAGATCTATTATATGTAATTTTAAAAAGAAAATATTATAACTAGAAAAAATAACTATAGGAAAATAAATTTGTGTCACACATACCATTTTTATGGATATGACATATTATTAGTTCTAAATTTAATCTTTGGATGAAACATGAAACCTTAAAAAATCTATCACCAGCATTTTATGTAGTTCATTTTTCTACCAGTAACTTATTCCTGTGCTTTTATTGGATTATAATATATTCCATTGGACTGTTTGGACCACCTTTAGGTTTCCTTGGTGTCTGTACTCAAATTTTCTAATCAGAAAGTCTTAATTTCCTAATTAAGTTTCACAAATGCAAAGAGATCTATGAATTTGTCAAATTTTAGAATGACTCCTTCTCGTAAGATATGGCCCTGTTAATTGAAATGTTGTAAGCTTAATTTAAATAAGATTTTCAATTTATAAACATTGTTGCACCTGTTAGGAGAAGCACTGTGCTCAGATTAAATACAATACAAAGATTGTTGAAAAAGAAATGAAAAGACAGATGCTTTCTGATTAAGAGTACAATATTTATGACAGGCTGGTGGTCCAGTGCACATTTATTCTGTCACCTAACAGCTGTTTCACCTAATTTTTGTTACAGATCAGTATATTTATTCTCAACAGGGCATGTCAGAGGACTTGCCTTTCTTAGTATATCCAAAGATCCTTCCAATCTGCAGCAAGTTTTATACCACAAATGGAAGCTCTGATTCCTCATGCTGTTTAACCTTATATTTTTTGCTCTCCTGCTTGTAACACTTTGTTTTAAACCCAATTTACCTCTATAATGGAACATTTAACATTTAATTCATAATGAGATAAAAGGATATTGTAGTTTTTATATTGTATAAAGTTTTGCATAATTATTTCAACATAATTTAATAACCCAATAACAGAAAAGCAAATAGCATAGGCATTTTGAAACTCATTAATTTAGTTAGGTGACTTTAATGCCAATTTTGATTCTGAAAATTATACAAATGTGTATGTGTGTCTTTCAACTTTTACCACTGAGATGTGTTTAGCTTTAACATTTAAATTATTGAGATTATAGTGTAAGATTGTGGACTTTTATAAATATAATACTAAAATAAACATGTGCACATTTTGACAAACATAGCTTATAGTTTTTATATTAACTATGTTTCATTCTATTAATTGGAAAAACTTACCTTACTAAAACTAAAAATAATTTTGCTGGGCATTTAATTTCATTTTGTTAATATCAGCAGTTTAGAATAAATATAAATTCTTAAAGGTATCCTATTATTGCCTATATATCTCCATAAATATGTGAATATTTTGTAGTATCTGATAGAAACTATTTCAAAACAATAGCTACAAATTTTGTAATGTCAATAAAAATAACATTTTACCTTTTCAACATCAAAAGGTACTTATTGAAAATGAAAAAGTGTTTTTTTAATTAGTGTTCCTACTAATTACAATTTTTTGAAAGATTTTTTAAAAAACATTTACAATATCCATCAAAATATGTTACATTGTTTATAGATGAAATTTGTGTCATTTAGGGCAAAGGTAAACATTTAGTTCTCAAAACCCATTTGTCTTTTAAGAATACTTAAGTCTACAGAGAAAATATTTCTGTTTATATGGGTAATATGTGAACATATTAATATTAGAAATTAAAATAGAAAATGTATAATTTTTACTTATTTAAAATTTCAAAAATAAACAAATACATTTATGTATACTACATAATTTTGAAATATAATTTTATTTATCAGACAAAAATACAAATTGGAAGTGGCATTATGCTACATTTTTGCAAATCTCTTTAAGATATTTAATATGAAATATCTGTGTTCCCATATCTATTTCTACAGTTAATATTTTTCTGCTTGTTGAAATTAATGAGGAAAATCTCAAATAATGAGAGATATTTGTTTTTGATACTACAGAGAAACTTGGCAAATATTAGTTTCCTAAATTTTAGTTTTAATGTGGAATTTGGAGCCCTGTTAATGAAAACTTGTAGTGTTCCCTCACTGAATGTACATGTAAAATCTCTATTATTAGGAAAAAGTCTTGATGATGTCTGGATCACACTTGAAGAAAAGACCTTGGTTAACATAGCCTATTTTATTCTATATGATATCTGACAAGATATTCATTTTTGCTCTTTTTCAAAGATTTGAACTGTGGTTATATATAAACCTGTGTGTCTCTCCTGGTCATCTTTGGGTATTGCCATCCCATTCACCTGACAAACAATGTGAAGTAGGAAATATAACACTCTCATAAACTGTGACTCTACAAAGAATTTTGCTTCTTAGAAACCTTGCTTTAGAACAGAAGGTTAAACCCCAATCAACAAATCAACAGTTACAGAGCAGACTTGAAAAGCTTTGATTGTACAGTATATGAAATGCCTGTCACAGAGGGAGTGCTATTAAAGCGGCTGTATGCTTCCAAGAGCCTGAGGAGTAAACACGAGAAATTGAAATATAAGACAGATATTGAAAAAACAAAGAATTGAGAAACTCTTAAGACTCAAATGGATAATTCAAAAGATCATACTTCAAATTGCCTAATATTTTGAGATGGCTGTAAGGAGGACCGATTTCCCTTAGCAGTTGTCCTTGTGTGGGATTATAAATAAGAACTTTCATTCCAAATGTCAATCATTTTAAACTAAAAAAATTAATGATACATGCAATAGTTTAGCTCTAATGCTTTTTCAGGGGTGATCTTATTATGAAGAATAATCTATAATAAAATTATTTTCTATTTTATTATAAATGCTCTGTAATAAACTTTTTTTTAATTTTGATAATACTTGGAATGATTCCAAGTTGATTCCTAGACCATGCAGTATATTATTCAGCAATCACATTAAGTATATGGGGTGACTCATCATGATTCTTCAAATATATATTTTATTAAATTTCATTCACTTATTAATCTTTTATCTAATAGTCACTTAGCACTTGTTATAGTCATATATAATTCATTATATGTAAAACATACTGTATGATTGTATTTCAGAAATTCAAATGGGAATAAAACACTGTCTCTTCTGGTCATTTTTGGCAGTAGTCTAGAGAGATCTCAGATATATAGACAAATAAAGTACAATTTTCTGGTGGCTACTGTATCAATTTGTGCTAGTCATTGACAATTTTTATCCCTTTAAAAAACAATGGGCTGGAGAGATAGCACAGTGGGTAGGGCGTTTGCCTTGCATGTAGCCGACCCGGGTTCGATTCCCAGCATCCCATTTGGTCACCCAAGCACCGCCAGGAGTAATTCCTGAGTGCATGAGCCAGGAGTAGCCCTGTGCATCACTGGGTGTGACCCAAAATGATGCAAAAATAAATAAATAAAACAATGATCTGTGCTTATGGGTCTTTGGAGTTTATCAAAGTTAAGGTACTTTATGAATTTATATTTCACTTATGCATTTGTGTTACCCAGGTTCAGAGGTATGATGTTCTATAGTCTGAAATTTCTCATATTACATTCACTTTATATTTCTTATTAATAACTAGGTACATTAATTGCTAAATAAATTCATGAATTATGAGTATAAAATAATTGCTTATGGAAATCCTATACAAATAAATTAATAAAGATGAATCTAGTGTTGCCGATTATTAGAATTGGCACAGGTAGCTTAAAAAATAATTTGTTGCTATTATTATTTTGTAGAAGCCATAGCCTGTGGATCTCTGAGACCACCAGAACTCGTGATCCTTAGAAACCATACGGTGCCAGGGAACAAGTTTAGGGTCTCACACATGCTAGGCATATGCACATAATATACAGGCTTACAAATAGCAATGTGTTATGCATATATGTATGAGTGCATTTATACAATTTATGCTCATTTATCTAACTGTGGAGGCCACACCAGTAGTTCTCTGAGGGCAATAGTGCCACGACCCAAAGTACTTAGGGACTGTAAAAACAGAGATCACATTATGGACTTTCACAGCTAAGCACATGCTCTCTAACTTTATCAGCATATTCAGCTCACATCTTTGTATTTCAGTATTTTCTTTTGTTGTTTTTATTTCTTGTTTATTCAAGCCATACTCAGGTCAGGCCTTATTTCTGGCTCTGTGCTTAGGGATAACTCCTGGTGGGCTTGGGAAATCGTATGTGGTACCGAGGATGGAACCTGGGTTGGCCATATGCAAGGCAAGTGGCTTACCCACTGTACCCACTCTGGACCATAAATATTTATTCACAAAATGACCAAAGGCTATACTTCATTTCCATGCCAACCTTAGAAGATGAAAATATAGGCATATTACTTCTGATTTCAACAAAATGTCAGATTTTGTTAGATTGACTATTAGTACATAACTGAAATCATTTTTGTGACTAACATAGATGACTTTTTAAAAAATGAAATATTAAGATCAGTTTGGGTACTAATTGGCTTTAACAATATACCCATAAAGAAGTGGCACAGCTGGAGTTCAGAGTTGTGACAGATGACGTGGCCATGAATCAGTTTTCTAATGTATCTTATTTCCTAATCAGTACAACTTATTTATGCTGTTGTATTTGCGTCTGGAATTACGGGCTTTCAACAGTTGTTTCCAGCTTATAGTGTTTCATTAAAAATGAATTACCTAAAGTGGATAAGAAGAGTAAATTCTAACTTAATTTTCCTACTTTCATCCCAACATTTTTATCTATAAATATTATTTCCCTTCCTCCTTCCTTTCTTTTTTTCCTTCCTGCCTTCCTGCCTTCTTTCCGCCTCTTGAAATGACTTTGCAATAAATAATAAATAAGTTTCAGTTGCACTTATTTAAAGAATAAAAATCTAGTGGCATAAAATTCACCACTAAAATTTCTATTTTTCACCATATAGTTGACTAATATTTTCCCTTCCTATGTTGTATCCACAAAGTTGTTTTATAAGTTTGTGATTATTTAATTTATTTTGTTGGCTTATTTTCTCTATCTGCCACATGTGAGTTAAATCTATTGTATTTTTTTGTCCTTTGATTCATTTCATTTCACATAATACGGGTCAACCCGTGTTCTTGCAAGTGATATAATTTCATTGCTTTGTATAGCTAAATAGTTTTCCATTGGCCTAACACATCTTTATGCAACCATTTATTGGTGTGCATTTCAATGATTTCCAGCTATAGTACTATTGTAATAATGCTACAAAGAATATGGGTCTTTGCATTTTCTCTTTGGCAAACTTATATATATTATATATAAATACTTAAAATGAATTATTAAATTGTATGAATTTTCTTTTAATATTTATCATTGGCTCACCACTGATTTATCTTACACGTTTTCAGGGATTTAGCTTCAATCCTCTGTACAAAACTCAACTTGTATAGAGATTACCTCTCCTACAAATTAAATTCCAGTGTTAACCTACTAAGAGCCAGCTGTTTATTTCTCTCACATCTTTCCCCCTTCCCTCCAGTGTCTATTCACTGAGTTTGTCTCCTAGTACTTTGTTTAATAATTCATATTTCCTGTGAGTAAAATCATCTGATGATTGTCTTTCGCCATCTTCTTTATTTCCCTTAGCCTGACAATCTCAAGTTCCATCTGTTTTATCCCGTGAGGCATGGTTTCATATTTTTCAATGACAGGGTAGAATCCTATTGGGTATATATGCCAGGACTTAATTATCCAGTCATCTCTTAATGTACACATTTGATTGATTCCAGGTTTTACATATTGTAAATAATGCCATTGTGACCACAGGGGAGAAAATATCCTTTTGAATAAGTGTTTTCATATTCATCACATAACTTCCTGGGAATGGTATTGCTGAATCATATGTAATTTACATTTTCTGTAGCAGCTGTATCCATTTAAATGCCCAACAATGCCATCATTGTTCAAGCAATCTTTTGTCTCCACATCCTCACCAACACTAGCTTCTCATTTTTCTTGTCTTAAACCATTCTCATGGATGTGCACTGGTAATCCCATTAGGTTTTCATTTCTGTTTTCTAAACATGAATTTATATTGTTATATCAAACTTTTTCCCCATATATCAAGGACATTTGTATGTTTTATTTAAACAAGTGTATAGTCCAATCTTTTGACCAATTTTTTTTTCATTTGGGGTCACACCTGGTGATGCTCAGGGGTTACTCCTGGCTCTGCACTCAGGAATTACTCCTGGTAGTGCTCAGGGGACCTTATGGGATGCTGGGAATCGAACCCCTGTTGGCCACGTGCAAGGCTAATGCCCTACCGCTGTGCTATTGCTCAGCCCCTTGACCAATTTTTAACCGCTTTTTTGTGAAATTGTATGAATTCTCTATGTGTATGGATATGGATATGTCAGACATATGATGTGCAAATATTTTCTTCCAACTAATAAATTTCCATTTCATTCTTGTTTTTCTTGAGTTTGTACTATAACAAATGGTGCATTCCCATTTATTAATTCATGTTTCCCCCACACCCCTTGTTAGTGGAGTTGTCTACAATTACATGTTTGATCATGTGGTTTTCGATAGTCTCCCTTGCTCAGTATTTTTAATCATTTTTAATCTATTTCGAATTAATATTTGTATATGGTCTCAGTGATCCAGTTTCTGTATTTCTATTTTTGTTGTTATTGTTGTTGTATGTGTCCGGTTTTTTCAACATTGCAGAAGGAATGTTTTATTCTATACTGAATGCACTTGTCTCCTTAATAATATAGATTAGATAACTATACAAATATGGCTTTATTTTAGACCTTCTTCTCTTTTATTTGCCTGTACACTTGCTTGCATTCTAATAGTACCCTTTTATTACTATTGCTCACAGTGTAGTTTGAAGTCAAGGATGTGATACTTAACTTCAAATTCTGTTACACTTTTCTTATTCTATTTTTTAAATATTTGGGATTTTCACTTTTTTCATAGAATTTTTGGAAATTTATTTTAGACACTGTGCTTTATAATACTTATTATGCAAAGATTCATGAAAGGAAAGAAGGAAGGAAGGAAGGAAGGAAGGAAGGAAGGAAGGAAGGAAGGAAGGAAGGAAGGAAGGAAGGAAGGAAGGAAGGAAGGAAGGAAGGGAAGAATGGTGGAAGGGAGGGAGGGAGGAAACCCCACTTGCTCTACCAAAGTGTCAAATTCCCTTCACAATGTCCCTACGCCCCCTCATTCTATCCTGTCACCCCCCTCATAGTGGTACGTAGATATGAAGAAAATCATTCTGTTCCTCTCTTTCTGACTAACTTCACTCAGCATGATGCAAACCAGATCCACCCACATAGCTGAAAATTGTGTGATTTCATACTTTCTTATAGCTGTGTAGCATTTTATTGCATATATGCACATTTTTTTTAATCCAGTCATCTGTTATTGGACACTTAGACTGTTTCCAGATTTTTGCTATTGTAAATCATGCTAAAATGAACATAAGAGTACAAATGTCATTCCTGAAAAGAGTTTTGGGGTCCTGGGGGTAAACGCCAAGAAGTGGAATTGCTGGATCATTTGGGAAATTAATTATTAAATTTTTGACATGTATCCATACTGTTTTCCAAAATGGTTGAATTTTTTTCAACCACCATTTCAATCAGCAGTGATTGAGGGAGTCTTTTATCCCTTATACCCACCAACAATACTTTTTTGGTTTTGTTTTATTTTATCTTTGTGATGTGCTAGTCTCACTGGTGTAAGATAATATCTCATCATGGGTTAGATTTGAATATTCCTGCTGATGAGTGATGCTAAGCATTTTTTCATGTGTCTTTTACCGTATGTCTTCTTTGGTTTAAGTTTCTGTTCCTTTCTTCCCTTTATATTTTGATGGCATTGGTTGTTTTTTTCTTCTAATGTTCTACCAGTGCCTTATATATTTTGGACGTTTACTGTTTGTCAGATAAGTTCTGCACGAGTATTTTCTGCTATTCTTGGAGAGTTTTTTTTTTTTTAAATCTGGGCTTTGTGAGTGTTTGTGTGTGTGTGTATGTGTGTGTAGAATCTTCTTATTTTAATATGATCCTATTTGTTTAACTTTTTTTTCTTTGCTTGGCCAATGCTATTGAATCATTGAAGATGCCTCTAGATTCAGTGTCTTGAAGGTTTCTGCCAATGTAATTTATGGACTATGGTCTGATATCAAAGTATTTAAATTTGATTCTGATTTTACTTTTGTGCTAGTGTTAGGAAGGAGTACAAAGTACACAAAGTTTTTTGTTTTTGTTTTTAGTTTTGTTTTTGCATGTGACTGACCAATTTCACCAGCACCACTTTTTGTTTATTCGGCTCTGTTTCAGGGCCACACCAGGTCATACTCAGATTACTCCTGGCTCTCTACTTAGTATTTCCTCTTGGCAGTGCTTGAAACCATATGGGATTCTGGGGATTGAACATGGTCAACCATGTGCAAGGCAAGCACCCTACCTGCTGTACTATCAATCCAGCCCCAGCCAGCACAAAGTTTTGGAGAGGATTTCTTGTTCTATTTCATACTTTTTGTTCTTTTGTGGAAGACTAATTTTCCATATACCTGGAGATCTATCTTTGGTCTTTTAATTCTAGTCTATTTGTCTAAGACTATGATTATTCCAGTACCATATTCTTTTGATTACTACAGCTTTATAGTATAATTTAAAATTGAGGAAGGAGAAGCCTCACATCATCTTTTTTTCACTAGGATTATTTTGATTATTCTAAAAGAATTATTATTTGGTACGGATTTCAACGGTATTTAATCTATTTCTTTTAAAATATGTTGTTGGGCTGGATAGTGGATTGGGTTCTTGCTTTGCTTGAGACAAACACAGTCTCAGTCCCCAGTGAGTCCACAAGGAATTATCTCTGAGTGTAAAGTCAAGGGTTAGCCCTGAAAAACCACAGAGTGTGAATTTTCAAAAATAATAATTGCATGGAATCTGTGCAGTGCTTTGGCAAATGGTGCCGTTCTGAGATTATTGATCCTTTCAATGCATGAACAGGGGATATGTTTTTATTTATCATGTCCACTTTCTTTCTTGTAGCAGTGATTTATAGATTTTTTTGTATAGGCCTTCCACCTCTTTCATTAAGCTAATTAATTCCTATGTACTTGATTTTTTTGAGACACAGCTGTAAATGATATTTCTTTTTAAAATTCTCTCTTGTATTTCATTATTTCCATATATAAAACCCATGAATTTCTATGCATTTGCTTTGTAGTCTGTTACTTTACTGTATTTGTCTTTTATTTCTAAAAGCTCTTTCTGTAGTCTTAAAGGTTTTCAGATAAAGTATCATGCTAGAATTTGACTTTTTTCTATCTGGAATACATTGTAGCACTGTCACATTGTCATCTCCAATTTGTTCAAGTGGTCACCAGTAACGTCTCCATTGTGAGACTTGTTACTGTTTTTGGCATATTGAATACACCATGGGTAGCTTGCCAGTCTCTGTTGTGCAGGCAGGATATTCTCGGTAGCTTGCCGGGCCCTCCGAGAGGGATGGAGCAATCGAACCTGGGTTGACCGCATGCAAGGCAAACACCCTACCCGCTGTGCTATCTCTCCA
This sequence comes from Sorex araneus, assembly GCF_027595985.1. Taxonomy (NCBI): domain Eukaryota; kingdom Metazoa; phylum Chordata; class Mammalia; order Eulipotyphla; family Soricidae; genus Sorex; species Sorex araneus. The sequence goes on along the minus strand of NC_073303.1, from coordinate 303,082,976 downwards.
GTCCCTGAATACACTTTATGTATCTTCTTTAACTTAATTACTATGGCCAGGGCATCCAATTCTAAATTTAGTATTGGAGGTAAGAGTAGGAAGCCTTGTAGTGTTCCTGATCTTAGAGGAAAGGCTTGTCAGATTTTCAGTGTCCTTCTGTTTTAGCACTAGAAGGTTGTGTGATTTCATGAGTTGGTCCCTTTCTTTTAGGTACTACAACTTGGCAGTATTATGTTATTCATAGTAGTTTCTTATGATTTATTTGTGTATTTCTTTGGTGTTTGTTGCAACTTCTCTGCTTTTAAATTTCACTCTTTTGTATTTTTTTTCCTTTTCTGTAATCCTAGTAAGAGTTTTTAAAATTTTGTATACACTCAAAAGACCCAAATTAGTTTCATTTATCTGATATATTGCATTTTTAAATGTATATTTTCTTTATTTCTACATTAAAATTGATTATTTTCTATTTCATTGATGTTACTTGTCCTTTATATCTTGCTGTTTTAAGGATTCCTGTATGTGTTTTTTTTCTTCATTTTATTTATAAAATATATCAATGTATAAAGGAGTTATCTTCTTTAGGGAACACTTTAAGTTTTCTGACTTGGAGCATCTTAGTGCTTTCTCATCTTGGAAGTTCCTGGCTATAAGTTTCTCATAGAAAAGCCTTCTATCTTCATAGATTTTTTTTATATCTAGCTGTAAAAATTTTACTCATCCATGTTTCTGATCCATTTCTGTGTAAATTAAACCCTATTTTAGTAGAAATTTGCTGTGATTGCAAGAGGAGAAAAGCATAAATTGCTCCCTATTTGACCATCTTGGCCCTGTGCCTTCATATTTTTTAATCTTGCACTTACCAACAGTATGCATTAAAAATGTTTTTCATTATATTAAATAAAATTGGTACCCTGTTGTTTTAATTGATTTTCTTTTATATTGTTATTTACTATTAAGCTCTGAATTGATAAAATAATGTGGGGGCCCGAGAGATAGTATAGGAGTTAAGATATTTACTTTGGGTGCAAAAGATCCAATTTTCATCCTGAACACTATAGGTTGTGACCCCCAAACCCAAATAGTTTATAAGAATATTCAAGAAAAAATGCATTTGTTGAGACTAATATGTTGACATAGACCAAGATGATTAAATATTATTTGATGTATAAAACAGTCATAGATATATAATAAGATAGAAAAAATTAAAAATATGGCATGGTGCCAACTTAAGGATATTTAGGAAATTATAAATCTAATTTAATAACCAGTACTAGGATGACATTTAAAATGGAATTTATGTTCAAGCTGACCAACGGATAAATTTTTCTGAAAATCGATGCACTCACATTTTGAAAGCAAAACTTCAAGAAACTTTAAAGCACCTTACGTGTTGAATCTGGAGAACAGAAAATGTGGAGCAACCAGGTTGACAGGTGTCAGAGATTACCTTATGAAAGTCCTAATATATTGTTTCTACTGCAAGGAAGTAGCATATAAAATTTCTTCAACAAGGTCATAGTAGTTCCTAAAAGAGTGGGAGAGGGGAAAAAATGAAAAAAGAACTGGGGTAATAAATATACATAAATCAGACTTTACCGATTCCAAGGTCATAATTTTGAAATTATAGGCAACTGCTTGTACTATGAAACAAAGGTACATATGTACACTAAGGAATGAGGAGGGGCCTTGGGATTGTTAAGAATACCATGACGTGATTAATGTCCCTGTCTAGTGGACATGCCACCTCTTCAAAATAGCTGGTGTTGTTACTACACTATGATTAACCTGTAAAGCAACAGAAAAATAGACTTACACTACATAGCACTCTATCATTCTCTGTTGTCATTTTTCAGAAGGTGCCACAGGAAAAGTGACACTTCATCATGGGTAGATGGGTGATTGCATAGATGGGGGTTTATTGTGGAGGTGGAAGTGGTGTATTCATGAACTTCCATGCTATTTATAACATCTTTTTATTTTTCTCTCTCATATAAAGATTCTCTCATTATCTGTATAAAGCACTTTTATAAAAATGAAAAAAACTAACAGCTTACTAAAAAATTAGCTCTTGTACTGAAAAGAAATAGCAAACTCATAATACATAGAAGTGTAAGTATGGATTTATTTAACTACATTAAATAACTAATGGACTTATTTGTGTTTGTTCAAAAATATTCCAAGAGAAAATAATGGCAAGAAACACAAATGATGAAAGGAATTTAATCTTGTTTTTCCTTAAAGAATTAATCATAGTCATCAATTAAGTTTAATTGCAAACTGTGTTTAACACACTAGGTTATGCATTAAGAACAAATAAAGCTATGATACAATCCCATGGCACTCAAGGGATTTATAGTTTCTGTAAAGCATCCCGACATGAGATTAAACAAATGGCAATAAAAGGAATCCAAGATGGAGTGCCAAGCACTTTTTGTATAGACAGGGCATTTCAGCCAAAGCAGTGGTGACAGACATAAATGATGCCTTTAAAAAATAAACCTTTTTAATTTTCTTAGAATTTAAATGTATAATTAAACAATTTTAAAGATGTGTAAGTGTGTGGGCATTTTCTGAAGTATAGATATACACACTAAAGTAAATCTCTGGAGCACTATGGAAAAGAAATTAAATATGATACTGCACCCATAAGATTACAATTTAGAAAGTGAAATTTCAGCATAAAGAGCCAGTTATATAAAGTCTAAAGGCCTTCTAGGAGTCAAAGCGACAGGTAGTGCTCTAACTGCCACTGTTCCATAGTAATAATTAGCATTAGTTTTTAGAGTCATACATTGAATACTGGTAGAGTTTATGTATTTTAAAGTGCCAGTATAGTAATAATTTCATTTCAAAGTTCAGACTTCTGCTCATTGTCTGCTTAGGGCATAACTATAAAACTATCTACCCAAGATCTAGTCTTGATATTATTGCTGTCTTTTCTTATTTGTAACCTAATCTATCCTTCTATTTTCATTTTTTTTGCCAGTCATTCTAATGCAGAATGAACTTTATTTTTCTTGCAATGTGCCTATTGCTATTTAATCTCTAACAATTGCTGTCTAAGTTAGGTCAGTGCTATTCCTTTACATTTGGAGTCTGATGCTCTAATTCTATTTAACTTTCACCCATAATTTCATCTTGTGGTCTGCTCAAAGACTAATCTCTGTAAAGTAACTTATTTTTCCCCTCTTCCACTTTTTTTAACCTGGACTTAACAACCTTCCACATATTTCAATAAGGAACTTCTTGGTGGTTCCTTAAATAAAAACTTCCCCTATAAATAGCAAATGTGTGTGTGTGTGTGTGTGTGAAGTAACGTAAGATACGGTCTTACATTTAAAATTGCTTTTATTCTCTTCTAAGATTGTGTTTACATAAATGCATTGGTGCTGCCATAACAAAGTGGATGCCATCAAACAGTGCTTTTTGATAGTTTTGAAGATAGTTCCAAACCAGTGTATCGAGGTCTGGGTTTTACTCTATGAATATCAAATCATTTGCCAGAAATATTTGGCATCATTGGTTTATGGTGGCACAATTCTGACTCATGTATTTGTGCCACATTTCCTTATAACCATAAGATATAATTGATACATTATAATAGTTTAGGTGTATAAAACAATCATTTAAAACATGTTTATGTTATGAAATGACAGGTTTATCCATTTTCCTTGTTTTAAGAATATAATTTATAATTTTAGCAACTTTCTACTGTATAATATGATTTATACATTAGAATCACTAAAATCCATGCTATATCCCAACGTCTTTTATACTACTGAAAACTTCTTACTGTTTACCCCTTTTATTCTTTTGGTACACTATCTACCACCTATTTCTTACAACCTCTAATGCTCTTGCTGTTTCTATGCGTTATATTTTATTCTAGATTCCATATGTGAAATCATAAGGTGTTTGAATTTCTTTTATTTCACTTTGCAAAATACCTCCACGTTTCATCCATGGTGTCAGAAATGGCACTATTCCTAGTGTAATAATATTTTACTATGCATGTATGCATATGCAAATCGCATTTCCTTATTTTATTAACTGTGCATTGATGGGTATTTTAGTCATCATCATGACTAGGCTATTATGAAAATACTGCAAGTAAGGGTCTGGTTCACAAATCACTTCTATTCATTTATTTTATTGTTTTTTAAATTTATTGAACCAATGTGACCCTTACAAAGCTGTTCATGATTTGGTTTCTGTCATACAGTGTTCCAACACCCATCCCTCTACCAGTGTACATTTCCCAGCACCCGTGTCCCCAGGTTCTCTCTCATCACCCCCTGAACCCCTCCCCCACCAGCTTGCTCTATAGCAGACATTTCTTTTCTTTTCCTCCCTCTCTCTCTCCTCTCCTCTCCTCTCCTCTCCTCTCTCTCTCTCCCTCCCTCCCTCTCTCTCTCTCTCTCTCTCTCTCCTTCTCTCTCTCTCTCCCCCTCCCTCTCTCCCTCTATCTCTCTATCTCTTCTTTTGGGCATTGTGGTTTGCAATACAGATGCTGAAAGATTATCATATATATCCCCTTACCTACTTTTAACACTTAGTTCTTGTCCAGAGTGATATTTTTAGCTATTATTGTCATATTGGTCCCTTTTCTGTCTTATCTACCCTCCTCCCTACACACATTTATGGTTGATTCCAACTATTGACCAGTCCTCCTAGCCCGGTTTCCCTGACTGTGAATATTAGTCTTCTAATACATACATTACTACATATAATATATACCACCAGTAAATATACATATATATAATATGGCAAATTAATGCAGTTATTCTATACCTGTCTTTCTCCTTCAAACTCAGTTCACTCAGCATAACATCCCCCATGTCATCCATTCTTAGGAAAAATTAATTCATGAAATTTTCCTAACAGCTGTGTAGTATTTCATTGTGTACATGTTTCACAGTTTCTTTATTCATCTGTCTGTTCTTGGGGACTCAGGTTTTTTCCAGATTCTGGCTATTGTGAATAGTGTTTACACATATCACTTTTAAATTAGTATTTTTACTTCCTTTTGATAAATATCCACAAGTGTAATGTGATGGTTCTATTTTTTATGGAATCTCTATAATTTTTTACAATGGCTGTGTGAATCAATTATCAACTGCACACTGATTTGATATTTTTCTGCCTCCTTGTAATACTATTCATTTTATTCTAATTTTAATACCAACCTTTGTAGTAGGTGTGAAGTGATTTTTTTGATATTTTCTTTGGCATTGATTCCTCTATAATTAATGATGTTGAGTACCTTTTCTGACCATCTGTAGAACTTCCTGTGAAAAATATCTACTCAGATCCTACATTTTATTTTAGTTAGACTACTCTTAGTCTGCTTTAGTTTTGGGTTTATGATTTATTTTGACAATGAGCTATATATGCGTTTTTATATATTTTGGATTGTGACCCTTTATAAAATCAATGATTCACAAGTTTTTCACCATCCTGTAGATATTTTGCCATGGATTTCTCCCTTTTTTATAAGGATCTAATTCATAATGGATAATTGTATGTTCACTTTTCTTTCCCCCATTTTTTTTAATTAAAGACTGTGAGTTACAAAGTTTATCAAACTTGGCTTTTGACATACAATATCTAGAGATATGGATGGAGGTCACCCATTTCCAATCCACTGAAGCTGGGGGTCAGAAAAGCTACATACCTAAGGTTTTCAGTAGATTCTTTTTCATGTGTGAGAGGTCCAGCCTCTGAAGATTGGCCATGAGCATGGGGACTGGGTTCTGGAGGTTTTCCTGTTTAGTTGTTTTTTTTTTTTTTAAGACGGTAACTTTATAAGTTCTTCCCTGACAATGCTACTGTTCTATACTAAAAAGTTTTAATGTGATCTTGTAAACCTGCAAACTACAGGAAAAATGTCAAAATTTTCAGTTTTTCCTTAAATATATATTAGTAGAGATTCAGAACTCTCAAAGCCACATGTACTCTCTGTTCTTTTAAAATAATTGTTAACAGTTTGGGTCAGGCAGTCCTGATAAAACACTGAGGCATTTCCAAGTGAACCACTGTACATTTGTTTATGTTCTGGTTAGCTGGGCTCATTGGGCTGCATGATTATATAATCACCTTCTTATACAATATTGTAAAGCAGAAGCCTGCATAAGCTTTCCATGATTGGTCATCATATAAAATAGAACCTTGATTTGCTGTTGTTCCAGATGGTTGTTTGCTTATAATAGTTTAAATTTAATCACGATCATTATAAATGAAGCAAAACAAACTTATACTATCTTACAGATCATTTTCATTTGTTTGCAACTGTGAACTCCTGCAGAAATCATGCCCTTATGCATTGTAGGTGTAGAAACTCAAGCATATCTTTATAACTATGTATTTTATGGTAATTCACTGAAAAAAATTAAATAAATGGATTGTTCTATGTTTTCTTTGAATATTAAATTCTGTCTGTCATGAAGAATTGATCCTTAAAATGAGTATTTTTCAGTCTTGAATACAATTTATTTGCTATTTACTTTTGCATACATGCAGGCAATTATTTGTTCAATTTTAAGAAGTTTTCTACAACAAGAGAGCTATGTTGAGATTATTGCTAAAATTATCAAAATTTTTAGGAAATATTTTAGTGTCCATTAGTATAAAATGTCCTTATTTCTTCAAACTTTTTAAATTGAGACATAAATTTGGTATGCAGTGTTTTATGGTGGCTCTCCAGATTTTGCGCTGCACGTCTTACAAAACGTTTAGTTTTGCCACCTAAGTCATAAAAGCTGTTTTCCATATCTCCAGTGAAACCTTAACTATGGGCAAGATGTGAAAAAAATTACCTGTCACATTATACACAAGCCAGACCCAGATATTGCAGTTCACTAAGCTAATTTATAAGAAAAAAATGGAAAGAGGATTTTAAAATATGGTATTCATATGTAATATATGTAACAGAGTTTAGAGTGTTGACAGTTTGAGAATGTAACCTCTTTGGAGAGAATGCATAATGACCTTCATTTCTTTTGAAATATGCATAACTTCTTGAAGGTAACTTTCAACTCTCATTAGCACATTTCAAAGCAAATTTCTCATCTCTGCAAACAAATGGTACAACATTCCTGATCATGACTGAGTGAATGTTTACTTATCAACAACTCAGTCATTTCTCTTCTTTTTGGACATCTGTGGCCCGTTAGTTTGTGCTTGAAAAAAGCCCACAATATGGAATAAATGTTGAGGGTATGGCTATTATATGTATCAAAAAGCTCAAGTTGGATCAGCATTGCAAAAATAGATCCAATTTTAGCCTAAGTATATTAATATCCATTGGTGGAGATGAGTTTATGAATAAGAGTATAACTTTTGGGAAAAGTTTCTTTGGATTTGAATTTTAATCTCAGTCTCATTGACTTGTAACCTTTGATATTAATATTTTATAGCTATGACCTTTATCTATCAAGTAAGATTTATATAATTATTGTTGATCATACAATTCTTCTCAAAATCAACACTGATCATTTGTGCCTAGTAATTCCCCTATTGTAAGGGGCATCCCTGTTCTATGAAGAATGTTTTGCAAAATCGCTGGTCCCTGTTTGCTAGATACTAATATAATGCCACTTCCCCCAGTTTGTGACAATACAAATTGATTCAAGAAATTGTTAAATGCGCCCTGGAGGGAAACGTCACATTTAGTTGAGAATGATTGGATGATGTGTATTTCAAATCTAGATTTATTTACAGACATATCTGCATAGTTTCTGGCTTATAATTGCAAAATAAATATTATCTGTATAAATAATGAAATAAAAGATGCTTATTATACTCTATGAAAATCCATACTTGGGGAACGGCAATGAGCCACACCTACAGGTGCTCAGGGCTTACTCCTGTTTGTTTGTTTGTTTTGTTTTGTTTCTTTTGGGGGTCATACCTGGCAATGCTCAGGGGTTTCTCCTGGCTCTGCTCAGGAACCGCTCCTAGCAGTGCTGGAGACTACATGGGATTCTGGGGATCGAACCCAGGTCAGTTGCGCGAAAGGCAAATACCCTACTCACTGTACTATCACTTGGGGCCCCCATCAAGGCTTACTCCTGGCTGTGTTCAGATCTTATCCTGGCATTTGGAGAATAATAAAATAAAATGCATGCATAAGAAGATTGATATTTTATTTTGTTATGCGTTTTGAGCCACAACTCATCATTCTCAAAGCTGAAATCTCTCAGTGTTTGGGGGGTGGGAGCCTGGTGGTGCTCAGGAACCATGAGACATTGGAGACTGAACTGGGCTTTCCAGCATATGAAACATGTGTTCCAGACTGTTGAGCTATTTTTCCAGCCCCAGATTGCTGTTTTTTGTTTATTTTTGGTTTTGGGCTACACCCAGTGATGCACAGGAGTTATTCCTGGAACTGCACTCAGGCATTGTTCCTGGTGGCACTTGGGAACGCTTTGGGTTACTAGGGATTAAACCTAGGTAGACCACATGTAAGGCAAGTGATAGTACCTCCTGATAGTAATTCATGTTATTATTTTTGAACTGGGGTAAATATTGAAAGCTAATAAATATTATATACATACATTGACTAGAGTATGTGTTTACTTATCAACAACTCAGTCACTTCCCCTCTTTTGGAATACTTGCAGTCCCAAAAGAAAATATATCTATATTTGTTTAAAGATAGTAGTGGCTGTATTATCACCTCAGCCAGCTATGTTTTATTGTTACCTCTTTTACTAGTATGTGAATTCAGTCAGTCATTTTTCCATTCAGATTCTAACAATAGAGTAAATTCTTAAAAATCATTTTAGAAAATATTTATTTATTTATTTTTTAAGCACAACACCTGGTGGTGCTCAGATGCTGCTATTGCGTTAAGTACTCGGGTGTCATTCCAGGCAGTTCATGCCAGATGAAATTAAGATTGTGAATGCCTCCTGCATGCAGAGCATATACTCCAGCCAGTCTAGCTAGCTCCTGCCCTCATAATTTTTAAAATGCTACTTTATTTAAAAAAAAACAGGAAGTATTATTGGAGACAATAACTGGTAATTTTTTTCCAGTTTTTAAAATACTAGTAAGGAAATATATTGATGTATTTAGTACTTCTTAAATTTTTCAGGCTGATTTACTTGCATAATTTAGGTTTTTTTTTCTGAAGTAGATTTAGGTTTGGTTTATTTTGATCTTCTTTGAGATGAGGAAACTGAGCCATATGAGATCATATGCCTTTTAAAATTTTTATTTAGTTTCCATGAATTACAAAATTATCATATGCCATTTAAATGATGGATATGGAATGAATTATGTCTTAAAGTAGGAAAATGTCCTCATTCCCCCACAGTCTATTTTAACTCAACACCAAGTTTAATGGCCAGTTGCTATTCTGAGAAAAAAAGATGCTCTTATGTATGGCACCTTTCCATACAGCTACCTCTCTTTCTCATTCTTTCAAGTTAATCTTTCACAATGTACTCAGATTATTTCCTCTAACAGGCCTTGGTAATGTTTTTAGTCCATTACTCTTCATGAACTGTACTCTTAAGTATTCCCCTGGACACTCATTTAGTTGAATTTGGTGGTAGGAGTACATCGACATTGTTAAGGTTAATGACTCAGTGTTTTACAAGTTGAAATACATATGAGGTTAAATTGATTATTTGGATCATTTTATTCAACAATGTGTGGGCCTTAAGTGTCCCTGCTGCTTACTGCCTTGAAAGAATATCTTTGTTACACCCTTCATGGCCTAGTATTCATAATGATAACTTATTGCATGCATATCAGTAACAATGTTTCTGGATGTGGGCTATAAAAGTTTCTGCTGAAGAGCCAGAGGAAATCATAGGGAAGTAAGACTCTTGCCTTATGTGACTCACACTCTTGCAATTCTTGGCACCAGGTACAATATAGAGCTCTGGATCTCCAGTGCATGATGTACTGGCTAAGACAGCCAACAGATGCTAATGATACTATTATTATTTATGTTTTTGTAAGAATCTTTGGAAATTTCTCTTATTCCCCAAATTGTCTCAATTATGGGCATTGTATATACCATAATAGGCTAGCATGGGAATAGTTTGCAGGAATGAAGGAGCATAGACACCATTTGATGTAGATATTTGAAATTTTAAGCTCTACTGGAGATTTTTGGCCAGCTTTGTCAGGCATGCAATGCTAAGGCCCAAGAATGGGCTGCTGCTTAGTCCCTGTATTGATGGGGGTTACCCAAATCACCTTGGCAATATTGAGGGTGCTTGTATGCACTGATGCTTAGGAACCACATAATTGTTGGAGTCTCTCCCCAGTCCTCTCTTGAGCAGGTTCCCTTGACCTGCAAGGAGCTGTCCCACAGCGGCTGAAGGCCAAGTCAAGGTACCCTCCCTGTAAAGAGAGGGGTCTGGGAAAAAGAGCACGTTCCTATGCCAGCACCTCCACAACTGAGCAATGAGCACACGAGCGTGTCTGAGGTCTTCTCAAGCAGTTCCAACTTTATTAAGCACCCAGCATGGCTTTTATAGGCTTGGGCATCCGGGGACAGTTAGTTACTGACAGTGGTCAGAACAAACATGTGTTTTCTATAGATAGGGTTACACCTCTCCTGGGTGATGACAATGGTTAAACTGCCATTGCACATCTGCCAGAAACGCCCTGTCCCATAGGCACATTGACCCGAGATAAGTATGCATTGGAACAGGCTACATCTGCCCGGCTCAAGCCCAGAGACTAGTGAGGCACTTTAAAGCAGACCAAAAGGGGCTTTTCTCCCAACAACAATGGCAGGGATTGTATCTGGGTCACATGCAATGCAGGCTTCCTAGCCACTGTCCTGTATCCTAGTCCTGTATGTTGTTTTCTGATTTTAAAAACATTTACTGCTGGCTATATTACAGTAGTAGCTATATTCTAATAGTTTATTCTAATACTCTAGCAATGGTATTCCAGTAGTTCTAAAAATACTAAATTAAAAAAATAAGAACATTTTAATGTCATTATTTTCATAGTAATAAGTACAAAGCTTCCAGAACCTAAAAATTAACAAATGACAGAGGATTAGATCTAATTTTTGAAAAGCATACTGGCTACAAAAGGATCACAAAAGACACACTGGAATTTTACTAATAATCCCGGATTGTCACAGAAAATGGGAAAACAACTTTGTAGTTTTTAGAGAAAAAAGCATCTTAACCTAGGATTTAGAGTTCAGTGTATTAGTCAAGTGTGTTGAATTAGAAACAGAGAAAATTTCTTTCTAATTTACAAACTCACTAAGCTTACCTCTCATGCGTATATTTTATTTTATTTTTTCAATTTGTTTATAAGCTACATGATAGTACAGGAGTCTAGATGCTTACCTTGGGCCAAACCCTGTTTGAGCCCTGACACCAAACATGGTTCCATGAGCACCACCAGGAGTACATAGCCAGGAGTAAGTCTTGAACATACAGTTACATCTAAAACACAGAGCACCCCCTCCAACACATACACAGTACACCACAGGTCTCTAAATTTTTAGTTGTTACAAAATAAAATGATGTTTTTAAACTTTAGAAATATATGGTCAAAACTAGTAAGTCATAAAAAAATGATATGTCCCCAGAGTCAGCAGTAAGAAGAAATGAGAGTAAAGTTAAGGAGTCCTATAAAAAGAAAATAGATAGTCTGATTAGGAGCCTGAAAACAAAGGCATCTGAAATAGAACAAAAAGTACCAAAGCCACTAGAAATGCTAGAAAAACCCAATTCAAATATGAAAGTAATAGTTCAAATGTTAAACTTGCACATCAAAATAGATTTTTTAAATAAAAGGACTTCAGGAAGAGTATAATGAGTTTGAACAATGGATAATGAGGGGACAGAGCAATTGCACAGTGGGTAGGTTACTTGGCTTGCATACGTCTGCTCTGGGTTCGATCCCTGACATCCAGTAAGGTCACCTGAGCCTCACTAGAAGTGATTCTTGAGAGCCACAAGTAAGTCCTAACAATTTCCAGGTGTGACCAATTAAAAAAAAAAAGAATAAAGCACATTTTTATCTGACAGCTACTGGGTATATTATAAAGATAAAATGATTTCCTCTCACAGAGAGTAAAAATCAATCAAACAAAGATCAGAAATTCCAACGAGGAAAAACAAAGCAAAGACCCAAAACAAAGCATAACCATGATATTTTATAAAATATTAAACAGACAAGTGCATTTTGATTTACATCAATAAGAAAGAAAAATCGATATAAATAATATTTTTGAGTAGTATTGGAAAATTTATCTCATGGTCAGAAACATGTAATTTTAACAGCCTTACTCTGCAGTAAATAATACTTATCATAGGGGGAATATGAAACAGTTTACATATGATTTTAACTTTTAGAATAAATCTATCACGAATCACAAAATCACGAAATCCCGTTAATCACCGATTTCTCGGGCAGGCTCATTTCATCCTTTCCCTGAGATCTTAGAAGTCTATCTCAACTCAGCCCTCCATACAGTGTGGCACTGGGGGCTCTTCTGGGTCAGGGGAAAGAGATCCAGCTTGTTACTGGATTTTGCATATGAATACACCATGGGAAGCTTGCAAGGCTGTCCCATGTGGGCAGTAAACTCTCAGAAGATTGCCAGTTTCTCCCAGAGGGAGAAATAGGCTAAAGATATTGCTTCTGAGAGCTTGCTTTTAAGTCTCTCTCTGGATGTTGGCTGTTGATGGGGTTACACACACCTGGGTTCCTTTGCCGGCACCTGCATACATGAGGCCTGTCCGAGCGTGTGGAGAGGGACCTCCAGCATGGCTGTAGCTAGGTTTCAGTGGTCTTTGGCCGCCGGGAGCTCTGCTTGGGGTGGGGAGGGAAGCTGGAGCCCATCCCCTCCGAGGGGCCCCAGGGAAGACAGCCAGACGTACGAGCAAGAGACTCTCTATAAATTTCTTAATTATGGTTTCACAATAATATGTTAGTGACATAAATTATGTCAGAATAAAAGTAAAAACACATAACACATCAAGGGGTTGAAATAGATCCCTCTGCTTCACTGGATCACCATTTGATCACAACCAGGAGAGGATGAGCTATGAGTTCCATCAAGGAAAGCATAAAAGCAAAATAGAGTTGCAAGGCAACTCCTGTACCACTGAGGTCCATTTCTTTTGTTTGAATTGAGTGTAATTTGCTTATTAATTTATTTTGGGGGGTTTGTACCATCCCTGCTTGCTCAGAGTTTACTCCTAGCTCTGTTCTTAACAATCACTCCTGGTAGTTTGTGGGGCCATAGGTGGTGCCAGGATTGGAACCAGTGTTGGTCACATGCAAGGTAAACAATTTACCTCTGTACTATCTCTCCAATCCCATTTTGTTTCATTTATTTATTTGCCTAATTTCATTTTTTGGTAGGGATATTGTTTGGGATACACTCAGTGGTATTCAACTGTTACTCCGGACTCTCTGCTCAGGGGTTATTCCTAGCAGTGCTCGGAGGACTCCGTATGGTACCAGAGATATAACTTGGGGTCAACTACATACAAGTAAAGCATCTTTACCTTGGAATCACATTTCTGTTATTAATAAAAATAAAACATAAGTAACTGTGCTCACTACTAAGCCTTCTTTTGCAGTTTATGCCTCATACAAATGGCTAATGTTTTAACTTTATTAGATGAGACTACCCATAGATATGTAGCACTGTAGCACTGTCGCATATCGTCCCGTTGTTCATTGATTTGCTCAAGCGGGCTCCAGTAACATCTCCATTGTGAGACTTGTTGTTTCTGTTTTTGACATATCCAATACACCATGGGTCAGCTTGCCAGACTCTGCCATGTGGATGGGATATTCCCAGGAGCTTGCTGGGCTCTCCGAGAGGGACAGAGGAATCAAACCCAGGTCAATTGCATGCAAAGCAAATACCCTACCTGCTATTCTATTGCTCCAGGTCACATATATGTACAAATATTATAGTAGAAAAAGTTTCAAGTAGTGGCCTTTATCTAATATTACATAAAATATCCAAGATTAATCTTTATACATTATTATTAAATTGTTTCACAAATGCAAGTCCTGGGCCCTGAAAGGACAATGTTACCTTTCATTATTTCTAATATTTAATTTTAATACAATTAAATGCCAATATGCAATTTATAAATTTGAAATTGAAGTCAACCTGTAAATAATCTTAAGAATTTTTATAAATATTTCTAATTATGATGAAGAATTTATAATGTTCTCAGTTGTGCATCCTATGTTTGTATCTTTGTTTGTTTGCTTTGTGGTTCCAGGGATTAAAACCAGGGCTTCATATAAGCAAGGCAAGTGCTCTAGAGCTGCAGCCACACCCCCAGCTTTTGTACATTCTGTCTAGAGAGGAAATGTCATATCTCTACGTATATGTATATATGTATCTGGCTAAGTATCTCTCTATTCATATTTTCTCTTTTCTCCAGTTCCCAAGACATTTAATGTTCAATATTTATACCTTTTCTCTAGTGTTTATTTCTGGAAGAATCACATCTCATTTTCATTGATCATTCCTTTCTTTAAGGCAAAAGCTGTTTTAGAAGCAATATCAAATGGTAAGGAGAATACTTGGAAAGATTTGGGAAGACTTAATAAATATGTAGAATTTTGGAAAATTTTAAATAATTTCATCATAACCCAAAGCTTTCAAATCTTTTCATTTCCCTTTTGTTTCATAAATGCATTTAAATTTTCACCAAACTTAAGCCAACTTAGCAGACCAAGCACCATTGTTTCATTTAGATTTTGTTTTATTTCAAAAGATTTGAACTTGAAATCAATTCCAACAGTTTAAAAGCAAATGCCTTTCCTCCTGTCAACCATTGCCTAATTTAAGCTTCCCATCTGCATTTCTAAATATGAAGCAGAAAAATCTGTGTAAAACAAAGAGTTTCTCTCTCTCTTTCCCTCTCTCTCTCTCTCTCTCTCTCTCTTTCTCTCTCTTTCTCTCTCTCTCTCTCTGCCTCTCTTAGGAAGACAAACTTAGGCATATGGCTACATGAAGGACTTCGTGTTTATTTCACACCTTAAAATGCATCTAGGTTTTTTAGTTGATTTTTAGGTAACTAAAGTTTACTTAAAAACACATTCAAGTATATTTAAATATATTAAAATATCATTTTAACAATTAAAATTAAAACAGTATCATTATAATACTAATCATATTATATGATATACTATCTATCCTATGTATATGAATATATGAATATATATACATAAATTAAAATGTTCTAATTTTTGCTAGCAAATCAAATGCTCTTCTTCCATGTTTTCTTATAATAAAAATGATATTTTGTTATTAGCTCTGTAATGTTAGACACAATTTGAAAAGTCTCACTATATTTTTAAGAAGTAACTAAATAGAATTAATATGTCAGGAACATAGAATATCAAGTGATTTGGACCAAGTTCTAATTTACAGCAGTTTATTGACATCAGGAATGTTAGAATTCAGCATTTTAAACCTTTATTTAAATTTTTTTTAATTTAATTATAGTGATATACGCACTTACAAAGTTGTTCATGATTGGGTTTCAATTATATATAATGTTCCAGCACCCGTCCCTACACCAAAGTACATTTCCCACCATCAATGGTCCCAGTTTTCCTCCCACCACACCCAACTTTGCCAGCCACTGTGGCAGGTGTTTTTCTTCTCTCTCTGTCTCTGTTTCAGGTTCTATCTCTGTCTGTTTCTCTCTCTCTCTCTCTCTCTCTCTCTGTCTCTCTCTTTCTCTCTCTCTCTCCTTTTGGAACTTATGGTTTGCAATACAGATAATGAACGGTTATCAGGTATATCCTTTCACCTACTTTCAACACTCAGCTCCTGTCCAAAATGATCATTTCCAACTATTACTGTCATGTTGGTCCCTTTTCTATCTTAACTGCCCATCATCCCCACACACTCCTGTGGCAAGCTTCCAACCATTGATCAGTTCGACTAACCCCTGTTTACCCTGGCCTTGGATATTAGTCTCATTACATATATACATATGTAAAATATTGGCTATTATATGTTATATATACATTTATATATAATACATATTATAAGACTAACAAATATTATATATCCCACAAATGAATGCAGTTATTCTATACCTGTCCCTCTCTTTCTGACTCATTTCATTCAGCATGTTACTCTTCATGTCCATTAAAATTACTTGAATAGGTTAAACATAGAGAATGAATTATGCTATCACCCATAGAGATATTTACTATTATAGATAAGAATTAAATTTTATTGATAGTGAGGTTGGGGTATCTGCCCACAAAATAGCTTTTCCTTCAATAAACAGAGCATTTAATTTTCAATACATAAATTCATCACCTTCAAGAAGCATCAAACACTAAAAACCGTATAATTGACATTGATTGTTATCTTATAATGTTTTTAGTTAGAAAATATATTGTCAATGAAAATATATGGCTATCAATCAAGCGTTTATTAGAAGCAATTACAAACATATTTTTTCTCTCTCTTTAATAAAATTAAACTTTGCTCTTAGAAAGGGTCAGCATTTACCTGTATTTCTATCATGTATAATGATTATAAATGTTCAATTTTAATAAACTAGCTTTATTTTATTTTGTATATAAATATATTTATTGTATTATATGCTCTTACACAAATTTACCTTACTAATATTTTAAAGAATTTTATTCTAAAATTTTGCGTGTAAACTTCTCTTAAGAAATTCAGATTTTAAAATTTCTTTAAATTTTTTTTCTATCCTTTTCAACCATTCTCAGCTGTGTTAAGATAATTTTTTATTCTGTTATGTGATCACATCTGGTAGTGGGGTGTCAAACTCATGTGTGCTAAGACAAAACAAATATCTTACGTGATGCATATCTCTCATGCCTCAGAATTTCTCTTCTATACATTGCAACTCTCAGAATAATGTGCATAGGAAAATTTTTTAAAAGTCAGTTATATTTAATATAATTTGATATATGTGAATATATGCTTATATCCATTTCTCAGTGGACTATTTATTGAAATAATATTCAATTGGTATCAATGATGAACTAATCAATCAATCATTAGTACTACTTAATAGTCAACCAAAAATAAACTCTTAAACTTTTATTGAACACAGATCATGGTCATGTTATAGACATGATGTTATATTCCTAATATAAAAGACATATTTATAAGTGAATGTATTAAAAAGCTAGGTACCTATTGACCAATCCATCTATTACATATCTCTGTGTATCTTTAGGGAGAGAGATGAGCACTTAGTTCTGATTCAAATGTCTAAACATGAACATTGGTCTGGGTTTTCAGGATCAGTAGATTAACAAAGTTAAGCAAGAAGTTATATAAAATGTTACTTAATATTAAAGGGTACAGGTGAAAACATGCCATAGAGCTTAAATAAAAATAAGAACATGGAAGTTTCAGTATGATTTGGGAACTAGAAACAGGTTGGTAAGAGAAGCAAATTGTGAAAGATTTCAAATCCCATATGCAGAATTAGCTCTTGATATTTTTTTAAGAACATTTTACTTGGGAATAATTTTAAGCTTACATAAATTTTATTAGAATAAAAATTATAAAATTAATAATGCAAAATTCTGTATAGTTGTTAATCCAGAATAACCAATTGTTATCAAGTATGCACAGATATAGATGAAATAGTCCACAGTGAATTAAAGTCATCATAATAATTTTCTCTTAAGAAATTAAAATTATGATCTTATGCATTTCCCCTAAACCAAAACATTTTCTTAAAAAGCTCAATAGGTTATTACCTTCTGTAATTAACATAAAAGAAATTATTTTTGTCTAAATGCATCTATATCTTAGTTTATTTCTATTAGATCATTAATATTCCATATATTTTTCCAGTATGAAATCAAATCCATAACTTTTCATCAAATATACTAAAAATCTATATTAATCAAACGACTTTGAATTCCTTGTTTTCTCTTGCTCCTATGAGCAACCATTCTTTTTGTCTTGTTTTGTTTTTGTGTGGTTGTTGCCATACCAAGTAGAGTTTTGGAATGCTCATGGCTTTGTCCTCAGGGATCACTCCTTGTGGTTTTAGGGTCCATGGAAGGTACTGGGTTGTCCACATGTAAGGCGAGTGGCTTACCCCATATACTATCATTCTAGCCCTCAATAACTGTGCTTCCTCACACATTTCTTTTGAACAATGTAGGAGCCTCCTGTGAGTAGAATCATTCAGCATTGCTTTTCCTGTGTTTCTATGATTAGTTCATATCACTGAGCCCGATGCCTATTGTTCTCAACTTTTACCCATATTAAAGGTAGAGCATTTTAGGGTTTCTCTTTCCATATTGGTTAACATGAGTTCTATTGCTTTCTGGAAAAAAAAAAAAAGTGGCTTGGGCACAGGTTCTGCTTATCTATGTTGAATTGCAACTAAGTAAAAGATACCTAAGTTATCAAATGGTTTCTTTAAGGTTTTACACAACCTCAATGAGATACCACTTCCTTTTGCACTGTCTAGTCTACTAACCCTTGTCACTATCAACATAGACTTAATGTCACTAGTCGGCATGTAACTTCGATGCTACCAGGATCTTTGCCCTGTGGTTTTTACTCTTTCAGTGGATGCTCTACAATGTCTTATCTTCTGATTTCTGTTCTGATCTCTGACATGAACTTTTGGTCCTACTCTCTAGAAAAGCAGTGGGAACAAAGTTAGTATGTTCTTTAAGGGGCCAAAAAATAGTACAGAGATTAAGTGCATGCATTGCACACAGTCAAATTGTAATTAATCCCAGTCACTCCATGGTCCCTACATCATCATTGGGTGTCGCCATGGAGGCACCCTCGTGCTGCTGGAGTGACCCTGATAAATTCTGGCACGGCATGATCCAAAATCTACTGCATCCTTGGTCCTCACATTGAACTGTCTCATAATTGGCTGGGAATCTCTGAGAGGGGCCCTGAGCTTGCTGAATACTTTTTTTGGACTCCCCCACCACTCAAAAAATAATAATATAAAATGTATGCAGTTATAATATTTTCTATTTCTATAATATGTATATATATATATTAATCTAATTTTGTTTCCTCACTCTCTTTTTCAAGGTCTGTATAGGGAAGATTTCATAACATTAAAAAAAAATTGGGGGGCTGGAGTGATAGCACAGCAGGTAGGGTGTTTGCCTTGCATGCAGCCGAACTGAGTTCGATTCCCAGCATCCCATATGGTCCTCTGAGCACCGCCAGGTGTGATTCCTGAGTGCAGAGCCAGGAGTAACCCTTGTGCACCGCCAGGTGTGACTCAAAAAGCAATAAATAAATAAATAAAGTGGAAAATATATTTGACAAAATCACATTAGGCATGTGAGCATTATACAGGCTAAAGATGTTAGGATTAATTGTTAAAAAGAGATGAATTTCATCTAGAGAAAAGCAAAAGACAAACAATTTGCAGAGTTATCTAATCTATGCATCAGTCTGATCTTTGCTTTACCATACCTCCTTCCTCCAACCATCATTTGGTCATTTCATCATTTCATCCTAGCCTGAAAACTATTATTTTTCGCCTAAGTGTTTTAATTAACATTAATTAAAATTAAAACATAGATTTCTATTTTTAATATAGATCAAACAATTACTGCCTGTATTATCTCCATGTAAACCATCAAATATTAAGAGTGCATACCCTTAGGGTAAATAAGGGCATTCGATTTTAACTCATTTGCTTGTTTGTTTTCAGAGGATAATACCCAGATATACTTATGGCTACCTTTTGGCTTTGTGCTAAAGAATTACTACTGGTGGTGCTTGGGGGTCCATATGGGGACCTGAATCCAACTCTCTCTGACCCAGGGACATACTTAGAGTGTTAGAATGTTGACTATAGCTTGCTACCCATTTTTGTTTGCTTGCTTTTTAGCCCACGCCAATGGTGCTCAGAGGTTACTCCTAACTCTACTCAATGTCTTGATGAGAGAAAACCCAAAGGAAACCTTTCCCTCATATGGCTATATAAGAATAGTATTTAAACTCAGGGTCTAGAATCGTTAAATCTGGAACTTAGCAATTTCATCCTCCCAAGTCCATTTTATTCAACTATTTCTTAGTTTGCACTCTGTTTCTAATATTCTGATGCGACCAAGAAAAAGAGCTGAAGAGGAACAGAACACCCCCCCCCATAATAATCATGCAATTCCAAATGGCTTTGAGCTTTTTTTTTCAATGTGCCAAAGGACTTAAATCTGACAGAATATAAATTCTTAAATCTCCAAATATAAATGAATATTTCATTTTCCAGTACCTCTATTAGAAACAGGTTCTAAAAGTAGGAGAGGTCATGAGACACAAAATCTCAACTAGTGAAATGGAAATCCTAATATTTCATGGGAAGGAGACACTGTTTCCTCTTTCTGCTGATCCAAGAAAGGTTAGAGAAATGGAACAAGTGCCATTTCTTGCCAGAAAACATTTAAAGTTATTGCTGCTGATTGTGACATAAAGGAATAGAGTATAGTAGGTAAGGGAATGAATATATACATATATAAATAATAATAAAATATATATTTATATATAATATATAAATAATATATAAAAAGGCCAAAGAATATATATATGTACACACACACACACATATAGAGAGAGAGAGAAAGAGAGTACTGTAGCACTGTCATCCCATTGTTCATCAATTTGCTCGAGCGGGCACTGGTAACGTCTCCATTGTGAGTGTTACTGTTTTGGACACATGGAATGAACCACGGGTAGCTTGCCAGGCTCTGCTGTGTGGGCGGAATACTCTCGGTAGCTTGCCAGGCTCTCGGAGAGGGACGGAGGAATCAAACCCGGGTCTGCCGTGTGCAAAGCAAGTGCCCTACCCACTTCACTGTGCTATCTATCGCTCATATATATATATCGCTCATATATATATATATATATATATATCACTCATATATATATATATATAGAGAGAGAGAGAGAGAGTTTTTTTTGAACCCCCAGATTAAGGTTGTTTCCTTTAAGATAAATCTGGCTCATAGATTCATAGTATACAAGGGACTGGATGTTCATTAAAAACTTTTATTTTTTTTCTGGTAGGGTAATGCATTATGTCACAGCACTCATGGGCTTACGGTTTTGGAGAGACCTAACATTCTTCCTTTGCTTTCTTTGGTTTTATTTCTCTAGCTGGTGTGTCAGAGAATAATAAAGCAATTTCAGGTCACTACTTGCTTTCTTTGTAAACAATAAATTGTCAGGGATGCTGAAATTTCAACACCATGTTTGACGGCTATGGTGATTTTCTTGGGTCAGTGCATATCCTTAACAACATTTAACAAGCAATTGAGTTGCTTATGTTTTTATTTTTTAATGTCTTTCATGCCATACCAAAAAGAGAGAAAAGAGAAGACTACAAAAGCTATTGAATTGCAGCTCACTCAATGAGTATGAAAAGATATTACAAAGAAGAGAGGAAGCAGGTGCATTGTAGAGTTTGGCTTCTTTTATGAACATGTGGGAACTTTTGGCTTTAATCCAGACTGTTTCAGCTGGGAGTACCATGGAAGCTTATTATAGGCATATCCAAAATATATAATTTTATTATTTATTAATAGGGCCTGGAGCAGTAGCACAGTGGTAGGGCATTCACCTTTCACACAGCCGACCCATGTTCCATTCCTCCACCCCTCTCAGAGAACCCAGCAAGCTACTGAGAGTATCTGCCCACACAGCAGAGCCTGGCAAGCTACCCATGGTGTATATGATATGCTAAAAACAGTAACAATAAGTCTCACAATGAGAGACGTTTCTGGTGCCCTCTCGAACAAATCGCTGAGAGACGGGATGACAGTGACAGTGACAGTTTATTAACAGTATATATGAATAATGTAATTATATATAATTACAATATATTTAATTAAATATGTACTAAATTCAAGTATATATATTTTAAATGTTTTCATTTATAAATAAATAAATACATGCACATTGTGTTATAAAGAATGTGGAAAGGAAATAATAATGTAACAAGAAAATTATATACAACCCCATATACTTATTACATCTAGTGGAATTTTTATCAGATATTTTCATAGTATTTTATGAATAATAGTGGCCTATATCTAATTTATAGCTATACTCTTTTCCTTCTACACTAATACATTAAAATAATTTTGTTATATTTTAAAACTTGCTTCAACTTATAATTTGAGCTAGTCACACATTTTTGTACTCATCAATAGATTGATAGAATCCCATGTATCTTTTAAAAAAATATATGTTAAAAAATGAAATAGCAATAGAGTACCCAGAAATAAAGAAAGGATCATTGATATGACATATCATCTCCTAATTTATTTGTTTGTTTGTATTTTTAATATGTATTAGTTTCAGGGATAAACCATTCTTTGAAATGATATAAAATCAGGTATCAGTTGCAATGTAGTTTAAGAATATAATAAACTAGCATATGCTAAAATCTTATGATTATGTCTTTGTTCTCTTACATACCTCCAAAGAACAGAGAAGTTGACTTCAGTGCAATAATTTTTTAATGCGTCCTTTCAGTTTAGTCTTTTGATTCTAATTTAATTGTTTCTAATGGAGTCCAGGGATCTGTGATTTTTAGTAATTTTCTGGATAATTCTAATGTGCACTCTGGTTTGAAAAATCATGGATTGAGTCAGAGAAATAGGTGATATATTTAGAAGAAATACCAAATCTTAATAGCAAATCTAAAATTTAATTTTAAAAGAAAGCTAGGCGTTTCACATTCATTGGAAGTGAAATGAAATGAAATTAAGAGCTTTGTCTCAGGTCACCAGCATTAGTCACAAAATACGGAAGAGAATTCTATCATTTGATTGCCATTGCTGACAGAATTCACAGTGCTTTATGTGTCATGTCTTAAATAATACTATTTGTGTGTGCTTTTCATTGTTTGTTGTTTTTCATCCACTGTGAGATAAGATTTTGCCATTTCAATTTGTGGGCTAAGATCCAATTTATTTAAAATATCCTTTCTATTAAAATATTTTCTCTAAGTCCCTTAAATAGAATAAATTAGTTCCATTTTTCCTAAACCTACATTTCCTATATTAAAAATTTGAAAATACATAATTTATTAGAATCAGTTCATCTGCAAAATGAGTTCTAGTCTCAATGCTTTATTTATTGAAGAGAAATCCATTCTATAAAAAACTGAGAGCCTGCAGTGCAGACACAAGACATATTTTTGTTCTGCTTTTCTTTTTATCTTCTCTCCCAGTGTTTCTTTCTCCTTCATGCTTCCACAGGCTTTGGCAGAACCCTTGAATGCAAAATGAGACAATGCTTTAAGCATTTTTATAGTAGTTGAGTAAGGATGTGCATTTGTCTTTTAAATAAGTCTTTTTAGCAATGGTTGATTTTCTAATACTATGATTTATAAAATCAATTCATGGGAACTGTAATGATCTTTTACTTTTTTCCTCGCAAGTTTACTGAATTGTATGTTCTATGCAAAAAGTTAATGTTTTCAGTGATATTATAGTAAAGAAAAGCAAATATAATTTTGTCACTATAACAGATTTTGTCTATTTCATTGGCTCTTATTATATGTAAAATGCAAAACAAAATAAAGATCTTTATCCCTCACTGTCCCTTGATATCACCATAGTATAAACACAGACAAAATAATACTATTGATCCAAAGTCTTATGTGACTTGATCTTTATAGTAATGATGATTGTTTGTTCTAAGCCATTTTCTTTGTTGAACCAGTTTCCCTTTGGACAGCAAAACATATTTTCAAGACCACTAAATAGAATAAGAATGGAGACCCAGAAAGGAAATGTTTTCAATGACAAACAAGCCTATTAGTCCATATGGGGATTGAATCCAACTATGACTCCCTTGTCATAATCCATTAGAGCTAGTGTATAAGAGGAAACAAATATTGTGTAGTTTGGAACAATAGGGATTTTTTTTTAATACAGAACATTTTGAAAGGAAGGAATACTGTAGCACTGTAGCACCTTCATCCCGTTGTTCATCTATTTGCTCGAGGGGGCACCAGTAACATTTCCATTGTGAGATTTGTTGTTACTGTTTTTGGCATATCAAATACACCATGGGCAGCTTGTCAGGTTCTGCCATATAGGTGGAATACTCTCAGTAGCAGGTGCGATATTCTTCAAGAGAGATGGAGGAATCGAACACGGGTTGGCTGCATGCAAGGCAAACACCCTACCCACTGTGCTATCGCTCCAGTCCAAAGGAAAGAATATTCGATGTTTTTTACATAACTTCTGAGCTATATTTGAAAACTACAACAAGTGGCCAGTGATAGATACTATAGCAGGTGGGGCACTTGACTGGCCTGAGCTAGAACCCAGTTTGATCCCCAGCTTATGGTCCACGGCAAATGGTCCCCTGAGGCCTGCCAGGCATGATCCCAGAGTCCAGAGCCAGGAGCAAGCTCTGAGCACCACCAGATGTGACCCCCAAAAAACAACAGATATGAAGACTAGAATGATTCCTTCTGAAAGAACATCAGAAATACTAAAATTAAAAAATAAAATATGGAGATAAGGCACTTTTACTAAGTAAGTGGAATATACTCAGGCTTTGCTTTTTAGTATGTATACTTTGTCCTTTTTTGCTGGGGAAGAAAAATCTTCCTTACCTACAATTTCTTTAGATGAAAGAAAAAAATGACCCACCCTGTCCCTAGGGTATTTTTCTAGGAATTACTCAATACTAATTACTACAATACAAGTTCTTAGGATAGGGAGCTGAATAATATAAGCTCTAAAAATTACTCAATTTATGTTTGTTGACACTTTACTTTTTTAAATCACATTAGAACCTTAATTTCTTATCATATAATTTAAAAATAGATTCTTTGAGATTTTTCACTAAGTACAGACCCACTGATAGCTCTGAAAGTAGCCAAGCATTGTCCAACACCTCACTGCTCAATCATATTTTCCAGTGAAGGCAGACTTATATCAACTTTCCCTCTTTCTTGGAATTTGGAATGAAGATCTGCTAAAAATATATTTACTATCAGAGATATCATGCTATTCTAGAAAACAGATAATTAAAGGCTAAAAAATAATTATTTAGCTGTATTGCATATATTGAAAATCATTAAATGCAAATGTTAAACCAAATTTTGCTACTACATTCTGATGAAGGAGGCTCTTTTTGCCGAAAATGTTCTATGATGATATTTACATTAAATAGGTTCTATCTTCATATTCTATTGGTTGTTTTTGTTAAATAATAACTGTCATCCCATTACTCATCGATTTGCTGGAGCGGATACCAGTAACATCTCCACTGTGAGACTTGTTACTGTTTTTGGCATATCGAATACAATAAGGGTAGCTTGCCAGGCTCTCCTGTGCGGGTGAGGTACTCTAAGTAGCTTTCCGGGCTCTCCGAGAGAGGCGGAGGAATCGAATCTGGGTCGTCTGCATGCAATATATATTATTAATGGATATAGTAATAATACAAAATAATATTCCAAATGTGTTATATGTATAGTTTTGGAATATACACAGGAACCTGTCATCGAGCAGAAGTGACTCTTAAAAGTCATGAGGGTGGCAGATTCAGAAGCAAACCCCAAGTCTAAAATTCTTATATCTACTCATGCATTCAGAAGTTGGTGATAATTACTGTCACTTTCTCAACTTATCTATCTTCTCGTTTCATAACAGAGTAACAATAATTTTAGGGAAGCTTCCAAGCAGGATTCAGTGAGTGCTTCTGCAGTTTCTCACTCTGGCTGTGTGGGTCTCTTGATTCTCTGAGGGTCTGTTTGTCCTTTGATTTAATGTATGAACCAGGAAATGTGATGTTTAAGGATTATCAGACCTGCAAGGGGGAGGTCTTGCAGTGCTGGGGAATAAACCCAGGCTCCACCCTGTTTCTATACCACTTGAGCTATCATCCTGGCCTAAGTTTTACTTTCTCTTTTTAGCATGAATGACACAGTATTTTCCCAAAGGAGAATAAAAATTATCGAAAGTGAAGTTAAATTCAAAGGTTCAACTCTCCTAAAAATAGGATGTGAAACTTGTTAAGTTATAAATATCTTAAAAGAGAGAATTAGTGGCTTATGAAATGTTGGTTATAATTTGAAAACATTTTCTTTCTCTCTCTCTTTCTGTTATTAATTTGAATCTCTCTTCAGCTGATTCATAAATCAATTAATTTCCATTGAGTAACCAGAGGGCAGCCAGAAATTGGGTTCAAATTAAAAGACAAAGGAAGCAATTTGTTTTAAGTCTAGAGGTTTAACATTCAATCGAAGTTTAATCAGAAGTGACCCATTGTTTGTAAAAGAGAACATCAATGTTTTTTTAATTTCACTGTCTTTAAATGAACATTGGAGAAAATTGAGATTACTGATGATACTAAAATGAAGATTAAGAAAAGATGCTATTCAGAAAATACTTAAGAGCATATTTTTCTTATGTATTAATTTATAGATAAAATATTCTGTCTTTGAATTAGACTTTTTTTTAAAATTGAGTTTATTATGTCTTTAGGGACTTTCATTATTTCAAAAGAAAGTCATACATGTATTATATAGTCATACATGTTGTCCATCGTGGCTGATAGTAGTTGTTTTTCTTTGAACACATATTTAACTGAAGTGTTTTTGAACTTTAGTGAGTTACAGAATTAATCTGGTGTCTTTATTGATTTTCAAATGAAGAAGTGGAATGAATGATTAAGATAAAACCATTGACTAAGGTAATAACAGGAGTAACTTGCCCAGGGATATCTGAAGTTACTAATGTAAATGCATTCATGGGTTCTTAAAGATAAAGTCAATGTGTTGCTAGAAAAAGGGAAGAGAAGGGAAGTTGGAAGGGAATTCAACAAATAATTGTTTCCAGAACTGCGGTTCTGTGACATCACCATAATTTTTATCCATGTTAATCTCGTATTTGACAAAATGAAAAAAAATAGAGAATTTAAAGATAATAACCATAATATAGTGAATGTTAGAGCTGTGTTCCAGGTTTAATTTCCCTGGGTGCTTTCACCTAGATTATGAAACATGGGGTCATGACTATAAAGGTAATTTCTTCTTATTTCTTGCAAAAGGACTTTGAAGGACTACAACATGTCCCTCAGGATTTGAATAATGTATTTGTTTCTTCTTATCCTGATGTTTAGACTCTTTTGCCCTTAACTTTAAGACCTTTAAATCCCTCATTTCTTTCACACTTGATTAAATACAGCCCTGAGAAAAAGTACTGACTGTTGTACAGAAAAGCTTTTCAGGAGACTAACAGGATTTGACCTCAAAGAAATGCTGTTGTTAAATTGACTCAAGATCTTACAAAAGACAGTTTTGTTTTATTTATTTATTTATTTATTTATTTATTTATTTACTTACTTATTTAGTGTGTGTGTGTGTGTGTGTGTGTGTGTGTGTGTGTGTGTGTGTGTGATGCTAGGGTTAAAACCCAGGTCCTCGCACATGCAAAGCAATCATTCTAAGACTGAACTAGATTTCACTTTTACTATCAGAGATATCATGCTATTCTAGAAAACAGGTAATTAAAGGCCCAGTACCACTCCAAGCGACTTTAGAAATTTCAGTCACGGGTCCTACATACCTGGGTTTTTCTGAAGTTCTTCAAGGGTGAGGCTCATCCAAGCCTGTGGAGACTGATGAAATTCTTAGGGATTTAAACAATTTTCTGCATTTTTTGTTCACACATCATTCATAGATGTGCAGTCTAGAACACAACTGGCATAATTATTTGCACTCTACAGGGAATTAAACTGGATCATGATCCCATATCTGGTCACATTACTAAATGTTTGGGGGAGTCAGTGAAAAACTTAAAATTTAATTTTAAAATAATGTTTATTATAAATAAATGTTTATATGCCTATTTTATATGCCAGTATAACCATGGCCACATAATAAAATTCCGGGTGAATAAGTTTGCAGTTATAAAAAGTTTAAATTGCTCTCACTTAGGGTATTAAACAAATTTACATATAAAAGTAACTATAAATAGAATATAGATATATTACTTACTTTAGGAAGTATCCCTACATAAATAGATCTTTTATGTAACAGAAATTCCTGAGTATTCTATTATACCCCCACATTTCTCGATAGTTCTTTAGCTCACAGAGTAGGAATGTCAGAATCGCTTAAGCTGTCCAGATATGTAACAGTTGCTTCCAAATGGTATTTTACAATGTTTTGGAATATTTGCTTCATTACAGACATCTTTCATGATTAAATTATAGTTAAGATCTGGACATGTTGTGATCTTCTGCTAAATAGTATTTAGGATAAGTATTGAAAAATTTGTTAAGCGGTCTACCAATCAAAAAAAAACCTATAGTATCTTGGCATTTTTCTGTATAGCTGTTGTTTCTGTAGAAAGGTATTTTAAATAAGTAGTTTAGCTGTTTTTATTGTTTTGAATCCAGGGAGGTTTCTACTAACTCTCACAGGTCCTATACTGAGAGGTAATAGAATAGTGTAGTTAAAAATAGTGTTCTAAATGTAATTGCATGTATAAAACTCAAATGACCAACGTTGAAATTTCCATGCTGACACAAGAGTCAGAACCATGAAAAATTTAACAAATGTGCTGAAAAATCTGTCTTTTTAAATCTAAAACTAATGTGATGAAGGGCTTAAAAAATTCAGTTAGTACACTTCTCATATTTTTTGAGAAAATGAAGTGAATCATAAAATGAAAATGCTGAGACTGATACAGAGTGCCAGCATTATATTTCTGAATTTCATATGTTAAATCAAATGCAAATAAAAAACAAAACCAGCCTCTGCTCTTGAGTCATTTTATATAAGGGACATTGGTTTATCATTAAAGTACAGTTGGAAGAAAACAGAGGAAGTTATAGCTCTTTAATTAGGATATATTTAATTTTATGAAAGTATTAACTATATACAATATTATTTGTTCCATTTTATTATGGGCAGAACTGCAAAAATTTTATGTGATCTTGCATTTAAGGATTATTGGATTAAGTGAGTTTATGGTTGGATTAAAACCCCGCCTTGTAAGTAAATATTTTCCATTTTGTACATATCTTACTGTTTCAAACTTCAGCTTTCTTTATCAGAAAGCTATAAATAATTCCTTTATGAGTTGCTATATGAATTCACTGTGGCAGGAATCATTCTAAGAGTTCTAGATATAGAAATTCACAAAATTATTATAATGTCATAAATTGTAAAATTATGCTAATTTTGAACTGAAAATACGTATAATTTATCTCTTGTCTGTGGGCCACTCTTGGTGACATCAAGAGTTGCTCCAGGTTCTGTGCTCAGAGGTTGCTCCAGTGGTGATTGGGGGACCTTGGAGTTCTAGGGACTAAACTCTGGGCCACCCTTAAAAAAAAAGTCTAACTCAACCCATTGCACTGTTAGTGTAGTCCAGTGTGTATATTTTGAATTAAGAAAGCTGAGACAGAGAAAACTTAGGTACTATACAAAAAGCACTTCATAAACACTATCAATAAGTGAAATGCTATTATCATCATATATCATATGTAAATATTATTACATATGATTTACATTAATATAAATGTATTTAACACATTAATATAGATATAATCAATTATGATGTAAAATACGTACTGTAGCACTGTAGCACTGTCATCCCTTTGTTCATCGATTTACTCGAGTGGGCACCAATGACGTCTCCATTGTGAGACTAGTTACTGTTTTGGGGCATATTGAATATGCCACAGGTAGCTTGCCAGGCTCTGCCGTGGGGACAGGATACTCTTGGTAGCTTGCTGGGCTCTCCGAGAGGGAAACTATGTACTCTGTTAATATACTGAATATATTAAATTCGGTGCTTAAAGCAGTGCTCAGGATACTTGGTTAATACTTGGGATGCCCCTCCAGTCAGCCTGGCTGAGTGGCTCAGTGCAGGTGTGTGAGGATGCAGTTGTGCTTAGGCGTGGCAGTGCGACAGAGCAGCTTAGCCACTCCAGTGGAGCACAGGTTGGGGTGGAAGTTTTCCAGGACTACACCCAGCTTTTCTTTCGTGTGCCCTGCCAGGGATTCAACCAGCACCCCACACATGTAATGCATTGTGTCCTTGCTCCTGTGCTCCTTAACCTCCTATTGGTAAGATTTTTTTTTTAACTTTTAAAAATTGTATTGAATCACCTGAGATAGTTACAAGCTTTCATGTTTGTGTTACAATCTCACAATGATCCCAGGTATGCCCCCCCTTCCCACCCTCCCCCTGCCTCCATGGCAGACAATATTCCCCATACTCTCTCTCTACTTTTGGGCATTATGGTTTGTAACACAGACATTGAGAGGTCATCATGTTTGATCCATTGTCTACTTTCGGCACGCATCTCCCATCCCAGCTGGTTCCTCCAGCCATCATTTTCTTGGTGATCCCTTCTCTATTCCATCTGCCTTCTCCCCTCCGCTCATGAAGCTGTCTACTAGCTATGGGGCAGTCCTCCTGTCCCGTGTATCTACTGTCCTGAGTGTCAGCCTCATGTGATGTTATTTTATACTCCACAAATGAGTGCAGTCCCCTCTATGTCTGTCCCTCTCTTTCTGACTCATTTCACTTAGCATGATACTTACTACAAAGCAGTAGTAATTAAAACAGCATGGCGAATTATTAAGAACCTGAACAAATAATGGGTAAGGTGCTTGCTTTGTCCACAGCTAATGGGACTCAATATCTGATACAACATATGTTTCCCAAGCCCCTCCAGAGATAGAAATAAACCCTGGAGTGACCCACACACCATTAAATAAAAAAATAAAATAAAAATGAATTATGAATGTATTTATTTGCTGAATGCTTGCCCAATTTATACTCACTTGTCATACTTTGTGGGTGTGTTGATCTTAAACTACCTGGTATAGACATTTTTTATTTAAACCTCCCAAGCAGTGCTCAGGCAGCCCAGGGGTAACTCCTGCTGGCACTCAATTCAGTTTAGCAGACAGTGATGGAGCCCATAGGTGCTTGGGGTCCGCCAGAGCCACAGCACTTAAGACTCAGGGACATGTAACACTAGAGATAGAACTTGTGGAAGGAAAATAATGAGTTCTATGTCTTTGAGCTGTCTTTTGAGCTATCCTGTTGCTGTGCTTTTCATATGTTTTAATGTGTATTGTCTTGAATGCAAGCCTAAGACATTTCGAGAGTGAACAGAATTATCTATTGTCACTATTGCCTTATTTATTCCCTGTATTCCACAACTTCTTTAATCTTATGACTGTAATGCAGTGTGTAGTAAGTCTTCTAGCATTTGGGGTTGTACCCCTTTTGAAGTATGAACACATATCTCTTAGGGTAAATCTGTCCGGGTTTCTCTCACTATTTAATCATTTAATTTTCTTAGCCTTTTTATTTAATACACATTTCAGTAACATTTGTCCAGAAAGTCTAAACCGTGCAGAAATTTAAAGTTGGCACTCAGTAAATACAGCTGCAAAAATCACCATTACTGAACTCACATTACTCTAATTTATTTTTTCAGATTTCCTGTGTGTGTGTGCATGCACACACACACATTAATGTGTGTATGTGTCCCCGTATCTAATTTATTTAGATTAGTTTTGACAATTACATATCCATGTTAACAGCTTCCCAACATAGAAAGCCCATTTAATGTGTAGCAACCAAGGCAACTTAATTTAAATAATTAAAAGCTTCTAAGCTTTTAAATAATGAGTCTCATGGAAAGGGTTTTTTTCCCCTTTCTTTCTTAAAAACAGAATTTGGGGTCACACCTGGCAGTCTTCTACACCTTAAAGGCTACCTCCCAGCTTGTTTCTTGGGTGCAAGCATTGCTCCTACTAGTGTCCAGAGGTCCATGGTGGGGGGTTCCGTGTGTCCCTTTTTGCAAGGCCTGTGATTAGCCTTTTGAACTTCTTTCCAGTGCTAAAAAGTTTTTTAATAAATGTAAATCACTTAACTTGTGTAGTTATTCCTGATATAAGAAGAAGCAAGAATAAAGTCTGGATTCATAAAATTATTAATCTTTGCAGTAACAATGAAAGTCCAATAAAAACTGAATGGAAGATTCGAATAGACATTGCTTCAAAGAAGACATGTGGAAGATGAAAAAGCATATGAAAAGATGCCAACCACCACTGACATTATTTTGACAAATATCTAAAGTGTGAGGACATTCCTACAGATACATTTTGTTGGAAAAATAATTAGGACAAAAATAATAAGAATAGCATTAAAGTTATAATTTCCATCTCAAAAGTACTATTCAAGAAAAGATAAAATGTTCAAGAAATGCACACACGCACAGATATACTTCCAAGGTCAACACTTTCTAATGTTGCATTTCCAATGACCACTTTGTAATAACCAATTATTTTAATTCCCTATGTTCTGCTTTGTATATTTAATTCAAATTAAGATTTTTAGTGTCTAAGGACTGAAGCAATAATACAGGCATTCAAATATACTTGATTTGCACATGTCTAACCAATGTTCGATTTCTGGCACTATACATGGTCCCCTGAATACCACTAGGAGTGATCCCTGAATACAGTGCCAGAAGTGAGCACTAAGCAAGAAGTGAGCCCTTAGAACTGCTAGGTACCTCTGCTAAAAAAAAAAAAAAAGAAAAGAAAAGACTATCTCATCTGGAGATAGATAAATAGAAAAAGAATTATAAATTTTAATCACTTAAATAGTAATTAAATGTAAAAAATAGTATATTTTAAAAATTACATGATACAATTGCTTCACAATGGCCCTTGGATTTGTCATAACATTTCTATTTAAATATGATCTCAGATCTGCTCTACTTTGAAAGGTGATGAAACTTTTTAAAAAAAGGTGATTGTAATGACCTTGCTCCTTGAGCCCAGAACACTATATATGTCAGTACCATTCAAAGTTCATATTCAAGTATTGATGTGTGTATTCTTGGATTGCAGTAAGAACTTTGCAGTGAGAAAATTGTGCACATAGGACTTCTTAGGTTCAGTTTTATTTAAACCTAAGCAGGGTGTCTTTCATCAAATGCTTTAATTTGTGTGTGTTTAAGCTACTTACATAGTGATTAAAACTTGGAGGGAATGGAACAAGAAGTAAAGATTCTTTCTTAAATTCACAAGGACATAATCTTAAATTAAGTGGAAATCTGGTGGTAGGAAGAAGGCATGATATATAAGTTAAAGCATGAAATGTAGATTCAAATAAACCTGGGTTTGAATCCTGGCTCTAACATAAATAGAGAATTTGGATTAGCACATGATGATCATTGTTCTCAATCCCCCAATTGTAATAAAAGGTGACAATTCCTACTTTAAACATATATGTCTGTGTATGGATTAAATTCTATGATACAATAATGAACATAGCTCATATTTCATGCCAAGCTCATAAGTATAAACAAAGGTTCATGCACAATAGCTTCCTTTAGTTCACTACCCACAATGTATTTGTGGAAACAAATATTTTAGGTAATCATTTATGAATAAAATGCAGAAATATTTGGTAAGGTAGTAAGTTAAAGTTTACTTAAGTCAATCTGGTCTAAAATGAAATTAAATGTGACTTCTAATTCCTTTCTTTGTGTCATGTAAAAAGGTAAACTAATTACTAACTTCCACAAATAAATCTCACTCTCTTATCCCATTTTTAAGCCTTTTCTTCTCATAAATTCACTAATATGGCTTCCATATAGTCTCAGTTTAGGTCTCAAGAGACTATTCACTATATCACTTACCTACCCATATTTTTATAATGTGTTCTTCTATTCATATAATTTTCTACTTTTTTAATTTAAATTTATGCATATGTTAATCAGACATTTTTTCCCCTAATTCATTTGCTCAGTGTTTATATCAGGATCAAGCAATTAAAGCTTACAAGAGTTCTCAGTAAGGTGAAAGGAAGATACTAATATTTGTCAGCTGGGGCTGACCATAATATGAGTAAAAGTCAAAAGTAACAGTATGACAATGGATAGAATTTGTCAAAAATTGCCTCAATATATAAATTAAAATAAAACTGACTAGTCAAATTCTGTAAAGCAAAGTAAAGGAAATTAAAATCAAGAGAGGCATAACATTTCAAAGTTGGCTAAAATATAGCTATCATGCTAAAATCTGAGACAGCATTTAAGTGAAAGTGAAATTGAAGGCAACAATGTAAAAACATATGGTCATGATTTAGAACACAAGTAGATCTATCTGAAGTATCTTATAACAAGTAGCAATGAACTGAAAGCAGAGTTTAGGAGTGGAGATCTGGTAACTATCATTTGAATGAAGTAAGCAATGGAAGTCAGAAAAACAGAGACAAGCTACATTTGGGGCAGAAGAGATATTTGAGCAGGTAGGGAACTTGAGATACATGCTTGCCTTGTATGCAACTTACTCAGTTTTGATTCCCAGCACTCCCTATGGTCCCTGGAGACCCTCTAACAGTGATCTCTGGAAATAGCCCCAAACTCAATCCATATGCATACCTGCCCCGACTCAATAGATTAATTATTTAATTAATTAAAGTCATAGAATGTTCCTGGAAAAGGAAAAGATGAGTAAGACTATCCAAAACAATATTGTGCTTCACAAAAGAAAATAATAATAATAATAAAGAACCACAGACTTCAAGAAAAAAATGATTTAAAAAAAGCAGATATGGTAAATATTGTTAAATGTTATAGTGAAGACAAATTGAGGACTAGAGACACAAATTGAATTTTATGCTACATCCAAGAATACTTTTCCTTTTTTTTTTTTTTGTTTTGTTGTTGTTCTTGTTGTTTGTTTGGGGGGCCACACCCAGCAGTGTTTCAGCATTAGTCCTAACTCTGCACTCGGAATCATCCCTGGCCGTGCTCAAGAGACTATATGGGATTTTTGGTGATAGAACCTGGGTGAGCAGCATACAGCACAAACTCCCTACCTAATGTACTATCACTCTAGTCCTCTGGAGTCTTTTTATTATTAGCATACACTTTCCTATAATAGTGACAATTATTTCCAATGGGCATGCATGCTGTATTGTTCAGTGACATTTAATCTAACAGTCAATTGTCTAAACAAAAGTGTTTCTAAATGGTTAACAGTGCATTACTTCCCTTTCTTCACCTAAAGAAGGAATCCATTATTAAATAGTCATCATTCACAAGTAGTGGAATAACATTATGAAAAAAGTCATAAAAAATGGGGCTAAGGTTTTAGCTCACAGATTAGGGGTGAATGCTTAGCATGTTCAAGGCCCTGTGTCTAATCCTCAGCCTAGCAAGGCTCCTTGAGAAGAGGCTAGGGTAGCCCTAGAGAGTGACACATTCCCCCAGAGTAGCTCTGCAGACCCACCTTACTTCTGACCCCAGGCAGTCACTTATTTTCTGCTTGAACTTTGAACATCTGAATAGTAGCAGACTATCACAGGGAGTGGCTCCTGGACCCCCTAAGTTCTCTGTGGGACTATTTCTCTCACTCCATCCCTAAGTAAAAGAAAAATTTACCAAACTATAATAGCACTGTAGCACTGTTGTCCCATTGTTCATTGATTTGCTCGAGCAGGCACCAGTAACATCTCCATTGTGAGACTTGTGACTGTTTTTGGCATATCGAACACGTCACGAGTAGCTTGCCAGGCTCTGCCATGTGTGTGGGATACTCTCAGTAGCTTGCTGGGCTCTCCAAGAGGGATGGAAAAATAGAATCCTGGTGGGCCACGTGCAAGGCAAATGTCCTGGCCGCTATGCTATAGCTCCAGTCCCCAAAATATAATATACCCTTTAAAATTAAAAATAATAATTTATTATTCCAGGATATATAAATGTACTTAATTAAATATGGCTTTCATATCCATGTCTATGTGAGAAAGATTATCTTAATTTTCCCTAAGATGATGATGTTTAAAATCTATTTTGTGTCTGAATAGTATTATAATTAAATTTTATCAAATAAGGTACTATGTCTTACTAGTACAGCACCTGCTGTATAATGTTAATTGAGTATTTTTTAAATTATGAATTAAGCATGGAACTAGAAGCAAAGAATAGCATTCAAAGAGTAAGAGAAAACAAAGTATTATATTGGAGACTAAGGGACATACGGATAATTTAAATGAATATGTTCTGCTACTGAATAATTGAAAATTCAATATAAAACTCATTAATTATTGTGCTCAATTCACATTTTTATATTTACTGAATTTATTCCTTTTGAGTCTAGCTAATATTTAATCTTTGCCCACTGTGTCAAGCTTTGTTCAGCTAAATAAGGTAATAAAATTACTTCAAGAATTGTACTTATGACACATGAAGCAAGCATTTCTTTTTAAATTCTGGCTCTGAGATTTCCAAAGCTGTTAATAATTGAGTTCCAGGCATACATACTCCAGGCCTACAACAGATCACCACATCTGACAAGAATGTCCTCAGGTTTCTTCCCATTCCCTAGCCTATCTCCTTAACAGACACACTTCAGGTTTTATTATTGTAGCTTGGTCCCCATGCTTGCGTTACTGTTGAGTCTATCAGTTTTAGTGTACATATATAACTCATCTCTGCACCAACAATGTGTCCAAGACCCCTGACCATTGTCCCCGAAGCAAACTTTTTAAGGCTCTTATGCTGACTATAAATTCAAAATGAATGCTGCAATGTAAATGTTACACTTTCACTAAAATGTATTCTCATTTGCAGGGAAAACACAGATCTAAATGCAAACTGTTCATTGCTACTCATGGTCTCTTGAAAGGGACTTTAATTTTCCATTAGTTTGGCATCCAAACATAATCACGAATCCATCACAACCATCCTCACATTTTTATTATGACATTTATTGTCCTGGGTAATGGCAATAACATAATATGATCTATATAAAAATATTAAATAATTAACAAAACCTCTAAAGCAAATGTTATTGTCTTAGACATGTTAACTAAACACTTTTGGATTTGAATGCTTAAAATTATAGTTACTAAGTGGAAAAATATATTTTTATGCTAATTTCCACAATGCTACACACACGTACACACACATACACACACGCACATATCACTGTCTACAAAATACGTTCTTATTATAATAAGGGAGAATCATCTTGGTAAAGGTGCATTAGTTTCCTCAGGATGCCATACTGCACCATAGACTGAGTTTTAATAGAATTTTTCTATATTAAGAATTCAAAGCATTATCAAGCATTGTTGGACAAATGTCTACTTACAGAAATAGATATGCT
This sequence comes from Sorex araneus, assembly GCF_027595985.1. NCBI lineage: Eukaryota > Metazoa > Chordata > Mammalia > Eulipotyphla > Soricidae > Sorex > Sorex araneus. The sequence goes on along the minus strand of NC_073303.1, from coordinate 303,045,831 downwards.
TAGTTTAAAAGATCAAATTAAGCCTGAAAAGGGGACTGGATAGAGTAATTTATGGAATCTTTATCCCATTGGAAAGCAGCAAGTTTGGGGAAGAAAGCTTTCCAAGGTGACCATCACATATTAAGAAAACACACTTAATCTCTGTTACCTCTCCCAGTGAACATTCCTTAGAGATAAATGCTCCTTTGGGACTTCTGCAGCTAAAGCCATTAGTCCCCTTTGATATGCAAAACAGACTACTCTTTCTGGGGACTACAAAACAAGAAGGGGGAGGTGTGGGGAAACAGAAAGATAAAGGAAACAGGCTGGGCAGTTTATGGACAATTCAGTTCAGAATGCTGGTGCTGGAGGCAATTACTGATGCCCCCAGGGTAGAGGGGGGGGTCCTATATCTGGTTGATCTCTACTCTTTCTCCTGGAAGAATTATCCCTGGAGAAAGCCCTTTACAAAAAATATTGATCCTGTTAAAGGAATACCCTCAGGTATGTAAAAGCTTCACCTGAACAGATCTAGATTGTGAGGCATCTGACCAAAGAATATTGTGCTCCTTTTGTGATTCCTGGCTCTAAGCAATATTTTCTGAACTTGGAGGATGGCCTGGACTCTCAGTCCACAAGACTGTGAGACCCCTGAGCCCAGGGTTGTGCTCTTTTATTTCTCTGTCTTTTCTTAATCCTTGGTCTGGAGTGATAGTACCTCAGTAGGCCTTTGCCTTGCATGAGGCCGACCCATGTTTGATTCCTCTGTCTCTCTCAGAGAGCCTAGCAAGCTACCTAGAGTATCTCACCTGCAGGGCAGAGCCTGGCAAGCTACTGCTAGGGCGAGGATCGAAATCTCCCTAACCGACAGAGTCCAGAGACTGCAAACAGCAAGCAGGGTTTATTGTAAGACTGGCTAGCCGGGGTCCAGCCGCCTACGTGGACACGCAGGTCCAGCAGGTTGGGCAAGACCCCGAGCTTCTCCAAAGGAGATCTTATATAGGCCTTCCCCGGCCATTACAGCAGAGTCCGTGCATTTCATAGCCAATAGATTTGTAATATTACAAACTTTCTTAACCAATCCATTTAAAAGGACATCACTCCTTAGCCTATGGTTTTAGAGATCAGTATTCGCGCCAATATTCAGGAATGTCCCGGTTCTGGGGCAGTCCTGGGTCTTGTGACATGGGTCTTGTGATATGGGCCTTGTGATATGCATCTGGTTATCTGGTCTGACCACCACCCTTTTTGTGACCCAGGGTGCCTGGTTCCAAATTCCTTGCTCAGGGACAGATAGACAAGTTATTTTACAATGCAGTTTCCTGTAAAAAGAATCTTAAGAAAGCTAAATAGATTCCTGTGGCCTGTCCTGGAATTCCTGGGCCAGTCCTTCACACTACCCATGGCGTATTTGACATGCCCAAAACAGTAACAAATAAGTCTCACAATGGAGACATTACTGGTGCCCATTTGAGCAAATTGATGAGCAACAGGATGACAGTGATAGTGACAGTTTCTTAATCCTTGAGGCATCCCTGCTTTAGGCTTGGGGTCATAGAGAATGTGTTCTAGATGCTTGTCTTTCTTCTAGTAGTCTTGTTGATAGACATAGCATTCTATCTTTGGCCTTTATGTTTACATAGTCTTCTCCATGTTTGTGTAACTATCTCCAAATTTTGTTTTTCTATGATGACACTTGACCAAACTATATTAGCATAGCAAATGACACTTCCAGTTTGACTTTATTCTAATTTAACTAATTACATCTGCACTAAGTTCCAGTCAAACGTGGTAACATTTTAAGTATTGAAGATGGACAATTTAATATCAGTTTGCCCATTTGAGAAGTTGCTATAACTTACAAAACTTAGTCTTCACAATCTCTCAGAATGGACAAAGTGGGGAAGGGTATTTAGATGATCAATTATGTCTATGTGTAATTGTATGGCCAGTTTGAGACCAATCGAGATCTCAAGAATGGGGAGCTGGCACAGAGAGAGTGGGTACATGCTTTGCATGCGTGCAGGACCCTCGTGTTTCTAGGCACCTCAAATCCAAGAGAAGCATCACAGGCTGTAGTACTGCAAAGGGCATGGTGGTTCCTGGCACTTGGAGGGCTTAAACAACCTCACATGCTTGGACCCTAGTTTTTAGCTGTGGGCACAGTTGCTCATATATCACCAGATGTGGTCCTACACGTTTTGGAAGCCCATCCACACCCCACTACCTGCAAATGTTGGAAATACAGGATGCTGATTGAAATTGGTTAGAATTTCTGACAAAGTAGTTTTAGATTGATGGCAAAAATAGAAAACAGAAATATAACAAAAAAATATCATGCTAATTTTGGATTTTTCAGCTTCCCAAACCTTGAAAATTAAATTTCAGATTTTTAGAAGCCACTGAATCCTATCTTATTATATAACACAGTGGAAGAGGTTAAGTACTTTATAGTTCCTCTCTTATAGAGCACTAATCTTAATCATGATGGCAGAACCCTTAACACCCAATCAACTCTTATAGGTTCCATCTCTATTACCATAACTTTGGAGATTAGGCTTTTTAACATATGACTAATGCCAGGGAACATAAATATTTATACCATAGCTGATATTCATGTTGCTGATATTCATGTTGTTAGTGTTGTGTCTAAATACATCCTGAACATCTGTCTACAACCACCTCAAATATAAGCTAATTAATTATAATACCCCTAATTCATTTTAGCCTTTTTAACATTAAGGTTTTGATAGATTATTTTATTGTCAGCATGTAGAGGCATCAAAGGGTTCTAAACAGACTAGATTACTTTTATAAAACAAATCATTTCACTAAAGCGTCATGATTTACAAAGTTATTCATAGCTGGGTTTTAGACAATGTTCCAGCACTGATCCTGCAGCCAGGGTCAACTTTGCTCAACCAGTGTTCCCAGGTTTCCTTTCTTAGCACTCAGTTAATTTTGCAGTATTTGAAATGCCATGTACACTTTGTCTAGTTTGTAAAAACATTTCAATCAGCCAGATTTAAATTCTAGAATATATAAAAAAGTAAAAGGTTTCAAATAAGGGTTTTGTAGTCATAATTTATACTTGATATATGATTACATCTGATAAAAAAGGAAGGCCAAAAATAATTATCTTTTGAATAAGAAAGTGTTCTTTTATAAATATAGTGTCAAGAGTTACAGTAGTTTATTTATTTAAATTTATTAATAGTCTGTGATCTCTTCATTTGATTAGTAGAAAGAAGTTCAACAATCTACAGAAACCCTGAAGCGATTTAGAGTTCTTTAGAATCTTTAAAGACAATCCAATAGGCACTTGAAAACCAAAATCAATACTGAGTTTTAAATGCTTCTATTATAATTTTTCCACAGGGTCCAAGTTTTCTCTCTGAAGCCCTTTTCCCAAAATGTGCAACAAAAATTGAAGAAATAGATCCATCTTTTAAACTTCATGAAACCATTACCAAGGTAAGAGGAATTTACTCAAGTACAGGGTATGAAACTTTCATTAGCTTTTTGTTTGTAGGTTATTTGGAAGAAATAACCAATCAAGAGAAGAGTGATATTTTATTTTGTAGAAAATACTAGAAAAGATTTGATATTATTTAATAATTATTTTACTAGTGAGGAAAAGTTCAATCAGGGTTTATAAATTATTGTTTGCAATTAAATTCTATTATTATTATTATTTTTGGTTGGTTGGTTGGTTTTGCTTTTGGGGCCACACTTGATCTGCTAGTGCTTAGATCTTATTCTGACCAGGGTTTAGTTAACCATATGTGGTGGGAGGATTGAACTAGAGTTGGATACTTGTAAGGAAGCAGATTACCTGTGTCCTATCTGCAAGGCCTCCAAAAGTCAATCTTTTAAAAAACAATTATTTTCCCCATTGATATAAAAGAGATTCAAGGTGTATTTTCATATGTATTTCTCACCTTTGACTTAGAGATATTTTAAAATATAGATCTTTGGATTGCTGCATCTGCAAAGTTTTGTTTCAGTAGTTAAGGTACTTATTCAACAGTTTTTTTGGTTGTAGTAAAAATGGCTCTATATTAAGGGATACATATAATACATCTAATTATATATTAGACTATATAATTAATGTTACTGTTATGATGATCATAGTTTATTTTTTCTGTTTTTGTTATAATTTATGCATGGTGACCATCACGAGTATTTATAGTTTTTTGAGAAAATAAATTTAGATTTCTGACATAAATGACCTCATATAAATTTTTCAGCTCACCAACTATTTGCTTTATTTGTCATAACCTGATTTATGGAAAGGGATTTGTAGAGAATATTATCATTTTATTATATCTAACAATCTATATGCTTTCTTTAAAAATGGAATCATTCTTTAATCTTTTTAATGATATTTTATAAGGTTATTTTCTCTCTAGAATGAAGAAATGCATGTATAATGAACAAAAATAAACAAATAGTAAGAGAAAAATCTCAGTGTACAGAGATTAGAATCCTTTGTCTATCCATGGCATTTAAGAATATTATCATTTTTTAACTTTTGAAATAAGAAGAATTTGAATAACATTTTGTTTAAAATTCATCTCAATTTTAGGTATATGAATAATTTCATAGATAATTAATATCTTTCTAATCTCTTTCAGAGTTCCTTGATTTAGTTTTTTTAACATTTTTCACTATCCAGCATTCTATTACTTATTGAGTGTTAAAATAGAAGTGACTCCCAAATAATAACTCCTGGGTATTCAAAATTTTAGTTGTATTCCTAATATTGAAAGGGAATGGCAGAAGAGAGAAAAGTCTTATCTCTATCTCACTATCTCTATGAGTAGATATGTATATTTATGAAGACACTAGACTTATCATTAGTTCTGGTTCTTTAAAGAAAATCTGTTACACTATTTTCTGAGTTTTAGTTTTTACTTTAATGCCAAAAGGAGATATGAAAAGTACACAGACTAAATGCTGAGAATGCACTAATAAGTTGAGGTGCTTAAATTATAAATATTTAATTTGTGAATAGTTTAGATCTTTATATTATTTGTTTTAATAGGCTACTGGTGAAATTGTCATAATATATCATCTTTATATTTTAAGTTTTGAGGGTAATTTCCAGTACTGTTTATGGTCAGTTACTGCACGCATTGATCCAGCACTGTATCCACCCCCAGACTGCCCCTCCCCTCCAGTGGTCCTTCCCATCTACCCCTTTACCTCTCTGGAAACTCTATTCTGAGCACCCTCTCTCCATTTATGTTGCCTTTAACCATTTGCTGTCCCCTTCCCTTCCTTTGTACCATTTTATAATCCCTAGGAAAGGAATCATGCTATATCTGTCTCTTTGCTTCTTTTTATCACAGTTTTACATACTCATGTAATATTATAGGAATAGCTTTGAATTTTCAAAACAAATTTATCAAACTGCAATTATTGTCAATTATGACAAATTATAGAAATGTGAGAAAACTCCCATAAAATAAAGCTAATCATATTGATATTATATATCACTGATAAATACATTAAGCTAGTTTTGAGAAATTAAAGTAATTAAAACATTGAAAGTGCTGCATTTAATTTTGCCTAATAAAAATTGTAATTAAGTACAAAACATAACTTACAAACTAACCTATTTCGTGTGGGCTAATCACACTTAAATATACACATATTAAATATTTAATTATTTACTTAATTATTAAAAATATACATATTAAAAGAATATTAAAAGAATATAAGTATTCTTTTAATACAACCTACTCTCATTTTTAGGTAGCTATGTTCTAGATGCTTTATTTGAGCATAAGTATAACCTATGTCAAACCATATTGCAACTTACAAATATTGGAAAGTTAATATTTATAACTGGTGATTTTCTGAGGTAAAAATCAATCAATAAATGAGCCATTCTTGTATATGGGATTTGATTGCATGTCCTAGTCCTTGAAATAGTTTCCCAATATTGTTATTAGTTTTTCTCTAATTTTTATGAAGTTTGAATTTATTTGGGCATTTGTCTTTTTGATATAAAGCATAGAACCAAAGAAAGTAATGAATTAGCCTCAATATTGAGGCCAAAAGGTATAATTCATCATGATTCTAGACAGTCAGGTGGTACAGTACGAAGTTGCTGAAGGGTGACACATGATGAATCTATATTGAAGAGGTTTTCTTATCCTTTATAATCACCTTTAAAACAGTATTTTTAAAAAAAAATATCATAGATGCTCTACTAATTCCTCTAAAGACTAAACCTGATTGAAATACCAATATAAAACTTAGCTGCTTAATCCTTTAATAACTGAATAAAAATCATCATGGTTTTATGCTTTGAAATACGCTTGTCTCTTTCTACACCGAGGGATTCTCTAGTTCTGATTCTAAACCTTCAACATTTAGCTCATAAATTGTTTTAAGTTATTTAAGCATTCAAATAGCCTACTATAAGCCAAAAGTGGTTTATAGTAGCAAAACACTTGAAATACAAAATATATATACATATATATATTATATATATATACACACACACAGAAATGAGTTCAAGGGAATGAACAATCAAGGAATTGATTTCAATATAAAATAATGTAAAAGGTGATGGTAAAATATTGAGCTTCCATCTCTACTAGGGCATTTGAAAATCTCACAAAAGAAGTGACATTTAGGGAATTTAGACAATTTCAGTTTTCTCTTAATGTCAATTAGTTCCTCCTGAGAGATTTTTAAAGGGCACATTGTTAGTGGTATGTGAGAAATGATACATATTTTGGAAAACAGAAGACAGACTTGAGGGAAATTTTTATGGATTAATGACATTTTGTAAGTCTCTCTTGATAGAGAATGTGAAGCAGAGTATAGACTAGAAAATAACTTTAATACATCTCTTGGGCAAGGCTGATGTTACTGAATTATTTAAAAAGGAGTATGACTTTCACTTGGAGAAAGTGAGTATGATTTTGACATATGGCAATTGTATACGTACAATTGAAGTTCAGAAAGAAGAGAAAAATGGAGCGACAGAACAGCAGGTAGGGCGTTTGCCTTGCATGCGGTCAACCTGGGTTTGATTCCTAAGTCCCTCTTGGAGAGCCTGGCAATCTACCGGGAGTATCCCTTCTGCATGGCAGAGCCTGGCAAGCTACACGTGGCTTATTCGATATGCCAAAAACAGTAACAACTCTCACAATGGAGATGTTACTGGTGCCCGCTCAAGCAAATCAATGAACAACTGTATGACAGTGCTACAGTGCTATTATGTTAAAATAACAATTAGTCATATGTGTATATAAATAAAAGTTGAAATAACAAAATTAAATTTTAAAAGGATTTTAGTATTTCATTCTTATTAGCCAGAATTCATGTTCTTTTGTTGCTAGTAACGTTTTTTATTTTGGGGCCAGAGCAATAGGACAGCAGGTATGAAATTTGCCTTGCATGTGGCCAACCCTGGTTCAATCCCCGGCATCCCATGTGATCCCCCCAGCACTGCCAGGAGTAATGCTGAGTACAGAGCCAGGAGTAACCCCTGAACATCGCTGGGTGTGGCCCAAAAAGCAATAAATAAATAAACAAATAAATTTTTGTATTTTGGGCTACACCTGGCATTCCTCAGGGTTTACTCCTGGCTCTATACACAGGAATCGCTCATGGAGAACTTTGAAGGACAATATGGGGCACCAAGGATCAAATTCATATATGCTATGTGCAAGGCACATCCCCTACCCTCTGTACTACATCTCTAGCCCACGCAATTCCCATTTTAATAACCACATATGGCTAGTGGTCTCTGAATTAGATAGCACAGATTATAAATTATTTTCATCATTATTTCTTATGTAGGTGATACTACTCTGACAACATCCTTGCAGAGGAAAAAAAGTGGAAAGAGAAAAATAATTCAGGGTAGAGTGGGTCATATAACATACATAAAATATGAAAAGGGAACATTATTATAATTCAACTATCTCACAACCACTAAGATTGTCAGTAAAATAAAACACACACACATAAAATTAAAATAGAAAATGATAAATTATAGTTAGGATATTGAGATGCTGGAACTCTCTCAGTTGTTTTGAGACTATAAAATTGTGAAGCTGCTATGAAAACAGCATGTAATTCCCTTTTAGCCTTGTAGTGCTCAGGGGCTGCTCCTGGCAAATTATTCGGGTATAGCTCTCAACAGTGTCTGGGACCAAATGGTACTGGAGATTGAACTCTGCCCTCTGAGATGCAAAGCATGCTCTTTAACCATTTAGTTACAGCAATAAAATTTTAAAAATAAAAAAGTTTTGTTCTGTTATTATGTGTCATATTCTCAGTTCTTTGTTATTTTTAATGAAAATAAAAGAGTTCCATATGTCTTGTTACCCATTTCTTTAGATTCAATTTATTTTATTTTTGTTATCTTACTAAACTTTGTTCCTAATAAGCACTTAATAAGTGATAACTGGTAATTTGTTTAGGGGTGGTTTGGGTCACACCTGGAAGTGCTCAAGGCTTACTCCTGGCTCTGTGCTGAAGGGTCACTACAAGTGGTACTTTGAGAACCAGATGAATTGCAGGGTTAAAAACTCAGGGCTAAAAGTTATTTTGCATGCAAAATAAGTGCCTTTTCAGGCTATACTCTCTCATTCACAGAAATTCGCATTTCAAACAAAATGAAAGGAAGCACTTTGACCACATTTAAAAGAAAAGAAATTATAACTCAAGTGTGAAGATAGAACATCAGGGTAGCAGAAGAAAAGTACATCAATCCTACTAACAGATTAGTAGTATCTATCCTCTAGAATTTGAAACATGCTATATTATATCTTAAAATCCCAGGATAATAATGCTGCATACAGTAAAACAAAAATTATCTTATAATTGTGGTGCCATGGAACCAGAAAATCACCTACTTTGAACTTCCTGAAAAAATAATTATTAGTCCTTTCATTGTTTTTTCACTTTGGTTAAAAGAAAAAATATTTTAATTATTAAAAGTATTTTAATAAATGTCTTGACATACACAAGAAATTTAACTTATTATAGATTTAAAATAATATACTTCTTACATGAATATAATTTATTTAGCATAATCTTAAAATAGAATCTTTTGTAAATGTTATTTAGATGTTATAGCATCCCAAAGTAGACTTAGTAGGGATATTGTTAGTTATTCCATCATACTTTTTAGACAAAGTTGTACAATCAAGTAAAATGCTAGTAAAATATAGTTCATGTTTTTATGAATGTGGTATATCTTATATCTATAAATTCTGACTCAGTTTGCTGTGCTGTAGATAAAGACTAATGATGTTGTCTTTAGGGATGGAAAACATTAAAATTATTCTGATTTTTATACCAGCTTAGTTGATATTAATTACTTTTGGCTGTTAGTCATAATTTAGAAATGATTAACCAGTACTATATTGATTAATAGACTAAGAGAAATATGTTATTATGAATGTAGTATTATTACTAGAAATGTAATATTGCATTCCCTACACATTTTTTGCCCATGTGAAATAACAATTTTTAATTGTTTTCAAATCTCACTATATTAATGTTTGTATGTAGCCAGAGGCATAGTACATGTAAAGGTATCTGCCTTGAATGTGGCCAATTCAGTTTCACCAGTTTCAATCCTGGGCACCCCATAAAGTGCTGTAACTCACCTTGAGTGGCCTGTGAGTGCAGAGTAAGGAATAAGCCCTAACCACTTGGTGTGGCCTCAAAGTCAAAATAAATAAATTAATATATAATTAAAAATAAAACAAAATTATTATACCAATTGTTAAGATTCATAGAGAATTTTAACAAACTATTAAAGAATTTGAAGTTCTGAATGATTTTTCTATTGAGATGGAATTTTTAGCTAAAGGTTAAATATATTTACATATATATAAATGTATATATAACTATATGTAATTCAGTGGCTTTATATAAAATAAAGAAGTTAACTATATATTTTTCAGTTTTCTGTATTATAAAGAAAATTGCATACTATTTTAATGAAGCTAATAGATTTCCTACTGTAGTCCTTTAAATGCTTAGAGAATCTGTGATTTCTAATATGATGAGGAAATTTGAACGTCTTGTCTCTTTACTGATATATTATTTTGATAACATGTGAGACTTTGTATTCCATTTAGCAAAGCAAGTTTAGAGATAATTTATAATTCTGTGTTTATTCCTTTAGAGGTTATTCTGAAACTGTGGGTTTAGAGCTTTTGTATTTATTTATAAAACACTTTGGAACTGTTGTTCTAGAGTATGGATTTATTGTTGTTGATGCAAACTCTCTCCATAGTGTTCTACACTATGCTTCTATTGCATAAGTGAATACCAGAAAGTACATCAAGCTTGGGTTTCTATTATAAAATAGAAATTATACTTTATAATACAGGATGTTTCTTGGAACTACTCAAGGGAAATAATGAAATAATAAAGGCAACCTCTTCTTTAAAAAGGAGCTGTTATAGGTGTGTGTTTTCTGTATAAATGAATAATTAAACTTAATATCTTAATTTACTGAGGTTGAAGATTGTATTATGTTTTCTCTTGCCTACAAACTTCGGCTTATTGTTTTTCATTATACCATACAAATAGTGCACCTTTTAAAGGCATGTCTTTTTTTAATCAAAAGTTGGCCAAAAGTGGATTATTCTTTAAAACATAGGTTAATAATCAAATTATTAACAAAGTAGATATTTTGTTGTTGCATATAGAAGAGATATGACTACCTTCAGATAAGAATGAGTCAAAAGGCTATAATTCGAGCATAACTTTTTTTATATGTACATTAAGAATGATAGCATGTATTTACTATAGATTATTAATATATATATGATACATACTAATGAAAGACCTATGGTAACTTATAAATAAAATGAATTTTAAGGATATTAATTAACTGCATATTGATGTTTTCATATGGAAATTATGAAGCCAGCGTCCCATAAATTGACACTATGGATAAGTGGATTTTATATGCTCTAACTATAAGTTCCTTTCATCCTAGAGTTATTTCAATAAGTTGACAGTGATATTATCAGTAGTAACTTATTAATATTAATAATAGTAATATATATATTTTTAATTTAAAAAAATATTGGATCACTGTGAGATAGTTACAAGCTTTCATGTTTGGGGTACAAACACACAATGATCAAACACCCATCCAGTGCATATTCCCACCACCAATATCCCCGGTATAACCCCCCTTTCCCACCCTCCCCCTGCCTCCATGGCAGACAATATCCCCCATACTCTCTCTATACTTTTGGGCATTATGGCTTGCAGCACAGACACTGAGAGGTCATCGTGTTTGGTCCATTCACTACTTTCGGCACACATCTCCCATCCTGACTGATTCCTCCAGCCATCATTTTCTTAGCGATCCCTTCTCTATTCCATCTGCCTTCTCCTCTCGGCTCATGAAGGAGGCTTCCAGCTATGGGGCAATCCCCCTGGCCCTTGTATCTACTGTCCTTGGGTGTCAGCCTCATGTTATATTATTTTATATTCCACAAATGAGTGCAGTCCTTCTATGTCTGTCCCTCTCTTTCTGACTCATTTCACTTAGCATGATACTCTCCATATCTTTTAACTCCTGCTTACACACCCAGACATCCAATCCAAAGGAAGACCCAAAGAGCTGAGTTTAAGAGAGTCCTCATCTGGTGCCTCCACTAATTCTCTAAAAGTCATTTCATAGAGGTACAATTATTCAGCTGGATTGGTTTCTTGTTGCTGCTGCAAAAGATCACTTCCAAATGAGCAATTTACACATACAAATGTATTGTGTATTATACTAAATGTATGATACACACCAGTTCTGTAGGATACATTCTGAGAATATAATATAGTTCTGTGGGGTATAATACATTCATGAAAATGGGTCTTGCTTACATCTTGGTCTCCTAAATACCTCTTATCACCCCCATCCCTCCATGGTCAGAGAATACATTTGCCTCCCTTAATGTGAACCTCATCAACACTCTATTTCCCTACCTGCAAATATAGTCACATCAGTACCATGCATTTTCCTTTCCCCTTCAATTTCAGAGCATAAGATGCCCTTTGTCTCAGGCCAACAGCTCTCAATTCTGTCTGAACCTTGTTTTCACATCTTCCTTTCTGTATATTTTTTCACTCATCTCATAAAATCACTTGCATTCCATAAAACTTCTTGATTCCTAAGGCCATTATCCTCCCACCCTTCCTCCTCCTCCTCTTTCTTTTTTTTTAAGTCTCAGTCATATAATGATTGAATTCCCATCCCTTCACCAGTGCACATGTTCCTCCACAAAAGAACCCCAAAATTCCTCCTCCCACCCAGCCCCCACCTAAGTAGCTAGTGATCTTCACTTTATTCTCTCTATACTTTGAATACCTTCAATATTTCAATAGAGAACTCACTATTATTGTTTGGAATTTTCCCCCAACAATCAGGCCTGCTGAAAGGGCATCATTTAATAATTTCCTTTCATTGCTGAGAATGAAGACTCTATGAGCTCGCGGCCGTGTGGAGTTGGATTTCTGATATTTTAGCTCAGTTCACAGTCTAGATGCATTTTTGTAAGAAGCTGCACTGGGTGCCAAAATGGGTTAGAAGACCTCAAGGATCATAGTCTTTAGGAGCTGAGGGTCTATTTCGCGATTGGCAGCTCTGGATCTTATCTGGGCCGAGGGCCTGCCGGTAGCGCCCCCTTCTTATGATCACCTTTGAGCCACAGAACTGCAAAATTCATACCTCTGGTTGGGAGTCTTAGGAGGTGGTTCTTGCCACGTGGATGTTACTGCCGCCGCCATTTTCCACACAGAAAAACAGGATGGAGGGGAAAAATCCATCTCCAGGTGGCACCGAGTTGTAGCACAGCTCACAGTCTAGATGCATTTCTGTAAGAAGCCGCTCTGGGTGCTAAAATGGGTTAGAAGACCTCTCGAATCATAGTCTTTAAGAGCAGGGGGTCCGTTTCGCACTTGGCAGTTCTGGATCTAATAATAGTAATATTAATATCTGCATTTTTCTCACTGCATAAGATATACCATGTGTCTCTAAACCACTCTTAGATTATATCAACGTGCAGTAGAATGGCAGAGAGAAAAGGCAGACTAGTCTGGATGACAGATTAGCTTTAGATGGGCCAATCAAATATCCTTCACAAGCATTCTGTGGAAGCAAAGTCTCTGTATGATTTACAAATGTAAAATTTACAGGTTAAAATGACTTACTAAAAAAATACCTAAGGTAACACAACAGATAAGGAGAATCTGGCAGTTTTTGGAGTCTCTTACAATAAACTTTGATCATGGCATTTAATTGTCCTAGAGACAATATCCAGTGCACCCACCAGTGAGGAATAAAAGATTCCTTAAAACATATACCTGCAAACACTATACATAAACACACACACACAGAGACACACACCAATTATGATATCAATTTCAATACCAATTACTTATATTAAGATTTGATACCAGTAAATAGTTTTATCTCACAATCATTATTGCATGAAACCAAAGCCAAATCAATATTTGTCTGTCATCTTACTCTTAAAAGTTTTAATATCATAGTATTTTATCATTAAGAATATTGTGTCTATGTTCTGGTGCTATTGATGTGAGAGAAAATATCTGAAACTGCAGATTTTTTTTAACATCTTACAAAGTCTATCTTTGAATTATGCAATGTCCCTCTTAAATAATTCACTGTAACTGGTGTTTTAATATAAAATTAGTGTACTCTATATTAATATTTATGGCATTAAATTAAAATTTAGGACATGAGGAAGAATTAGGTTTGAAGAAATTACAGAAAATTTTGTGTGAATATTATTGTGATAGAAACCCAATACTAATTTTTACTCAGTACTTATTCAATGTACATCAATTTAAATTTAAAAAATTATTTCATTTAAAATTACAAAAGTTTTGGACTATTCAGAGTAGTTTTAACAATAATATTATTGTGTTACTATTTTTTGGAGGGTTGGGAATTGCTGTGCTCAGGGTTTACTCTTGGTTCTGTGTTCAGGGATCATTCCTGGCCATGCCAGAGGATGTCCTTATTTTTGACCCTGTTTTTGGGATCAAACTGTTGTCAGCCATGCCCAAGACAACCACCTTGACCCATGTACTATCTTTCCAGTACTTACTACTGTCATCAATAAAAATAAAGTTACAGTATTATAACCACTAATTTGTATTTTAGAAGGCAAGGAAGAGGCTACTACAGTTTGCATGCCCTTCAAAAGTTTTAATATCAATACATATTTTTATTTGTAGTTAATAAAAATTCACAGTAATTATTTTTAATATAATATGAAGAAATTCTATTTTCTCATGTAACATATCTAGAAGAGGCAAGATCCAAAATTTGCTCAAACACAGCTCCAAATTTAGTTATAGGTTGTCATCTTCTGCCTTTTTCTATTGTTCATTTTCACCACTAGAATTCTTTTACAGAAAAAAAAAATGCTTCCTGCTGTTCTTGAATCTTATTTGTACCCAATTCTGTCAAAAACAGGAGAGGACACATTTGTTTTGTTCACTTTCTAATATTAAGCACGACACTGATTTTTAGAAAGCCCCAACAAAATAAACTATTTTATCCTGAATTGAACTTACTTTCATTTTGAACAATTATTTACAAGCAAAGAAGTAACTCATAATTGTGTTAGGCCTAGTTTGTATAATTATTTCTCATAGTAAAATAGTTACTATGAGAAAAAATGTTAAAGATATTTCTTCAGACCTACCTATTTTTCCCATAGAGATGGAGTCAATAGCATTCATAATACTATGTGGTTGCTACAAAATGTTATTCATTGCAAGTACCACAGTGTTTACTGCATAATATCTGAATCTAATTACAGTATTTTTGTCTGTAACTTAATGTTTTAAGAAAAAATATCAGTACTAACCAATTAAAACCTTTTGTCAAACAAACTGCTAAGCATTATGGTTTGTCTAGTCATTACAATTGTTAATAAAGAACATCTGGGAAAAAGGGAGTGAACTCTTGTGTGGAAAATATCAATAAAGTAAGTTCATTCACTGCATTCATTCTCATCTTCAATGCACCCTGTGAATATTAAATGGGTATAAGTGGTTAGAAAAGTTGCTGTATTTGTGAAGCAAATTTCTATTTTTGCCCTCTTGGTAAATATCTAAAAGTCAATCACCATAGTCACACTTAGATAATAGAGTTGATAGAAGTTAGATCCCTGGGATAGCCACTTAGAAGTGACTGGCTGATTGGATCGGACCTGAGACTTGCCAATTTGAATCTAAAAGGCTTGATTACCACTTTTATCTCTTTTCATGGAAGAAGAAGTTTTAATCATTAAAAACAAATAACAACAACAACAACCAAACAACTGAATCTCTGACAAGAGTTTTTTGTGGGAGTTATGTGAGCCTATGGAATAATTTAACCTAGGAATAACATTTTTTGCATAGCAACTTTTATCCAAAATATAAATTAATGTCATATTTTTAAAATATACTTTAAGAAATAGTTTCTATCTGGTCTGAAAACATTGACATATCATCTGAATTAAAAGTATCAGAATGCTTGTCTCTGAATATAGCAGGGTACCTAGATGTTTTATTTTATTATTTTCCCAAGGAATTCATTTTTAAAGATTTTTCTTTATTGAGCAAGAGTTAACTAATTCGTATTTTCTTATCTTTTCATTTCAAAATTGATCTAGATTTTAACCAATCCTCTGTCATTTCCAATGTAATAAATACATGTGTACAGATATTAGGACACTGTGCACTTAAAATATTCTTCATTTTGACTGCCTGCATTTATTTATGTACCTATTTAATATCTCTTAGTCTAAAAGCCATTTGCATTTGATATATAACATAGCTATCAGAACTTTCAATTTTAGCATTCATTTATATTTCTTCAAAGCCTGAAATTTGTTCCTGATACACATGAACTAAAACAAACATTTTGACATTAATTTGTCAGTTAAGTGTTAAGTGTATAGTTTTGTAAAATGCTTTAATATTAACAATGTTTATTTTACAGGTTTAGGAATTGAATTATTAGAAATGCAAACTTATGAAATAATAAATTATAGGTGTCATTATTTTGTTTAGGAAATATTAACACCAAGTTTAATATACAAAGGAAGGAGAGAGTGTGTAAAAGAAATGTATAAAATTGGAAGAAGATGTGACATTGAGTTCTGTGACACTAAAAGATGGAGCATGGATCAGAAAACTGTTTATTGAGAACACATGGCTAGGCTAGGAGAGATAATACATTGGCAAAGTCTTCCACGTTGCATCCCATCAACCTATTTAAATAAATCTTCAGCACCACACTTTGTTACTCAAGCATTGCAAAAGTGTCATATCTTAGCACAGAGCCAGGAATAGTACCTGGGCACTGCAGGGTTTGACCGCAAAACCACTGCAAAAGGAAAATAAAAAACACAGCCAATTAGAAAGAAAATGTAAAATGCATGACTAAACAAAGCATTTGTACAATGTATAAATGATTTATCATAGCCAAATAATAAAAGTATATCCAATACAAATCTAATACAGAAGGTTTGTTTTTAAGAAGTAGTCAGAACTCCACCTTACAGTCAATTGAAATGCCCTAGAAACAAACATCTTATTCAGGTTATAATGTCCAGGGGAATGAAAAGGAAGGTGGAGTCAGAGTCTGATTTATTTCTTTTTCACCCTCCTACATCTGCAGCGAAAACTCAGAGAGCAGATCTGATGCTCTGAAGGAAACAATTCACTATGCCTTTCATGAATAACCTTCAGAACCTTCCAGAGAGAATTAAGTTTTCCACTTTAAAGAAATTTTCTTAGTTTCAATAAATTAGTTATATAATCAAGCCCTTAACTCCAAATTGGTTTTGAAAAAATGTGGTCAATCCTAGAGATTGTGCATCTGAAATTTTAACAGTTGCCACAAGATGGCTATATTTTCTCAGTTGGTAATATGGATTACACATGTACAGCTTCTCTGGTTATTGAGATCTATGTGCATAAATTTATGGTAGAGCTACTTTCTCGATTAAGTTAAAATATTTTGCTTTTAAAGTAAATTATATGACAATTTGTTCTAAAACCTGCTCATGTTAAACTATATATCATTTCAAGAAGTTGAACAAGTCTAAGAATCTAGAAACAGGCCATCAGTTATTTTTCTAAAAATTCTATTAGAGTAAATTCACTATATCAATGATAAAATGTCCATAACGTCAGTCTCTAACATTTAGGTAGGTTTGAGATGTGTTAAATAAGTTGTTCTTGCATACCATTGAGTTGTTCTTCCATATGCCAGATTTCCTCTAGCACTTTCTAGTTTTCTGGAAGGAAATTTATCTCTTCTTTTCTTTCTTTGTAACTGTAATATGTAACTTAATTTCTTTCACTGATCAGTCATATTATTGATTTATTAAAGGATTTAAAATATAGCCAGAATCCCCCCCCTTTTTTTTTTCTGAAGATCTGTTCACTAGCAGGTACTCTATCTTATTTCAGCTGCACTGTAGCACTGTCATCCCCTTGTTCATCGATTTGCTCAAGTGGGCACCAGTAAAGTCTCCATGGTGAGACTTGTTACTGTTTTTGGCATATCAAATATGCCACGGGTAGCTTGCCAGGCTGTGGCATGCAGGCAGGATACTCTCGGTAGCTTGCCGGTCTCTCTGAGAGGGATGGAGGAATCGAACCCAGGTTGGCCGCATGCAAGGCAAACGTCCTACCTGCTGTGCTATCACTCCAGCCCTATTTCAGCTACAGTATAAAATAACCTGTTAGCACTAATGTAATTGGATGTCAGTAACACAAATAGTCCTACATAATTTTCTCACAAACAGCCTGGTCAGTGAATTGTTATTCTCTCCCTTCCCCTCCCCGCCCCCTCCCTTCTCTCCCCGTCGCCTCCCCTGTGTGTGTTTTCCTTAGAAAATGGTCCCCTGACCAATGACAAGAGTAATTCCTGAGCACAAAACCAGGCTTAATTCCTGAGCACTGTCAAGTGTTGCACCAAAAAGAAAGCAAACGACCCCAGGGCCTCATATATGTGACACATATGTCTATTGCCAGACGTATTCCCAGCCCAGTATGCTTACTTCTTTTCAGGTTTTCCTTATTGGAAATGTTTAATATTTATCCATTTAATGTTTTAATTTTGCAATTTTTGTGATTCATAGTGTATATTTAAGAAAAGTGCTTTGCATAAATAATATTTAGTAGGTGAAATACTTGTAATTCAATGTATCTGTTCTTAGAGGGTGGAGTGAATCAGACTAAAGATTGCCCAGTGGGAAAAGGATGGTGATGGCAGATAACTGTGCTAGAATGAATATTCCAAATGACAGTGAATATGAAACCAAGGAGTAGACACTTAGCAAATGCAGTTGTTTCAAAGCAAAAAGATAAATAATAATTTTATGTCAAGTGACCTGAGGAAATACTGAATGAATTTAAGAAACAAAGAAAGTTACTACTTTTTATAATGATTTCAACTTTATTGAATCTCTCTAGATGACATTTCTTTCAGTCAACTAGTAAGAATCATTTTATCACATACAGTAAAATGGACTTCCAGTAAAGAATAATTAATGTATTACTATGAAAAAAGTTATAAAAAAGATGAATTTGTAGTTTCATATCTTTTTTTTGCTTTGTGGAAGTTCATAATATATATAATATATTATACATTATATATTATATACATATTATATACATTATATATTAGGGCTGGAGTGATAGCACAGTGGATAGGGCATTTGCCATGCTTGCAGCCAACTCAGGTTCAATTACTCCGTCCCTCTTGGAGAGTCTGGCAAGCAACCAAGAATATCGTGCCCGCATAGCAGAGCCTGGCAAACTACCCATGGTGTACTCAATATGCCAAAAACAGAAACAACAATGGAGATGTGACTGGTGTCCGCTGCGCAAATCGATGAGCAATGGGATGACAGTGATACAGTGATATAATATATGTAGAAATATACTAAGAACCATAATTTTTTTAAAAATGTATATTTCTACGGGACTCCATGCCAGGTTGTTTTCACTCAGGATGCCCCAGGGATGGAGGGTGAGAACCCTCCCTGCCCCAAGGGACCTAACCCCGGCAGCAGACCTCCACTACCCAACCGCCACCATGCTCCAGGCCACTTTCTGGACTACATGGCCACAAAGCAGCCGCACAACACATTATAATACACTGCCTAGCTATTTTCCATAATTACCACATCATATTTGAGGGAGTTCAGACAGTAGGCAACAAACCATAAAGAGTAATATATGTTATAGTAATATAATTATATATACTATATATAGTTATATATATGTATGTGCATATATATATATATATATATATATATATATATGCCTCTCAGAGAGCCCAGCAAACTGCTGAGTATATCCTGCACTGGCAGAGCCTGGCAAGCTACATGTGGCATATTTGATATGCAGAAAAACTAATGATGGGTCTCATTCCCCTGACCCTGAAAGAGCCTCTAATCATTGGGAAAGACGAATAAGGAGAAGCTGCTAAAATCTCAGGGCTGGGAGGAATAGAGGCATTACTGGTGTCCACTCGAGTAAATCGATGAACAGGATGACAGTGATACAATGATATAGTATATTTCTACACTTCTGTAAAGCTATTATTTTTTGTCTCATGTTTCTAAAACTCATTTTTTTCTGATAGTTCAACTTTCTTATTTCTTAATTACATTCAAAGACTATCATAACTGTTTTTGTCTAATTAATCCATATGAATGTGATGATTACCTTATCAAATTCTACAAAAGCCTCATTGGGATATTGACTGGAATTAATATATCCTTGTCCAATAAGTATCTACTTGACTCAGTATTATTGATGCTTTCAAAGGTTTTTCTGTTACTGCCATCAAACATATTAATCACAATAGCAATATAAATAAATTAATATCATATTTACAATGATTTTTTGTGCTGAGAGAATTAGTCATCCTGCTTAAAAATATTTTATAGATCTGTTATAGCAGGTAAGATGTGATAGGACTTAGACATAAAATATTTTCTCTTCAAAATGCTTCTCATAACGATGAATGGAAATTCATTCCATTTTCCAAATTCAAATTTCCACTCATCGTTATGAGAAGCATTTACTCAGACTCTCTATACGTCCAAATAGCTAATCATGTAGAAAATCGAAATGGTACACTCCTCATGTTTATTGCCGTCAAGTCAAACACAGAGAAGTCCTTAAAGGGCTGGAGCTAGGGAGTTGATCTTCAGCACCGAATATTCCAGGATGTCCCAGGAGTGACCCCTAAGCTCAGAGACAGGAATAAGACCTGAGAACCACCAGGTGCATCCCCAAAGCAAACAAACAAGCAAACACATAAAAGTCCTAAAGTGAATTTTCAAGTTGTATGCATTATTTGTGCTGTGCTGTGTTAGTTGCAAAGGATATAGCAGTCAGCAAAAGAATTGTTTTCCTCTTTGACTTGAGTCTGGGATAAAGATAAGACAATGAATATAAATACAAACACAGCAAAGTTGAGATTAAAAGAATAGAGAGAGCATAAATATAATACAGGTAGACTGTACTGTACAGGTGGAAAGTACACATCTCAGCTAGGTATCTAGAAAATAATTTTTTCTGGAAAATTAATTTGGGGGAAATTTTTGGCTGTTTGTGTTCTTTGTCTGTTTTGGGAGGGGTTTATTTTGAATGCATGCCTACACCATTTAGTTAAAAATGGAGAGTAAGGGGGCTGGAGCAATAGCACAGTGGGTAGGGGTTTGCCTTGCACATGGCCGACCCAGGTTCAATTCCCAGCGTCCCACATCGTTCCCCAAGCACCGCCAGGAGTAATTCCTGAGTGCGTGAGCCAGGAGTAACCCCTGTGCATCGCCAGGTGTGACCCAAAAAGCAAAAAAAAAAAAAAAAAAGGAGAGTAAAAGAAATTATAGAGTCATTCTGACCAAAGTTTCTGAAGAAAGGTGGAGTACAGCTTATTCTAGGAAATGAGAAGGAGACAATGTCCCTGGAAAATGGAAAGGGAAAGTAATGTTAGTTTAAATCAGACTAAATAGGACAAAATAGAACTCAGGATGATTCCAATTATTCATAAAGAAAGCAAGTTCCCAAGACAGTAAAAGAATAGCATTCTAAAACCAACAAAATGGGAATTTTCAAAATCAATACATTCTTTAGAATAGGTAATGATAGGTGAGTCTATTGATTTTCAGTTGGCAGTAAACAGCATCAAAGTGCAAACTGACTAGTCTACTAAGAGGTAGTTCAATGTCATGATGGTGACTAAATGATGGTATGGACACAGATAATTTGCTTTAAAATAATTAATATTTGTTAATTCTTTAGAACTTAGACTCGAAAAATAAGATTTAAATGTAACTAAGTATGAATTAATCTGTTAAAATTCCCACATTTTTTTTCTTTTACCACTTTTATTAGTTTATATATTTGGTTCAGAATCTTTGAATTGATTTTTGTTTATTTTAATAACAGGTGTTTATTATAATAACAAATATTAGAGACTTAAAGTATTTATTTTAACATGCTGACTTAAAAGTTACTTCATTTCTAAATATTACTTAAAAGAGAAGTACCTGTCTCTAAGTACTCCAAATACTATCATATCTAACAGAATTACTTTTACGTCATCAATATTACCTAATATCTGTTATCTATTACTTTACATATACCTCTAGAGGTTTTTTTCCTAAAATTGGTTCAAAAGGATTTACATAAATACATATGGTTAAGCCTCTTTGTATAAAATAATCCTCTATTTCCCTCAGAACACTGATTCATGAAGTTGTTCTATCCTTAGTTTGACCCTCTGGTTTATGGTGCCATTTATTACATTTTTCTGTTGCCATAATAAAATGAAGGAAATTCTTATTAAGAAGTTCTTATTTGCACTGATGTCAAACATATTTGACTGTAATACAGCATAGATGATACATTGACCATAGACACTTCATTTTGTGGGGGAGACGTTTGAGTCACATCTAGTGGTAAGCAGGGGTTATTCAGAATTGACTCCAAATGGTGCTTGGGGAGCCACAGGTGTGCTGGAGAATTGAACATGGCCAGCAGAATACAAGACCTTAATTCTTAAACTATCTCTCTCTATCTCTGCATGCAGAGACACATAATACATAGTTGCTTCATCATCAGTAAGTCAAAGATTGATCATCTGATGCAAATAAAAAGTATCTGACTTCTCCATTGTAAATTTGTGTTTTATTACTAGAACATTGTACCTGTGATATTATTTTAATAAGTCACATGTTTAATTTTTATTACAATAGATATGAAAGACTATTCTATAACAAGGACATGCAAAATCTTAGTGGCTTAAAGGGATATACATGCAAAATATAACCCATTAGAATTATATCCCCATAGAAATGCACTCTTTAAAATCTCTAAAATAGGGAAGAGTGAAATGAACAATAATTTCATGTTTCTATCAATGACTGACAGATTGCTTCTATTCATATGAAATCATCTGTGTGAGTGGAGTCCTATGAGTTTACCTGATTTCAAGGAGATACAAAAAGGCATTACTAGTTTACCTCCTCATAGAGAGGCAGATATAGTGATAACAAATAACATATCACTGTCACTGTCATCCTGTTGTTCATCGATTTGTTTTAGCGGGCACCAGTAACATCTCTCATTGAGAGACTTATTGTTACTGTTTTTGGCATATCGAATACACATGGGTAGCTTGCCAGACTCTGCGACACGGGCTCGATACTCTCAGTAGCTTGCCGGGCTCTCCGAGAGGGGCTGAGGAATCGAACTCCGGTCGGCCGCATGAAAGGTGAACGCCCAACCACTGTGCTATCGCTCCAGCCCTTTAAGTAACATATACCTTTATGGGATTTATGACTGCAGCAATGGGACGCGAGGGTGCTCTTGGGAAGGTGGGTGGCACCGGCCCCTCCCGCCACCAAGATGTGATCCCGGGGGCCGCACCAGCTAAATTTTTCAGCATGGGCAGCTCCTCGCAGAATGTCTCCAGACTGAGAACTAAGCCGCGGCTCCATGCCCGCCCAGGAGGGGAAAGGTATTTCTCTCTCTCGCCACTTCCTTGCCGGGGATAAAGGGCGTGGTGACCGCCATATTATGACGACCACAGATGGGGTTTACAAGCTTGCAATGATCCAATATCTGGAAGAAATCTCCCTGGATTTAGTTGCTAAAGTACAGAAATCCAAAACCGCGACCTCCTATCTCTTCACAACAGGTCTGACTCTAGTGGGGTACTCCTAACAATAATAGTGAGGTTTGTATTGAAA
The DNA here is from genome assembly GCF_027595985.1 of Sorex araneus. Classification (NCBI taxonomy): domain Eukaryota; kingdom Metazoa; phylum Chordata; class Mammalia; order Eulipotyphla; family Soricidae; genus Sorex; species Sorex araneus. The sequence goes on along the minus strand of NC_073303.1, from coordinate 303,022,552 downwards.
TATTGAATGTAACCATAGTAAATAGAAAGTAAAGTGAAATTTATCAGTTACATGGCGGGGGGGGTGCGGGGTGCAGGGGGCAGGATGGGAGGTGTGCTTTTTTTTTTTGGTGGTGAGATATGGGCACTGGTGAAGGGATTGTTGTTTCAGCATTGTATAACTGAGACTTAAGCCTGAAAACATTGTAATTTTCCACATGGTGATTTAATAAAATAAAATTCTTAAAAAAATAAATCAATCAATAAATAACATATACCTTTAAATAATTTAAATAGTAGATTTAATTAGAAATCTTGCCAGAGATACTACTTATACCAAGAATGTGACATTATTATTTTTGAATTTATTATTTATTCTACTTTTATGAGCTGATATTTTCCAATAAAGTTAAGCTAGAAAGGAAGGTATCCTGAAATATAGTTCCTATATAATGTCATGTTATATGTTAATTCTTATCTCTAATAACAGTTTTTATGAAGTCTCTTTAATAGTTTCTTCAAATAGTAGTAATATATATTTTTTAAATGTTTTCTTTTAAGTATTTTTATATTCATAATTTTCAAATAATGTATCTTTGATTAGCATCTTTGAGAAAAGATAATTCAGAGGTTAGAGCGATAGTACAGCAGGTAGTGTGCTTGCCTTGAATGCAGTTGACCTGGGTTCAATTCCCGGCATCCCATGTGGTTCCTTGTGCATGTCCGGGAGTAATTCCTGAGTGCAAGAGCCAGGAGTAACCCCTGAGCATCACTGGGTGTGACCCCCAAACAAACAAAAATGAAAAAAAGATGACCCATTCATATTTTGTCCTAATATTTTATGATTTAATGCTTGATAAAGTCCCCTGTATTTCAAGTAATTTAAACAATGATTTTTGGTTCCTTTAAATAGGGAATGAGAAAAGAGAACATCTGGCTATGGTAGGTGCTAATTGCTATGAAATGGTATTAATTTGAGAATTTAAATAGAAATTAAGTATTTAAAATTTTACATATGGGATTTGAGAGATAGAATAGCAGATAGGGAACATGTTTCTGCAACTGACCTGGCCCGAGTTTCATCTCCTTAACCGCATATAGTCCTCTGAAACCTTGCAAGAGTGATCTCTGAGCATAGAATCAGCATTATGCCCCGAGCATCGCTGAGGTGATTGAGAATCAGAAATATTTTTTTCAATGTTAGAATAAAAATTTGGGAAGCAAAATCAGCTTTGACATTTCAGAATTTTATTTAACTTTGTCATACAGCCTTCCTCTTATGCCTTTATACTATATGTTGTGATTCATGAGGGTTCTGTTTTAGTTTCTTTAAAATACCCAAACAGGAAAGCCTATTGTTGAAACTGTTGGCATAATAGCTACCTCAGGTTGTCTGGGGGGAAAGGAGAAATGATTTAGTGACAATTAATTTATGAGAATATTGAATTTCATATGCCATGCTATTTAATTGTAACAAAACATGTTGTTAAACTAGAGACTTGAAAGGTTGACACTGATGTTATTCATTAATTTTTTAATTAATTTTTTATTGAATCACCATGTGGAAGGTTACAAAGTTCTCAGGTTTATGTCTCAGTTGTACAATGCTCAAACACCCATCCCTTCACCTGTGCCCATATTTCACCACCAAAGACCCCAGTATACCTCCCACCCCCCACCCCCACCCCCCATCCCTGCCTGCTTAGTTGATAAATTTCACTTCATTTTCACTTTACTTTGATTTCATTCCATATTTCAACACAACATTCACTATTGTTGGAGTTTTCCCCCAAGAAAGATAGCCCTACTGCCCATGCAGCATTTGATAATTAGTTTTCCATTGCTGAAACTGGAGAGATATGAAGTCCCGTTGTTTCAAGTACATAGAGTTTTTTCTCCCTCTTTCCCGCGCCACCAAGTTCGTGCCTGCTTAATGAATAGTCCTCATCTTATGGCTGACACCACGCCACCCTACGAGAAAAAAGGATATTTCCAGTCCTCTGCCGGCGTGGGGCTATAGCTTAGTTCGGTCTAGAGACATGGTTACAAGTAGTTTCTGGGACTGGAAGTAGTCTAGTTAGGCTCCGGATTCTGGTTGATCAGCAACATCGCGGCCACTCAAAGTGTGGCCACCCGGGTCAAGTCTCAGCAGAGCATGCGCTGGTATTGGCCCGAGACTTCCCAAGCATCCCGCTGTTCAAAGTATATAGTTTTGGTTTTTTTTCCCCTCCCATTCCCGCGCCTCTAAGTTCGTGCCTGCTTAATAGACTTCATAATATGGTGGACAACACACCACGTTTCTCCCAGAAAAGGGAAAAGAACCAAGAAAGAAGGATATTTCCTCACCTCGGCCGGTGTGGGGCTTTGGCTTACTTCACAGTCTAAAGAAATAGCTGCTACTTTGATTACCTTCAATATTTCAACAAAAAACATGGTACTATTATTTGGAGTTTCCCCCCACAGTAAGATCTGCTAAAAAGGAACCTTTCACGTTGCTGACAATCAGGAGATATAAGGTTGCATGGCTGCGACAGCAGCCGCACAGTTTGGGATTTCCATATGAAGTCCAGGGAAAATTCTTTTGGTAATTGCATCACTGCAATCTTTTACTTCCCTTTCGTGGTGCTCATATGATGGAGAAGCCTGGAGAGAAGAACCGTGCCCCGCTGGAGGCCCAGGGGCCAGCAGCTCCGATCACACAGTTTGGAGGCATTTTGGGGGTATTGCTCGTGTCCAAAGGAGTTCAGTTGCCTCCGGGGTCGAGCTCTCGCGGCGGCAGAAAAGAACGTACCCACATGGCGCTGTGCTTAAATATAGGCACAGGGCGGATCTGGAAATCCCACCCCCTCGGCTTTCCCGGACACTTCCTCGGGTATCTGCATACTCTAAAAACCGGCAATCACCTCGCTGCATTCAATAAGAGAGAGTTGAGAGAGAAAAGACTGTGCCCCGCTGGAGGCCCAGGGGCCAGTAGCTCTGATCACACAGTTTGGAGGCATTTTTGGGGCGTTGCTCGTGTCCAAAGGAGTTCAGTTGCCTCCGGGGTCGAGCTCTCTCGGCGGCAGAAAAAAAAAAAGCTATTAATTTTGTTTAGAACTTTATTTCCGAAAATAGACTAGTTGTTAAAGAAAAGATACTTATAAATTCTAGTATTAAGTTTAAGAAGAAAGATCTACTTTGCAGCAATTCAAACTATCACAAGTGAAAGTCTTGTAATATATAAAATCTAGTATGCTTATAGACATAAAATGAAATCTTTACCGTAATGGCTTTTGAAATTTTTCTTTTTCCAAGAAGTGAAAAAGGCCATAAGTTTGTATGAACTAATATAAATTGAGTTGTTTTGAACTTTGCATTGAAAATACACTATAAAAATGAGTATTGTTTTTGGGTCATTGAACAGATTGTTTTTAAATATAGCTAAAAATAAATAATATACAACTTTATGCATAAAAAGAATTTTTAGTGTAATGAAATTCTAATCCATAGTTTTGGATTAATCTATCTTGGTTTACAATTTGGTTTGGAATTTTACCAAATTATTTGGAAGTAATTTGGTTTCTTGCATTGTTAATAATGTTTGATTCTATTCTTTAATTAAAGAATATTTTAGAGAAGATGTAAATGTATATATAAATACACATCCATCCATAGAAAATAAAAAAATCATAGACTTGAAATATCTGCAAAAATTTATGATATATATTTTATTATATTTGAAACATTAACCATTAAAGGTTATAGTTATTATTCATATTTTATAGTAGTTCATAAAACAAATAAGTTATCGCATAATATGTTCACTAAAAGTTATTTTGAATATGAATAGGAAAGGTTTCAATTATTGAAAATCTAAAAATGCAAACCTATATATGTATTATCATTAAATGTAATATAGATGTGCACCTTGAAAATTGTTTTTTAATATTACTTTTATTTAAATAAAAGGAAACTAAATATTTTTGCTAGAGGCTCATTTAAGCCCTGATAAAGTAATATCTAAATACAAAAGCAGATGCTTATTATGTCAATTTGTCAATTGTGAATTCTTCACTAATATAAAGATACCATTTTTTGAAAGCAATTATTATGACTCTCTTTTAAACAATTAATATGTTGTGTTATTTTCCTATTATTTTGCCTTAACCACAGTTAAATTTATTTTGAATCTCTGCTTAAAGAATTTCATGACTTACCATTTTTAAAAGATTCTGTAGGTAAAAAATGAAAAGAGGAACCATGAATGTTTGTAAAGATTAGCATTGATCAGGCAGTTTCTTTTCATTAACTATTTCCTACTTAGGCATCAGAAAGCAGCAGAATTCCCTGAGAAGCACAACTAATCAGGATGATGTTTGAAGTGTTTGGCTCCTGGGATCCTGCTGAAATGTAATACTTTACTGAGTACTAAGAGTTTTCAGCAGCACTAAGATGACTGTCCACAGAGGACTTTCACTGTTCCTGTGACATCAAGGCAGAAGGAAAGCTTCCAGCCTGTAGGTCTCCTATCTTATTGTCCATAGATTTCCCTTAGAGCAATTAGTGACAAAGCAGTTACTTTACAAAGCTGGTTTGATGTAGATCCGAGTGTACTGCCAGTAGAGCTTACATAGGGCATTCAGTACAAAGTGGTGAGGCTGGAGCCAACTTTTATCTTTCCATTCTAACTCCTGCTAAGTTGACATGACTCAAGATTCTGCATATTTTCTTTTAGGTAGCTTTCTGAAAGATAGTATAATGGAGCCATAGAGAGGTGACGAACTGAAGAGGTGAAGGCATTGTAATACCTGTAGTTTTATCCTAACTATTTATCCTCTTTTTCCATTATGTTATGAGTAGAGAACTGTGATAGTTTTGCCTGTTTCACTATTTGCCTTGGTTTGCTCATCTAACAAACGAGTATAAATTATGTGTAGATGAAGTTGGATTCTTAAGAGATTTATTGAATAATTAAAAATGTATATAAAAGTTCAAGGTATAATTGACTCTGGCATATTAAAATCATTTTAAAACAAGATATTCATATTTAAAATACACAGCTGAATGAGAATTTGGAACCAGAATACTTCCGTTGGAAATAATTCAAATGAATCATTCTATAATTTTGATAATTTTCATTTTCTTACTTTCAAATTTTAATCATTATTGAACTATAAAGAATATTTTACTTTTGAATATGTGCCAATGTCACATACATTTTAGACTTTTGTACTTTGCCAGCAAATGCTTCCACGTGGAGTAGGTCCTCCAACTGCCTCGATTAACTTTACTCTTGTGTGCCTAGTCCAAATCACGTATACAACAGAAAATATTCCTTAGATACAACCACTTTCTATTTTGAAAACAGTCATTACTAAGGCATATTGTATCTCATGAAGACCTTGCAGTATAACAAAACCAACATATTCTATTCCTTTTAATAATCCTAATTCTTAAAATAATAAGCTTTATTTTTCAATAAGAAAAATCAAATAAATTGCTTTGGGCCCCTCATCTTCCTTTTATTTCTTCATTTGTTATTTTAGAACCTAGTTATAAGTATTTAGTTCAGAAATAAAAAAAAAATATCAAGTGTTTTTACTGCTAGCAAATACATTTGCTGTGTCAAAGTAAGTTGTTGTTGGCTATGGAGCTACATTTTTTTCTTTTTTGGCAGAACCTGGCTTCTTATTGTTTGCATATAATTAGTAAGTTGAATGCCTGTGAGAACAAGATAATTCCTTTAAAAAACAAACTATAGATGGACCGTAGTTACAGATATGGCAACAGCAATTTATTTCGAGTCTCAATTCACTCTCTCTGTCCTTCAACCTTACTCCTATTGAATCATCATCTTTTAATAAAGATTGCTGTTATTTTTCATAATATAGATAATCCTATGGGAAAAGTTATAAAAAGCTAAAACATTGTGGCTACTTATATTTCTGATGAAAATCCAGAATCTAAAACTCTACTGATTTTTTTTCAGAGATCACTGTATTCATCACCCTTTCAGTTGTCCCTCTAGTGGCCCCAAATAATTAATATTTTATCAGGCTTGGGATTCCACAACAAAATCCTACAGACTGGCTGAATAAGGCAACCAAAAAGTTGTTTTCTCATACGAGGGTAAAGAGATAGTAGAGGAGTTAAGATGCTGGCCTTACAGGAGTCTTACCCAGGTTCCCTACCCTGCCCTGCCCCATCCCACTCCATCCTTAGTGATCCCTGAATCTGGAGCCAGGAGTTAGCCCTGAGGACAGCTGGATGTGGCCTATAAATAGTACTAATCAGATGAGATCCGGAGCAGCCGCGCACAACACGGCCCCTCTGCTCCTTAAAGACTATGATCCAGGAGCTCTACTAACCCATTTTGGCACCCAGAGACTTATAGAAATGCATCTAGACTGTAAACTGAGCTAAAACAACAAAATCCCAAGCCGCGCAGAGCTCCTACAATCTTCATTCTCGCCAATGGAAAACAAACTATCAAATGATGCCCTTTCAGCAGGTTTGATGTTGGGGGAAAATTCCAAATAATAATAGTGAGTTCTCTGTTGAAATATTGAATGTATCCAAAGTAAAGAGAGAATAAAGTGAAGATCATTGGCCACTCAGGTGTGGCGGGGCAGGGGAGGGGGATATATTGAGGTTCTTGGTGGGGGAACAGGTGCACCGGTGAAGGGATGGGGGTTTGATCATTATATTACTGAGACTTAAACCTTAAAGCTTTGTAACTTTTGTCACGGTGATTCAAAAAAATTAAATTAAAAAAAAACAGTACTAATCACAAAAAATCTAGAATTATTTTCTGTCTATTTTGGAAACTCTGAGGTCGAGCTCAAAATACACGTGTAGTGTGTAGTAAAAACCTGGTCTGATGGTTTGAAGTTGTGTTTTTGTTATGTACATCACCTTGCCTCTGAGACTGCATGGAGAAAGCAACTGAGCTTCTGGGTAGGGCCCCCTGGCATGGAGCCTGAACCCTGCAATTATTAGCTCTCCTCATTAATTATCTCTTTAGAAATCCAATTTTCAAAAAAAGACATACTCGGAGTATTATGTCATACACATTTTGGAGATATGTGGGCATTTAAAACATAAAATACACTTAATAGTAACCTAAAATCAAGATATTCAAAGGCTACCATTAACATAATCAATAAGCTTTGTGTAAATTATTTAACTCTAAAGGCAAAATTTAAAGTTTTTACAATGGAAAGTGATACCTTTGATTCAGAAAAGAGTTTTTGCAGTTTCGGTTTTAAAAAAATCAACGTAAATTGACTATACTGTGATCTAACATAGTGTAGTATTTCATTTTGGGGATCCACCTCTCAAGCATTAAAGTCTTATGTACGTGGGGCTGGAGCATAGGGCGATTGCCTTGTCACCCAAGTTCGATTTTCACCATCCAGTGTAGTCCTCAGAACCCAGCCCTGCCAGAGGGGTCCCTGAGAATAGAACCAGAGTAAGCCCTGAGCTTTGCCAGGCACAGTCTACAAACCATAAAATAAATAAATAAAAATAATAAAACAAAATCAAATATAAAAAAAGTACATGGAAAAACATAAACCTAAATGTTCGTAACAACATTTTTTTCAGAATAGTATCACACACTCTACATTTCCATCAGTTTGGTAATGGGTAATAGAGTGTGATATGCCCATGCAGTAAATATTATTCAACATAAAATGAATGAAATACTGATGTATGCTTCAATATGATGTGCCTCAAAATTAATTTGCTAGAGCCAGGGAGATAGGATAGTAGCTAAGTTTCTTGCCTTGAAAACTTGTCTAATCTGGTGGGCTCAGGGAACTATATCGGATGCTGGGGATTGAACACAGGTTGACTGAATGCAAGGAAAGCAACCTACCCACTGTACTATTTATCCGGTCCTGAAATTTCTAACTTTTTATGTGAAAGAACGTTTTGTTGTTATTTTTCAGGGAGCACTGGGGGTTAGCTCTGTTTTGTTCTCTGGGGCCACCGCTGTCTGCAAGCATGTGCCTTGCGTACTGCACTCTGAGGGGCATTTGTTGTTGGTGGTGGGGGAGTAGTGATAGAAATATTTCTAAAACTTTATTGTAAAGATGATTACATAACTCTATAAATTCATTTATAATCACAGAATTGTATATTTGAGTGGGTGAATTTTACATCTGTAAGTTATACCTGAAAAAAACATGTTTTAAATGGAAGTTCTGGGCCCACCAGGAGTAATTCCTGGATGCAGAGTGAGGAGAAATCCTTGAGCATCACCATGTATGACCAAAAACAAAACAAAACAAAACAGAAAAACCTGAAAACTCTGCATCATTTTAGAACTGTGAAGTCAAATTCTTCCAGCTTTTAATAGGCTTAGTCCTACTATTTCTTGAAATAATCTATTTCTTTGATTTCTGGACCTCAGTTCAGTATTGTCTAAATCTTCTGTTTTCCTAAAAAATTCTCATTTCAAAATATTTGTCTGAAAAAACTTCACTCTCAGTATTTTTACATGTGGGACATTTTTTCTCTTATCAAAAGTTTTTGAACCAGAACCCCTGATATATTATTTACAACAGAGGACAAATATTTTTGAAACTCTGGGTGTTACAACATGGCATAATGAAAATTACTGGACTGTTGAAACTAGAAATTCTTACGGATTCATCTTCTAACTCCACTTCATATCAGGCTCTGTGACTTAATTTAAATTACTTAGCTTCTCTGAGTTAATTTCATCTTTGAAATTTGGATTGCTGGTGGAAAGAGAAATCATTAAGCAAATTAGAAATCACTAGTAGAGTTTTTATTTAAAGCACTGCCTTCTTAATTTAACTTTTGGGTTTAATCTGTCTTCCTTTTCCATTTTTGGGAACATTCATTTATTATATAATTCATATATTTTACCAATTCAAAAATTATTCTGCCTTTTGCTTAGTGGGATATCTCTTTATAATTGAAGGAAATTATTAAATCAGTGACAACATACTGTGACACAAACAATGACTATTACTTTAGCATAATGTGTGCACCAAATAACTTTTCAAGGACAATATAAGCAGCTCATGTCAAATATTTGTTATATGATTTGTCTTTTTATTTCATGCCATGTACTTGAACAAACATATAGCATTTAATGATTAACTGATACCATCTACTACCCTGAGCTTTTGTGGTAAATAACTGGTTGGTTTCACTCTAACTCATTTTGGAAAGGTTCTTATCACAGCTAACCGGAAAAGGGAGTTCACAGGATTCCTATTATTTAACATAGGACAGCAGCTGCCACTTGAGATTTATAGGAACAATATAGCTGAAATCGGAATCAAAACTGTTGAGTTTATTATAAACATAAATTCTTCACAACAGCACACTAGATTTTTTAAAAAGTGTGAATGTTGTTTTATCCCCTTAATAATGAAGACTAAAAAAATATAAATAAAATAATGAAGACTAAACTTGCCTTAATGCAAATATTTTCAATAAGTATCCTAGTATTCTGTTTAAGCAATAATGTTCAAATTTTATCAGTTTTAACTGTGTATCACATATTAAATATAAGCTCTAAGCAATTTAAATATTACTTGTATGCACAACCAATATTTGCAATTCATTTTTAAATAGGTTTTTTAGTTCCTTGTACAAATCAAAGCAAATCAAGTTAACTAAAGGAGAGAAGATTTCTCTTTAAAAAAAAAAACTTTTTAAATGGATTTTGACATATTTGCACATTATATGGAATTCTTATTTCTTTTAGAATTTAGCATTTGTAAAAAGAAATAAGGCAAGGTATAAGAAATCACAATCTGAAACCAAATTGTTTGTACTATTTCTAATATTCTTATTTAAATTAAAGATAATAATGTAACTTGCTTTACACCTAAGAGCATTTTGAAAAAGTTAAACAGTTTCAGTGGGTTCTCACTCTCCTGAAGAATATGGTCCACTTTCACTAGTATTTCCTTTCACAGATCAACAGGGTCTTTAATTATTAATTACTAATACAGATGAGACAATGAAGTAAAAGCAGATATGATGATGATAAAATATTTATAACTGCTTTCTTTAATTTGCATATAGGCTTAAATGAATGATTTTTAAGATTAATTGGCAGCAAACTTCACATTCCCTCCCTCCACCTCTACCTAAACATACTTTTACAGTAGCTTTGACTTCATACATAAAGTGAAGTGTTCAAGTGTGCCATTATAATATTATAGTATTGCTCACATTTTTAGCTTTAAAATGAAAAAAAGTCATCTTTATACCATAACTTTATATGTGATTGTAAAGATGTGAAATATATGATATAGATATGTATATGATTTCTAGAGTGTTTTACCTTTAAGTATAAATATTTTTTATTCCTGAAATAGCTGCCAGCAGTAGATATATGAAAAATATTTTTGCTATAAACTTTTAAAATTGCCATCTTCATTCAAGAGTGCATAGAAAATGATAGTCTTGAGTAAAAATGGGAACTATTTTCAAAACTGGGGAAAAATTTCAGTCAAATACACTCTTCTTTCTCTTAAGAAATTGAATTAAAAGAGGAGGAGGGAGATTTAAAAAAAGAAATAGAATTAAAAATCATTTTAATGTAAGCAAATCTATAATTTTAGTCTAAGTTGTTTCTTGTTTTATGGGATCAAATAGGATATTTGTAAATATATAAGAAGAGATATGTAGCAAGTATATTTACATATATACATATAAAACTCTATCTGCAAATATACCTATCTCTATAAATATAGTTATGAAGGTACTCAGACATCTTCATTATGTGAAGTTAGTTGAAGAGCGAAAAATTATTATGAAGTTTATGTGTATTTTCTCCTCAATAGTAAAGAATAGAATTGCTATTATGCTCAGGTTGCAAGTTATGTTCTTGATGATTTCTCCAAGTACTTTGGAAAATCGCTTCTGAAAATTATAGAAACATTCATTGAAAAAGAGATTTCCTCTTGTTCCAGAGGTGTGTAATAAAATGTCAGAAGTAGGTGTTATGAAACAAAAGACATTTAGTTGTATTAAAAGTAATGTCCTTCAACAAATTAAGGGGACTCTTCAATAGAATTAAACTTACCAAGGGCAGTGGGCTGCAGTAGAGAGCCAGTGTGGACACTGAGGCAGCAGTGGAGGAAGCGAACATCCTGGTGGAGTGCATGGTGTTGGATCTTTGGATGCATGAAACCCTATCATGAGCAATACTGTAGACCTCCATTCCCCCAAAAAAATAAAATGTAAAGTCCTTTTTAAAGAAACTCAGAGTATCAGAGTAGGTTGCTATAATGCTTTTGACCACAGTAAATTCCCTGTTTTCTGTTTTCAAGGTTTGGTTGATACTTCCAGTTGATGCTAAACTTTAGGGCTGGTTGCCCATGCAAAGAAAATTAATGCAGAAAGGAAAACAAAGTATATTCCCTTTATCTTAAATAGTTGTCTACTGATATTCTACATCCAATGAAAAATACCTTAGAAAGTTTTCATTCCAACATACTAATTTTCCGTATTGATGGCTGAAATCCAGTTTTGAAATAGCTTATTTAAAGGCCTTTGGCTAAAGTTGCAAAGTAAATTAATCTGATAGCTGAGTTTAAAGTCTAAAGTACTAAAATACTGACTTTTAGGTCAGTATACTATTTGACTCTCTGGTATGTTCTGCCTTCTCAGTCTTAATATTAAATAAAAATGTTTTATTTAGTTTTATTTGGACAAAATCCCTGTCTGAGAGTATGGCTGCAATTTCTTAATATTTCCTAAAAATGTGAGTAAGAAATAGTCATAGACCTACTATTCACTGACATACCTACTCTAGTACCTGAGTAATGAAAGGTACTACATGAGAGATACTGCAATAAAGTAATGAAAGAGTGGGAAAAGAGATATAGAGACAAGTGGGCTACACGTTCAAGAGAGAATACAAGCTTGAAACGCAAGCTAAGGATGGCTTTCAGGAGATTTTATAAAATTCTTGCAACTGTTTCCTGCCCTCCTCCACACCATCTAGTAGTTTTGCATACATTAAAGTGAATCAGAGACTGGAGAGATAGTACTGCGTGTAGGGCATTTGACTTCCACAAGGCTGACGTAGATTTGATCCCTGGCATCCCATAGGGTCCGCTGAGCATCACCAGGAGTAAGTTCTGAGTGTAAAGCAAGGACAGCCCTGAGAGCATTGCCAAGTATGTCTCCAAAACAAAAGCAAACAAAAGTTAATCAAAGATTGTCACAGGAAAGCCTTGCACATTGATGGTCTTCTCATAATCTTAAGGAAACTTCTGTCATTTCTGCATTTCTGAGAAGTCCAGCTTTCTCTGGTGGGGCTTTGATTTCTGTGTTAAGATTATACCTCAGTCTCTGCTCTCTAAAGAGCTCAGAATTTGCATGTCAAAGGGATATAGTCTTCATGACAGTTGGGCTACTTTGGGGCTAGGTAATCTCTTTATATGATTTTATTATTTTCCTGACCACTTATTCTTCTTTCCTCTCACACTTCTCTAATTTTTTTCTAGAAAAATATTTTACTTCACTAAAAATTAATTGATCCATATTTTTTAAAATGTAGGAGTACTTTTTATTCAGCCATTGATTAAGCTGATTTAATTGGGCATGAACTCCACATTATTTTTTTTAATTGAATCACCATGAGATATAGTTACAAAGCTTTCATATTCAAGATTCAGCTTTTAATGTTTGAACAACCATCCCTCCACCAGTGCACACTTTAAACCACAGTGTCTCCAGTATATCTGTCCCCCCCACCCCCGCCATCCCAGACCTCACCCTGCCTCCATGGTAGGCAATTTTCCTAATACTCTCTCTCTACTTTTGAGCATTATGTTTTTTTGTTGTTGTTGTTGCCAGGCTCTGCTGTCCAGGCGAGATACTCTCAGTAGCTTGTTGGTCTCTCCAAGAGGAACGGAGAAATAGAACCTGGGTCAGCTGCGTGCAAGTCAAATGCCCTAGCCACTGTGCTATCACTCCAGTCCAAGATGTTTTCAAAGTGCTGAAAAATTATTTTTTTTTGGTGCACAATTCAGGTCCCTTTTTAATCCTCCTAAATTTTACTGGAATTCCATGATTTGGAGGACTTATCAAAGAGTATTGTCATAATGAGTGCATTAGTCACATAAGTATGTAAAAGGCATAATAATGTGTTATGGAAACTAGAAAAACTAGAGAAATATATCTAGTTTGAGATTTAATCACTGTAAATTATGTACTAAAATCATCTATATATTTCCAAATATAACTGTCAGAAAAATAAAAGGCATTGTCTTCCAGTTTTATAAGGTCATAAACTATTTCCTGTTATTACTGTATCACTGTCATCCCATTGCTCATCGATTTGCTTGAGTGGGCACCAGTAATGTCTCCATTGTGAGACTTGTTGCTGTTTTGGGAATAACGAATACACCACAGGTAGCTTGCCAGGCTCTGCCATGTGGGCGAGATACTCTTGGTAGCTTGCCAGGATCTCCGAGAGGGACAGAGGAATCGAACTCGGGTCAGCTGGCATGCAAGGCAAATGCCCTACCCACTGGGCTATTGCTTCAGCCCATTTCCTGTTATATAATTATTAATATACAGTTAGTTTGCCTGTTTTTATTGAGTAAATAAACTTAAATAATTGTCAGAATTTTCTCTAAGCAGAAGAAAGGTGTAGAGTGATTGCTTGTTTTGTGTTAACCGAGAAGAAAAATTGACCAAGATGTCAGAAAGAAACTTATTTAATCAGTCCATTAGAGTTTTCTGTTTTGGCCATTAGGTTATAGTTTCTTCCAATGATGTCATCTTAGTAGATACATGAGAATTGAATAATATATATATACATTATTGTTCATTCTTTAAAGATGAAAATAATAATTCTTTGAAGAAAAATTACTGATTATAAACTTGACAACATTCTAAGTTTTGAAATTATATAGACATTGGATTTCAGCATTGAAAAATAATAATGTTTTATATTACTGTAGCCTCAGAGATAATTTTTCCCTATGAATTAAACACTTGCTCTAGTTGCTATGGGTTATATAATGTAAGTTCTGTGGTTGCTGTGGTTCTGCAACTTATAGGACAAATTCAAATAATATGGTCCTTTCGGATTTTCACAAGCGTTCCTCCAATTGTAGATAGTTACTCTATTGGAAAAAAATATACAACTCAAAGGTGAATAATCTAATTAATTTATTGATTTTGCACTTGTGAAACTGACATATCCTTACTTAATTACTTTCTTCTGTTCAAATAGATAATGTGGTAAATTGTTGTTTAGGAACATAGAAAGATTGAATAGATTAATAAATGCAACATAAAATAACATGAAGCCTCAGTGTAAATGTTTTTGCTTTTTCCTGAAAAACAGGGAATCCTAGGTTCTTAGAACTCAGAAATGAATTGCTATTGTTTAATTGATATAGATATATTTTTCTCTACCATTCATAAATTAAGAAATATATGTACTAGAAATGTATAGTTTCATCTAGTTTTGAAAAATTGAACAGATTATGTTTTAAGATGCGTTCTTGCCTTCATTTAGCTTCAGTGTTGTCAAAACATATGTTTCTGAGCACATTCCAAAACTATTTTTCTTAGGATTTATCATTTTATTATTCTACTTAATCAAAGATACTAAAATCATATGCAATATACATTCATACAAATGTATTTGATATATTCTAAACATATAAAGCTCTGAAGGCAGAATATAAATGTTTATACTCTGGATTAAAATGTGAGCTATACCTTCTACATTCTCCCTATATAGCTAATATAAATAGACATACATACACTATATTTAAGTGACTGTTATATATATGTTAACTACTGTTTTATATATATATATATACTTGTATATGTATACATACATATAAACTGCTGCTTTGAGGAATATACTTACCTCCTAAAATCTATTGCTATAAACTGATGGTAATTGTTTATACAAAACCAGGGTCTGATGTGAAGCTCATATATAGCTCACATAGTGAACAGTAGAACAAAAGTTATCATTATGTACTTATAGATATTTTATTTACTTATAAAAACTTATAGATATTTTATTTACTTATAAAAACTGTGAATGCAAATCCAGATGGTAATTTGATAATTCTCTGACTACAAAATTATTTTTTAATGAATTAACAGTTAATCACAACTTATTTATTTATTTATTTTTGCTTTTTTGGTCTTACTCAGCAATGCACAGGAGTTACTCCTGGCTCTGCACTCAGGAATTACTCCTGGCGGTGCTCAGGGGACCATATGGGATGCTGGGAATCGAACCCAGATCAACTGTGTGCAAGGCAAATGCTCTACCTGCTGTGCTATTGCTCCAGCCCCTAATAGCAAAATTTTAAGAAAATAAATATTTAGATTTTTTGAAGGGGTTCTTTAATCCCTCCATAACTTGGTATAAGAGCATACACAATTTTGTTTTACAATTTATTGCTAATAGTCAACGTAATGTCCATTTTAATCTTCTTTAAATTTCTGACTTCCAGTGTTTGCTTTTCTACTTACTGAAATGTTGGATCTTGTGAAGCAGGTATTATAGCCATTAATATACCTCATTTGTAGATTCAGTACTTTGCAATTTTTAAATATTCACATATGCTACTGTGGTTATTGAATTTAATTTTTTAATTATTTGATAAAATATTCAGTTAATGTAGGTTTTTTTGAAGCATACTATTATTAATATAAATCATCTGAATTTTATTTTATAAAATCTAAGTTTCTTTTAAGATAGTTTTATGTTACTAAATTAGATCATCAAGAACATTTAGATTTCTAGGGGCTGGAGTGATAGCACAGTGGGTAGGGCGTTTGCCTTGCACACGGCCGACCTGGGTTCGATTCCCAGCATCCCATATGGTCCCCTGAGCACCGCCAGGAGTAATTCCTGAGTGCAGAGCCATGAGTAACCCCTGTGCATCGCTGGGTGTGCCCCAAAAAGCAAAAAAAAAAAAAAAAAAAAAACATTTAGATTTCTATATGTAACATTTGGGTTCTTTCTCTTTTACTGTTTCAATGGGGAAATAACAAAGACAAATTTGGACTGTGTAGGATATGATATAATATCATGGTGCCTTTACAGAACTTGGTGTCATCCTATTAAAATATTCTGGAGTGAAGTTTTTAAAAAAATTTCAAGTATTTATATCGCACATGCATTTTCATTTTCACCAAAATAATGATGCCAAATACCACAGGCTTCTAATGCCTTTGCAATCTAAGAAATTGTAGGAAGATCAAAACAAGAGAGAACTTTCCATTTTGTCTTTATATATCAATTATATTAGTTGTCATCTGTTTTTCTATATAATAAACAGAACATGAATTAATGAGAACAGTAAAATGTTACATATCTTTTGTTTCTGCCTTATGTTACAACCCTTTCTCATGCACATAGTTAATATTCTCAAAGTGCTTTTTTGTAGCAGCAAAATAATTGTTATTTATCATCTTAAAAATATATTATTTGTCATAAAAATGAATACCAAAATATATTTTCTGATAAAATATCTTAGATTGTTATAAGAATACAATTCAATAGCAATAACAACATAATTAAGATGAAGCCCGCTCAACTTTTCTTTGTTAGGTTTAAGTTGGTATAAAACTTGGAATTTTCACTTTATTGCTACTGATGCAATTTTATATTTATACATAGATATTTCATATAAACATATCCTAACTCTGAAGCATTTATGTTAGGTAATGATATTGATAATGTTAAATAATATGCAATTTTAAGAAAAATGTTATGTTTTATGACATAAGCTTTAAGTTTATAGGATTTATAGAGAGAAGTAAAAGGATATATGTAGCGTGTGTTTATAGAGAAATGTGAGGGTCTTTTTAAGAATACTTAACTTCTCATTGAAGAAGCGTCCAAAATCAGAATACAATCTATTTGGGAGAAGAAAATCTATTTGGAGGATATAGAAGGGGGCAATTTATTGCACGATAATAATGGGATGGATAAAGAAGCCTTAATTTAAGAATGGTATATCAAAATCGATTACAGTGTTTTCTGGTGGCCCTCCCGCCCTCTACTATGCACACATGCTCATCAGCAAGTATACACTGAGCATATTCATCAATCGACCAACCTGATGTAGCCTATCTAGTGATGATTAGGATTGTTGAGGCTTGATATTGGGTGGGTTATCCTTTGATTAAAAATATTAATTATTAAAAATCATCTTATTTTCTCCTGAAATATTTTATTCCCCTCCCACCCTCAGATATAAATATATTATGTGTATGGCATACCTAGTACTTCGTATCTTGAAGCTAAGATTGATCCATGCTATCTTTAGCAGAAATGTGTGACAAATGTGTGGCCATGTTTTAAATAAATTATTTGTCAACATCTAAACATTCAAATTAGGTTAGAAATTAGATATCCTTTAAGGGGCTATTTAAATACACTACTTTAGGAAAAAAATCTATCTTCCTTTGTCTCCTACTATGACCTTTCCTAACTGCCACAGTGCTTGATTCCTGTGTTGGTGACGATTCTGATTAAAAATCTCTATATGCAACATCCATATATTCTAAATGTTTATTTAGTGTCACTAGTGATATATAATGATATATATAATCATATAACACAAGATAATAAAGATATAATTTAAACACACTTAATTATTGCCATGTTCACTATCGCTTATATTAAGTAAAGCAAATTTTTGGTAGAGATGAAAAAATATTATTACTTAGATTTAACTAAGTGGTTTGAATTTTTCCCCTATTAAAATCACCAAAGGTTTTACCTTATTATATTTCCAGTTTAAGATGATGGCTCTTCTGCTAATTTCCTATGACACACTGAATTTCTTTCTCTTCATTTTTATTGTCCCTTAACTTGTATTTTCATCACCTCAGTAATGCAACTGACAAGTGTATATATGAACACTGACACATTTCATCGATATATATTGTAGTCAAGGAGAGTAATTTGCCCAAAGATCATAGCCTGCCCAGCAATTTATCTCACACCTGTTCAGACAGACACAACAGTCTAGCTCATCCATCAAAGTTCATGATGTAAGCCCAGTGGAATTTGAAGCTTCAAATAAGAAGTAAAATTGGCGTAATCAAGATTATATCAAGGTGGCATAGATCATAAAATTACAAGGCCATGTTTTAAATCAATTATTTGTCAACATCTAAACATTCAAATTAGGTTAGAAATTAGATATCCTTTAAGGGGCTATAGAGACCCTGCAGTGAGCAGGGCATCAGCTTGCGCCTGGCCCACCTAGCTTTTGATTCCCAGTATTCCAAATGGTTCCCTGAACCTCGCCAGAAGTGATCTCTGAGCACAGAACTAGGACTTGGACCAGAGCACCACTGGATATAGACTCTGAAACAAAACAAAAATAGAATTTTTTAAAAATATATTTTTGTATTATTGTTTGAAACCATCTATAAACTCTAGATATTATAATTTCCCAGTATCAAAACAAATAACTGGAAATACAATCTTTTGACTATTTCCATTTAAAAGCACACACACACTTACTAGACAGTTATGTAAATACAGACAAAGGTAACTTACAAATTTGTCCCTCATATTATCACAGTTTTATGGATTCTTAATGTTAGAATACTGATAGCAGTCAATTCTCACACAACAAACACTAATACATTTCAAGTGCTCGATGATACTTGGTAATAATTTTCAAAAATATTTTAATATGTTCTCTTGTTTTCAAAATTTTATTCCCTAAATGAATATTCAAAACAATAGATATAAAATTTTTATTTTAAGATTTAGATAAGTAAAATTTGTACTGATTATGAAAATCATTCATGGTCATAAAGTGACTATTCAAAAGAACAAGGATAGATTTTAGATTTAAACCTTTGATTCCTCTGTGCCTCTCAGAGAGCCCGGCAAGCTACCAAGAGTATCCTGCCCACACAGCAGAGCCTGGCAAGCTACCCATGGCATATTCTATATGCCAGAAACAGTAACAAGTCTCAAAATGGAGACGTTACTGGTGTCCACTCGAGCAAATCAGTGAACAATGGGACAACAGTGCTAGTGTGCAATGTTATATAGTGCAAGAATGTCTTTTGTGATGTTCTTTTGAAGGAAGATCTAAATTAGACCTTAGACAGCATCTGTTCAAATCTACATAATTTGGCAAATAAAAATGAAATTTAGAGCAGAATAAAACTAAAGATGGGGATTTTTATGTTTCAACTCATTCAATTCATACTTTTCCTAAACCAATAAGTTTCTACTCAAATACTTTATATATACATTCATATAATATGAGTCTATTAATTCTATTTAGCATAAGAGTCTATCGCTTCTTCTTTAACACTTTAATTACAGATGATTTTAAGTGCCTATTTTCAAATATGAATCTCCAGCAAGCAGTCTAAGAAGATTCCAGCTTGAAATGAAAATGAAGGCATCTTTCCCATGTACCAGGAACCTATTAAAAGAGTTATATTTGCTTATCCTTTGTCTTAGATACAGTTTATAGGCAGTAGAATTAGTCCCTGCAGTGTATACTCACAAAATATTACTTCAGGTAAATAAAATATTCTTAAGTAATGGTTTCAGCATACAGTTGGATGTTTTAGTATCTTGAAATGTAGTTTAAATTTTAATATAAATAAATCATTGGATTAAAATCATGGTTTTGGTGTACTTAGAAGATTGAATTTAAATAATATTTATGGTTACATTTTAAATGATTTGCATTTAGTCCTAATAATATAAGTCCACTAAACCAATCTATTTATATCATAGCTACCCTTTGATCATGGACATTCATAGTTCAGGGAAATACTTTCACTAAATGAATATAAAATGTATAATCAATATCTTCATTCCCAGTTGTTAACTATACCTTTCATGTAAAAAATGTGTGTGACTTAAATCTGTGCTGTCAAGGAAAAAGTCTGCAGGGGGAATTGAGATTAAATTGATTGAATTATCTTGGTGAGATGCTTCATACTCTATCAATGAGTGGAAACATTTTAATATCTCAAACTGTCATGCATTTAAAAGTTCAGTATATCTCATTGTGAACTATAAAATTTTATTTTAGATGTAAATGATGGTTGCGTAGAGTTGGGGTCTGTTATGATGGTGGCATTCTTACTATTTCTTAGAGTGTTTTTTTTTAAACCGTGCTACCCTGATCACAAAGGTTTTCATAGTTGAATTTCAGACATAGTGTTTCCAGAGCAGTTCCACCACTAGTATTAATGTCCCTCCACCAGTGTCTCCAGGTACCTTCTTGATAGGTGTTTTTAAGGTTGGTTATTGTAGTTTGGATCTCAGCTTTTGATGTTGTGCATATGTTGGTTTGGATATTTAGAGATATACCCTTCTCTACCTCTGATGCACCCAAGGCTTGTGATTTCTGACCTTGTTGTTTTCCGTCTAGCTCTTGTGACTCCCTTCAAACTATTTTCTTGTTCATCTTCTCTTTCTTATATTCTGGGGCAAGCATGATGAACTCACCCCCCTTTTTATATTTCATTCCCTTTCCAGTTATTCTATACACTGCAGACTAATGAGACCACCCAACATTTTTCCTTCTGGCTTACTTCACTAAACATGATATCCTCCAATTCCATCCAAGTTACAGTCACCTGCGTGATTTTCTCATTCCTTTAGCTGTATAGTATTTCATTTTTGATGGTTATATGAAAAGAATAAGCCACAAAGATCTAATACTATAAGTTGTGTGTAATCAGTACTATGAATCTTAGCAGCCAGAGGAACGTTCAACTAAAGTTAGAAAACTTAAAGCCTAGTTTTTCATTTGTCCTACAGATTCTTCAGTGTCTTTAAGTGGGAACATTGTACTTCTGAAACTCAACTATGAATAACTACATAAACCATGATACCTTAATATTTAGTGAAAAAAAATAAAAAGCAATCTTAGTAATTAAATTTTGTTGGAAAAGGGTGAAATAAAACCCTGCAATGTCTTTTTATTGTCTGGGTCTCTCTGTTTGAATTGTTAGTTTTATTGGCCTTAATACCCTTGAAATTTCATATGCTTGCTACTTAAGATAGTTCATATTAATACAGCTCTATTATCCTTTGACTAACTGTTGCACGTTGGCTGCTATTGAACTGTGTAGTCTGCAGCATGGGAAGTATGCCCAACTCTATTATAGCTTTGCTAGATTTCAATAATTATATTGCTTTAATTCTGCTCTATCTTTCAATGAGAAAGAATTATGGTGCCCTGTTCTTCAAACTATTTTATTAGGCAATATGTGACCTCTGGTAGAATATTGTTAAACTAATTATTACCTAGAGAGATGGAGAAAGGAGATTACCTTAGTATTAAACACCTTTATTCCCGACAATGAATTTTTGTTGCTATTACAGTTACTAAAATGCCATAATATCCTGTAATTTCAGCTTATGTAGTTTTGAGAGAGAAAACCATTGTGGCATTGATAAGTTTTATGCCATGACCACAAATCTTTTTTATGTGCTACTGTTGGTTCTATTATGATAACCTTAAGAATAGCATTGTAATTTTACTTTAGTATTGCAGACTGCTTTTACTGCATTTCCAGATATTTTCATTTTTCAAACACAAAAATGAGACTGTCTAAACACTGCAAGCTATACTACATGTGAATAAGTTTTGGTCTTTTTAAGTGACCATAGAATGAGTAAGAGCAATCATCTGTTATAAGCAAGTATTAATGAAAGGAACAAAGATGATGCTTCAAACTATTCCTGTGACTTTTTATTAAGTTTATTTTTGTCTACATATTTTTATAAGCTTCTGTTCCCTCTTTGCTTTTTCAGCCTTAATTGTCAGGATTAATTTCTCCTTATTGGGGTTTTGCCTTGGTAACAATGTCAGGAGTATTTGTACATAAGATCATTTTCTTTCTTTTGACACAATATCCAGACTTCTTCAACTTTGTCATATTTTATAACATATAACTAAAAGGAAAAAAATTTGAATGCAATAAAAATTTGTTTTTACATATTGTGGTTTGATATTCATTTTACAGATGAAAATTTTGTAACTGTTCATAATCAACATTTATTATAATTAACAACTATATTTATTATTACTATGCACAACGTATTACATTATAACATATTTTATATTAATTATTTTGGGTGTCAGTTATTTATTTTAAACAATGATGAATAGAAATTTATAATTCTACCATTGTGAGCAGCAGCAACGGAACAATAGAAAAGCAGGTAGGGCATTTACCTTGCATTCAGTTTACCTCAGTTCAATAAACAGGACCCCATACGGTCCCTGAGGACTGCCAGGAGTAATCCCTGGCCACAGAGTCAGTTATAATTCCAGAACACTGCCAAAAAAAAATCTACAATTGGAGTTTTTGGACTATTTAACCATATAAAGTTTTATACTGGCACATCAGACCCAAAACATGTCATATTGTCATGTATTGCCTTGTACTTACAAAGGCAATTGATTCAAACTCCTGAATCAATTAAAAAATAGATAATATGGCCTACATGAAATATTGGTTATCTTTTAAAAAGTAATTGCCCTATATAACTATTATGTGACTTAATGACATTTATTATGACTCAAATTTACAAAGAATGTTTTAATCAAAATACTATAATATGCAATAACCAATTTTTTTTTTTTGAGGGAGGGATGTTGGATCAAAAAAGACAGTGCTCACATCTACACCTGACTCTGTCCTCAGGCATCATTCTTGGCAATATGTGTCCTAGGGACTGAATCCTGGTGAGCCACATACAAGCCACCTTAACCCTTGTCTTGGGATAGTAAGCAACATATAATCTCTTTGGCCCCAACATTGCAATTTCTACTGGAATTGGTCCCAGTGAGCTAAGATACTTATGTCTGAAAAGCACTGTAGAGTAAAAACCCTTCGTTGTCTCTTTTGTAATATCTGACTCTTAAAACTTTCCCAACAATCTTTAGACTATCCCTGATAATATACATCATTGTTCACTGAGGACAAAATAAATCCTTTCAGGGGACTGGAGTGATAGCACAGCGGGTAGGGCTTTTGCCTTGCACTCGGCTGATCTGGGTTCAATCCTCAGCATTCTGTATGGTCCCCCAAGCATCGCCAGGAGTAATTCCTTAGTGCATAAGCCAGGAGTAACCCCATGCGCACTGTCGGGTGTGACCCAAAAAGCAAAAGAAAAAAAATATTTTTAAACTGATAAGATTAGAGCAATAGCACAGCGGGTAGGGTGTTTACCTTGTATGCAGCCGACCCGGATTTGGTTCCTCCATTCCTCTCAGAAAGCCCAGCATGCTACGGAGAATATCCCACCAGCATGGCAGAGTCTGACAAGCTACCCGTGGTGTATTCAATATTTCAAAAACAGTAACAAGTCTCACAATGAAGATGTTACTGGTGCCCACTCCAGCAAATCGATGAACAACAAGAGGACAGTGCTATGCTACAATTCTACATATTTAATATACTACATATCTGTTAAAAGTTAGTTTACTTTTACCCATATTTTACATGTAAAATAACTATACCGAGTGACTAAATTGATCATTTCTACAGAATTTACAGAAATAAGATTTTTTGCTTGATTTTGGTATGATTCTAAAGGAAAATCTAAAGGAAAAATCAAAATGTCTTTGATTACCAGCATAATGGGATAAACAAATTATTTCTCAAATGATATATTGAAATTAGCCATTCATCTGAATAGTGTATAAGGACTTATTTGGGTTTCTTTGTTGTTGTTTTGGTTAGGATCATACCCAGGAATGCCCAGGGCTTACTCCAGGCTCTGTACTCAAATATCACTCACTGTGGTGCTCGGGAGAACACATGCGGTGTGAGGCATTGAAGTAGCATTGGTCATGTGCAATGCAATTGCTCTCCCTGCTGTACTGTCACTCCAGTCCTGACTTTGCAGTTTTTATTAAATTCATCCCTTTTATACCAGGAATAAGACCTGAGCACCTTAGAGTGTGGCCCCAAAACAAAATATACACACAAAAAGACATATCCTCTTTAAGTACCTGATAGTCACTTGAGAAAGAATAATGTAAAAATCATGTGAATCACTTGCATAGAGCTTCCTGTATCTCATGCATTTTTCACTTTGTAGCAAAACATGTTTTTACAACAATTTTATGAAGAAATTTGTATTATTACCAAGGTCTCAGAGATGAAAAGAGAGGAAGGAAACTTCACTAAGGAAGCAGAACCAGAAAATGGCAATGCTAGAATTTAAATTCAGAAGCTCTGGCCCTTAATTCTTTACTCATAGCCAAAACTAGAGACAGTAACAATCACTGTAAAATTAATATCGATTTATCAAGTGAAATATAAAGATTATGAAGTCTGAGAAAAAATAAATGAACCTTATTAAACTGGTTTTAGATTTTTTTTTACATTTTAATTACATTTAATATATTTAGGTTTTATATGCATATAATACATTTATTGTCATGAGCAGAAGTTTTTAAAGGCCTTAAAATCAAAGACATAAATTTTGCTTAAGTTAAAATAATGGAGATACATCTCGGTTTACTTGAACCAAGTCATTTTAATATATCGATATACATGTATAATTCAATTTTGGTAAACTTTTTATAAAAATATCTTTTAAAGTATAGTGTAAGTAAAAATGTGGTCCTTCAGAAGTTCATTCAGGGCAGCTTTGCTTATCAGAAATGTTGCCAATTCTTGTTTGTTGTAGAATCTTCTTATCCTTCCCCCTTTGTAAACTATAGCTGCGAAGGTCAGTGGACTCCGCTGAAAATGTCTATCACTCAGTAATTTGAAGGTCATTCCACACTTTTCTGGCCTACACCATTTCTAATGGGAGATCTAATGTGAATTTTTTGTCATTTTCTTAGTATTTAAGTTTTTTCCTTCTCCCTTGTCACTTTGCGGTGGCACAGGACAGAAGGATGGGATCCCCTGGGTAGGTGATATGTGGCTATGTGGGGTTTCAGAATGGGGAGGGAGAGTTCCAGCATCATAGGTGCCCACCTTGGTTTGGGGGATAGATTCGAGTAAAAAGGGGCTATGCCTGGCCTAAGGGCAAGATCAGAAGGCGCAGGACAAAAGGGCAGTGTCCACATTCCTGCAGGTACATGACTGTACAGGTTTCAAGCTGGAGAGCAATTCGTTTTTTTTTTAAATTAAAATGTTCCTTCTATCCTTTGACTATATATATATGAACTTTGTGTATATCATAAACTTCTAAATTATTTAGGAATAGTTTATGCTCATCTAGTAATAGTTTTATGCAAATTTAAACCTAGTGCTTCTACTCTAAATTGCTAATACCTATCTTATTCTCACTTAATTATAATTTCAGATATACCTAAATTTATTATAAATGTTAACATAAGGTAACTATTGTTGCATGTTGAGCTATTAAAGGGATATCACTGCATACTTTGTGAAGACTTAGCTGTTTTGTTTTTTTGTTTATACTGTGAATTTGAGCATGAACATCTATATTTGTTTTTCACTTTCTGACACACTTCACTCTGACCAGTTCTATCCAAGTTGCAGTAAACTCTAAGATTTTTATTTCTTCTTATGGCTGAGTAGTATTCTTTTAAAAATGAAAAATTATTTATTTCTCAAATATTCAAAATTGCTTAGGCCTTGTCTTTAATAGGGAGATTTACTATTAAAGAATATATTTTTCTCAAGTGAGTCATTGGAAAACCAAATTTAATAAGTTTACATTATTTCAATTCATTACTATCACAGGAATTATTAAAATTAATTTCAGAAATTTTAATTAAAATGTTTTATATCTATGTCTGTGTTTAATAATGCTAAGCTTTTAATTAAAAAATTATTAAAATGTTACCAAGAATAGTTATTATTTTACCGAGCTTGGAAATACTGCTATTTCAGGAGTTGACAATAACTTTAATTACAACAGTCTGGAACACTAGAAGTTGCTGAAGGAGGAAAATATTGCTGAATTAAGATTTGAACCGGAGGGGCCGGAGTGATAGCACAGCGGGTAGGGCCTTTGCCTTGCACGCGGCCGACCTGGGTTCGATTCCCGGCATCCCATGTGGTCCCCCAAGCACTGCCAGGAGCAATTCCTGAGTGCAAAGCCAGGAGTAACCCTGAGCATCGCTGGGTGTGACCCAAAAAAAAAGAAAAACAAACAAACAAACAAAAAGATTTGAACCGGAATCAAGAGTTAATCATTTTTAAGAACTGTGGTGCTTAAAATGGTGTCTGGCTGAAACTGACCAAATCACATTTCTATCTTAACCCCATTCAGGAACATTGATTTATGACTAACAATAAGTACTAGATAATAAATGGCATGCATAAATACCAATTCTAATTTTACTATGGGTTCCATGGAATTTAAAACACCAGAACTCTTAGTGCCTTTAAATGAGAATCTCACTGAACTGCAGGGCTCATTTTGGCTCCTGGTCAAAGATATACTCTTATTTATCACTTATTTTTAAACCTGAAAAGAAAAAAAAAAGAAAGAAAAAATAAAGAAGCTTTTATATGACACCTAATAAAGCTAATTATAATATGTAAATGTCAAAAGATTGAACTAATAATTGAAGAAAGAGCCAGATAGGATTAATAAATCAGAATTTTCAACATAATGAGAGAGTAGAACTTATAAACTATATAAAAATTATATGAAACCCAAAACATTGATTTATAAATATGTAACATTGACCCTTAAGGAGCCACAGGGAAGATTGGTAACTCAAATATATTTTAAATTTAGGGTTTGTTGGTATTAGTTGTGACTCACCTTGATTTTATAAATCTGCTGATGGTCTTATAAATATAGCAAAATGTTTGATAATTTATTGAAAAGGGCTTTTTAAGGGCATTTTGAGCACATACCCTGTTATGTTTATAGATTGTCCTATTAAAATTCTGAGATTCAAACTGGAGGGTCTCTTAAAATTTTCATTATTAGTACTTTAATTTCTGAGAAGAAAAGTAATGAGTTATGTATAAATGCAGACTGCCCACATGGCAGAGCCTGGTAAGCTACCCATGGCATGTTCAATATGCCCAAAATAGTAACAAGTCTCACAATGGAGAAGTTCCTGGTGCCCACGTGAGCAAATCCATGAACAATGGGATGACAGCGCTACAGTGCTACAGTGTATAAATACATTTGAATTTGATTTTTTAAATTTTTTTAAAAAATTTTTATTAAATCACCATGTGGAAAGTTACAAAGTTCTCAGGTTTATGTCTCAGTTATACAATATTCAAACACCCATCCCTTCACCAGTGCCCATATTCCACCACCAAAAACCCTAGTATACCCCTTCCCCCGCCCCCCCCAACTGTATAACTGATGAATTTCACTTCATTTTCTCTTTACCTTGATTACGTTCCATATTTCAACACAAAACTCACTACTGTTGTTGGAGTTTCCCCCCAAGAGAGACAGCCTTACTACCAAGGAAGCATTTGATGATTAGTTTTCCATTGCTGAGAATGAAGAGATATGTAGCCCCACTGCTCCAAGTACATAACTCTTTTTTTTCTTTTTCCTTTTCCTTTTTTTTCTCCTTATCCCCCTCCCCTCACCTCTAGTATGGTGTACGCCACGCCGTGTTTCTCCCTGAAAATGGGAAACAACCGGGAAAGAGGGATATTTCCTCTTCTCGGCCGGCGAGGGGCTGTTGCTTAGTTCACAGTCCAGAAAAGTGGCTGCTACTTTAATAACCTTCAATATTTCAACAAAAACTCACTGTTATTATTTGGAGATTCCCCCCCACCCCAAGTCAGACCTGTTAAAAAGGAACTGTTTCACATTGCTGACAATTATAGATGTTAAGTCACATCCATGCGGTTTTGGATTTCTGTATAAAGTCCAGGGAAAATTCTGCCAGAAATTGCAAAGCCCAGCTCACAGTCCCAGTGCATTGCTGTTAAGAAGTCTCTGGAATCAAAGTCTTTAGGCACAGAGGGCCCGTTTCATTCTCAGCAGCTCTGGATTTATCTGGGCCGAGGGCGTGCCTGTTACACCCACTTCCCATGATTCCCTAGGAGCCCCAAGTGTAAAAATCGTATACGTCTGGGTTAGGAGTCTTAGAAGATGGCTCCTGCCATGTGCATGCTGCTGCCGCCGCCATTTTCTATGCAGGAAGACAAGATGGGGAGGGAAGATCCAGCTGCGCTGGATGCCCGAATGTGTTAGATCTCTGGAATCAGAGTCGTTAGGCACAGAGGGTCCCTTGAATTTGATTTTATTAGGTTATTTCTCTTTCAGTTCCTCTTTACTCTATGCCCAGCTGACTCTCTATTGCTATGGCCTCTAACTTTCTCTTACTCTTATCAAGGAACTCTTTCACACACAAACTTTTTAAAATCCAGCCTTGAGGAGTAAAACTATTGTATTGGTCTTTATCCAGTTTTCAGCATCTTTACATTGCAAAAGTTATCATTATTTTAGTTTGTTTTGTTGTGGGGGCCATAGCTAGTGGCTCTCAGGGTTTACTCCTGGCTCAGGCCTCACTGTTGCCAGGACACAGGGGACCATAGTGTGTGCTGGGAATTCAAACAACGTCAGCTGCCTGCAAGGAAAGCTCCTGACCCACTGTCCTATTTCTCCAGCTCCACCCCCAAAACAAGCATAATTTAAACTGGACAAGCCTTTGCTGCTGAGCAAAGGGGATATCAGAGGATTATCTTTACTCTCAATGAAAATAAAGTTAGAACTATTAGAACTAAATATTTAAAAATATTAGTACTGCATTCATGAATATAGCGTAGCAGTAATGTCATTTATCTTTTGTTTTTGAATTGTTTCTCTACATTCTTGAAATAATTTTGGTGTGTGTGTATGTTAGCAAAAGCTAGTATCTGTTCAAAAGTAAGCGCACATAGTTTGAAATAGAATAATTTGATAAGTATCTGGTCATGGAGGGGAGGGGGTGGCCATATTGCTGTGGCTCTCAAGGATCCACCTTAGACAAACCAACTAGACTGAGTATTACACTATTCAGCAGCTAATTGGGGGCCTTAGAGGTAACACAGCAAACACATTGCTTTTTATTAATGTGTCTGACTCTGGTTTGATCCCAGGCACCCAATATGCTGGGTCTTCCCACCCCCACCCCCACATGATCAGGAGTGATCTCTGAGATTAGCCCTGGGCACCACCCGAGTCCTAAAAATGCACTGTAGCACTGCCGTCCCATTGTTCATCGATTTGCTCGATCGGGCACCAGTAATGTCTCCATTGTGAGACTTGTTACTGTTTTGGGCATATCGAATACCCCATGGGTAGCTTGTCAGGCTCTCCCATGTGGGCGGGATACTCTCAGTAGCTTTCTGGACTCTCTGAGAGGGATGGAGGAATCGAACCCAGGTGTGCCACATGCAAGGCAAACACCCCACCTGCTGTACTATCTGTACTATCACTCCAGTTCATCCTAAATAGTAAGTCCAGATAATTGCTTTCAGCTACTTGCTGGTCATTCCCTGAATTGATGCCCATACCAAGAAAATAGTGCCTCCCACCCCCTAGATATGGTTGATGTTTGGTGCTGATTATTGCAGATATTAACTCAGTTTTTCAGAATTGAGAGAAAATCTCCTTCAATTAGATCCAACTTGTTTAGAATCTAGGAATCCTGAAAAGTTAGTAATAGTTTTCTGAATGCATCACAACAGAAAATTAGTTTAAAACCAAGCACAATGAATTTTTGCTTTTTTTGCGGGCAGCTCTCATTTTTTTTCTTTTTCCCGGCAGTTTCCAAGAGTGGATAAAAGTTAAAGAATCTCTGGTTTGGAGCAACAGGCAACTTTGATGAGTAACTGTGCCCTCAGTAAAGTTCAAGCTGAAATTACATTCATGATATTTACATAGAATAGAAATTCACAATGGTCTGGGTGGTTATAACAGCTGCAATATCCTGGCTTATATTCACCTCTTGAACTATTTCTTAGCAAATTAATGTTTGTTTTCTTAAAATGAAAATTCTTCTTAAATCTGTCTCTCGTGAGACAATCTATACTTATTTCCAAATAGGAACCGGTCCCAACTTGCTCTTATTTGGGGCACATTGCATCTTATGTCCAGGTTGCAATACTGGTTATTCAAATAAACAAAGATAATATCAATGACTGTGGTTGGTTATAAAAGAGCAGGAGGGAGTCTGAATGTGATGAATCCTTAGATATAGGTTCAGTAGCACTTAAACTTGAGGCAGTTATGATTGTGATGACTACAGAACAGCAATTTAGAACTAAGAACTAATGACCAGAGAAAATATATGAGGTAATTGAGTTTTCTGAAAAGAAAACTTGTGCATCTCTTAGTTTTAAATTTACTAAATAGCTTGTGTGTTGGTTTTAAAGTAGAGGGATCATTGGCCTTAATCATAAAAACTATTGTAGCACTGCTGTCCAGTTGTTCATCGATTTGCTCAAGTGGGCACTAGTAACGTCTCCATTGTGAGACATGTTGTTACTGTTTTTTGCATATCAAATATGTGACGGATAGCTTGCCAGGCTCTCCCATGTGGGAGGGATACTCTCAGTAGCTTGCTGGGCTCTCAGAGAGAGATGGAAGAATTGAACCCGGGTTGGCCGCATGCAAGGCAAATGCACTACCTGCTGTACTATTGCTCCAGCCAAATTTGAAGATATGGATCACTGGTAAATGGTAATTGGTGTGTTTGTGTGTGTGTGTGTGTGTGTGTGTGTGTGTGTACAGAAGGTTAACTTAAAGCACAGTTATTTGGATATAGAGATTTAACTTAAACAATCATATGTAGCTTCTTATTCACATTTCTTCCATCATTACCACCTCTTCCAGTGATTCTCTCATCTAATTCTTTAGAACTATCAGATAGTAAACCTGTGGGTTTAAATTTGCATATTATCAATAAAACATTTTGTAAACTGTCAAATATTTGAGATCTTTTGTGTCTACATTTTACTATCAACAAGAATATGTTTTCATAGACAAAGTAAAGAAGCAAGTTAGCAAATATAATTTTTATAGATGGCCAATCTTCATATTTCAAGCAAATATTGTATCTTTTTTTCAGAGGAAATGTTTCTGCTTGAATTAGTATGATAATTGCCTCAAGTCTCCACTTATAACTGAGTAGGAAGTACTTAGCTGTCTATACAAACAAAGTTTTATTAAATTTCACTGAGAGACATAGCTTCTCAGGGGCTTCAAGAGAAATTTGGAAGCTGAAAGAATTAGAAGAGCCAAAGATTCAAAGAATCTTTGAATTCTTTAGACATAACCTGGTAGATAGCTAGGCTATTAAACAACAAAATAGAATGTTTTCACTTTCAATTGAAGACTGGGCTTCCAAATTAGGTGTTTTTATTTTTATTTTTTTCAATCATTGTGACAATTTTATATTTTATTTTTAATTTATTTTGATGTAGAAAAAGGCCACAAATGATGATACAATTCTAGACTTAAATTTTATTGGGAAATAAAGCTGCAATAATAAAATCAATAGCTATAAAAATCAGTTTATGTGAAAAAATTGGGCTGGTGAGATAGCACAGCGCTACTAGGGCATTTGCTTTGCACGTAGCCAACCAGGTTCTATTCCTCCGCCCCTCTGGAGAGCCCGGCAAGCTACCGAGAGTATCTCGCCCGCACAGCAGGGCCTGGCAAGCTATCCATGGCGTATTCGATATGCCAAAAACAGTAACAAGTCTCACTATGAAAAGGTTACTGGTGCGCGCTCGAAAAAATCGATGAGCAACGTGGTGACAGTGACAGTGAAAAAATTTATATCTGATTGCAGTGCTGTTTAAGTTCTTGTCTAAGAATTTCTTGAGAAGTTTGTTGCTTTAGGAGGTCTGAGGCCCAACGGTCCAGAGACTTGAGGATGTTTGGTCTGGGACAATGAGTGACCTGAGAGTGGCAATGGGAGGTGGGCGCGGCTTCTGGGGTTTTAGGAAGAATGGGGGGCTGTGGGGAGGCTACGCAACCCAATTCCAAAAAACAAACAGAACACCAGAGTTCTAAGCCTGAGTACTGAATATGTGAATTTATTCACAGATTATCATTAGTAACATTTAAAAACCAAAAAATAGGGGCTGGAGTGATAGCACAGCGGGTAGGGCGTTTGGCTTGCACGTAGCTGACCCGGGTTCGATTCCCAGCATCTGATATGGTCGCCTGAGCACTGCCAGGAGTATTTCCTGAGTACAGAGCCAGTAGTAACCCTTGTGCATTGCCAGGTGTAACCCCAAAAGAAAAAAAATCTCATAGCAAGAAGCACAATACTCTGCTCAAACTTGATATCTGACAAATTATCCTTGAGTTCAAATGAAAAAAAGTAATTTATTGTATCCTACTGAACTTGGTGGAATGACCTATATAACTTTATCTGTTTTATCTCATTTGTGGTGATATTATTTGCAGGATTATGTGAGATCTGAGACTCAGAATTAGGAGAGCTTTGTGTTGAATATTGGCTACCTTGGGTTTTAGTTATTTTTGTGTTTGTTTTAGGAATATATGACAAGGCATAATTGTTTTTAGAAAAATTGATATCTTTGAATAGATGAAAAATATAATATTCCAAATTAAACATGAATATTATAATATCAGAATTGATTTATAAAACAAATTTCACTTTCTTCTAGTCTTATTGTTAATGAAGTTAAAATATTGTCTATATTGTGGTATTGCTTTTGAGTTGTAAATATGCTAGTGCATCATTATCATGTGTTTTATTTAGCAACATTAATTGGAATATTGTGATCCTCCCCAAAATCAACTGGTTTAAAAAATCCATTTTACCATTTATAAAAAATTTACAAGATCCATTAAGTCAGTAACTACTGTGCCTAAGAAACTGTGTAAAATTACATTTGCTAGTGAGTGGTGGTATTTTTTTAAAACCATGAAAATCATATGTCATGTATTTCAGGAACACATTTGAGATTTCCTGGTGAAAATCCTAATAAGGACTCATAACATCTGGAACTTAGAAAACTCTTGATAGTACAGTGTAAAATGAAGTTGATAGGAAGGAGATGGTGAGAAGGGAAAAATATGATGACTTCACACACATTTTCACCTGCATAAAAAAGGGATCAAAAACTGGGGAAAATGTTTTTCTTACCTTTGGATGAAATCATCATGACCAATCAACTGGTTTAAAAAATCCATTTTACCATTTATAAAAAATTTACAAGATCCATTAAGTCAGTAACTACTGTGCCTAAGAAACTGTGTAAAATTACATTTGCTAGTGAGTGGTGGTATTTTTTTAAAACCATGTTCAAAAGCTTGGAAAAACTTAGGAGAATCCTAAGACTTATAGCAGTTGCCTTGTGATATTATAATTTAGAAGAATATTAAGCCTAGAATCTCACATCAAGAAATTCTCTTTTGATAGTTTTGGCATTTTGATAAAAATACCTTTATTCTTATATTAAAGCTATGTCATGAAAATTTTGAGTGTAGGTTAAATTGCTTTATATGTGTATTAAATATATGTTTTTTTCTATTTGTAATCCCTCAAAGGAAATGCAACCGCTTCACTAATTTGTTATCTATTCTAGACATTATTTTGGACATGAAAATCCAAAAATGTTCTTTCTTTGATAGGCTAATGTAATGGCCCAGTGCCACTGAGTAGTCAGTACATATACAAACTCAGTATAAATGCTTAATCCTGTTAAAGGAAAATTAATTAATTAATTTGGTACATTTCCAAAATACCATTTTTTGGCCTTTACATTTTGCCAGCTGGAGTGATAGCACAGCAAGTAGGGCATTTGTCTTGCACTGGCTGACCCAGGTTCGATTCCTCCATCCCTCTCGAAGAGCCCGGCAAGCTACCAAGAGTATCCCGCCTGCATGGCAGAGCCTGGCAAGCTATCCATGGGGTATTCGATATGCCAAAAACAGTAACAACAAGTCTCACAATGGAGACATTACTGTTGCCTGCTTGAGCAAATTGATGAACAATGGGATGACAGTGCTACAGTGCTACATTTTGCCAGCCAAATGCACAAAACCATGCTCTGGAACCATGAGGAGAAGGCTAAAGGAAAGCTGAGGAAGTGATCTTTCTTTGTGTATCTCTATGTATCTCTGATGAGGAAGAAATGCTCAGATGAGAGGTGAGTTTCCTGGAAATGAAGAGATCCAAATGGAGAGGGGGGTTGAAACTATAACTATCTATGGGTGACACAATAATATATAGAAAGCTTAAACAAATAAAAAGCTTTAAGGTACTTGCCTTGCATGCATTCAACCCTAATTTAACCCCCTGAACCACATAATGTCCCCAGAGCAATGCCAGCAATGATCCCTGAGCACAGAACCAAGAGAAGTTCCTGACCAACACCAGGTATGACCCTAATGCTACTTTTAAATAAGTAAATGAAATAATCGTTAGATGAGCCAGGGAAATAGTTTAGAATAGTGGAGCACATTCCTGAATGCACAGTGAAAATCAGTTTAGATGAGCCAAGAATGGACAAAGAAATGGTGTGCATGCTTGAATGTACAAGGTTGCAAGTTTGTTTCCAAACACCTTGAATTTGGCACTGGTGGCTCCCGGCTCTTTCAATTCCAAGTTCACCACATCCTCAGGCTTGAATACAGAACCACTGTCACTGCTCTGTTAGAGCTTTCTCAGCATTGCTCTCGAGGCTTCAAACAAAAGCATCCAACAAGAGTTTTTGAGGAAATAAACAATAAAATTTTAGGCTAAAAATATACAGTCAATGTACAAAATCTGTTGTATTTCTAATCAGAAACAAAGAACAAGAAAGAAAAAGCAACAATAAAACAACTTCTTTTACAACCAGTTATACAGAAAATAATGAAATGTACATGAATAGGAAAAGATAAAAGCCCCATATAATGAAAAATATAAGATAATGCTAAAGAGATAGAAAACATAGTGAAATGAATAGATGCCCTATAATAAAATATTGGAAGACTTAACATTGTTAAAATAATTGTCCCACCCAAAGCAATAGAATCAATGCAGTTCTTATGAAAATCACAGTTCCTTGCTTCAAGTTATATTAGAGAGCTAGAGTACAGTGGGTAAGATGCTTTCCTTGCAAGCAACTGATCTGGGTCCTATCCCCAGCTCTATGAACGGTCCCTGAGCGAAAAGCCAGGAGTAAGCCTTGAGCACTGCTAGGTGTGGTCTAAGAACAGATCAAAATAACACTAAAACAATTTATATTACTATGCTAATTCTATTAAATATAATAAGCAAACAATATAGCGTTAGAATTATAATGAGAATACAGGTCAGGGGCTGGGGCAATACTACAGCAGGCAGAGCATTTGCCTTGCACGCAGCCAACCTGGGTTCGATTCCCAGCATCCCATATGGTCCCCTGAGCACCGCCAGGAGTAATTCCTGGGTGCAGAGGTGGGAGTAACCCCTGTGCATCGCCAGGTGTGACCCCCTGAAAAAATGAACACAGGTCAGTGGAATATAATTGAGAGCCCAAATATAAATACACACATATGAGCTGATAATTTGTAATAGATGAGTCAAGAGCATCACTATATCACTGTATAACTGTCATCCCATTGTTCATCGATTTGCTCAAGTGGGTGCCAGTAATGTCTTCATTTGTCCTTGTTGCGTGCTAGTGCAGCCCAATGGCATCTGCTCCAGGAACACAAAGAGCACGTTGTTACTTTTTTGGCATATCAAATACGTCATGGGTAGCTTGCCAGGCTGTGTGAGGAGGAGGAAAAGAAAAAAATAATTAAAGGAAGAGTGGCGTGTCACTCTCTTCTGGGAGCTTTGCTTTATAGTCTCTGGATCTTGGCCGTTGGTGGGATTACATGCCGATGGGGGAGTTTTTGGGTATGACTGCCAAGTTACTGGAAAACTGGGGATCTGGGTAGAGGAGACCCGTCCAGATCCGAGCAGGCCTGTAGATCCCAGCCATGGGTCCCACATATCTGGGTTCCTCGGTCGGTTCCTTCATGGGTGAGGCTCATCCGAGCATGTAGACAGTAGCCTTGAGCATGGCTGTGGCTGGGTTCTGGAAGCGTTCAGCTGCCAGGGCTCTGCTAGGGGTGGGGAGGGAAACTCAGCCCAACCCCCTCTGAGGGGGCCCCAGGTGAAGGCAGCCTGGCACAGGGGCTGGAGATTCTGGATCACTCTTTTCCAGGAGCTTTGTTTTATACTCTCTGGATCTTGGCCATTTATGACATTACATGGCATCAAGAACATGGATAAAGAAAAGCTTCTCCAGAATATAGTAGTGGGTAAACTAGATAACTACATGCTGAATGAAACTAGACAACTATTTCACATCATTTTACCTGGTTACTAACAGGAAAAAAATAAAATAATGACCAAAATTACAATTTAATTTTAAGGTGTTTACTATAAACATTTTTGTCTACATTATCTGTATTTATTATTTTTTTTACTCACATGACATTTAAACTATTTGATACCTATGTTTTCATAAAAAAATAAAATCTCAAAGTGTTATTGACTTAATTTACAGTTATGAGGTATCTAAGCCTGGAATTAAATTGCATTCTAGATAAATTATTTCTTTTAAGTCAGAGAAAAATTTTCTTGCTTTGTGGTAAATTTAAATGGTGTGTCTAAAGCTGAAAATAATGACTAGTAAATGAGAGTAAATAAAGAGAACTAATTTGGTAAATAAAGCATATAATTACTTACCAAATAATTAATGAGTAGGTGAAAGAGATAATAAAGTTTGAGTACAAATTAAATTTTCAAGAGTTATCTAATAAAATAAATAATAAATAAAGTATATAATAGTAATGATATTATAGAAATGTGTTTAAATTTATACACATTTCTAAATGCTAAATTTAATTTTACACATATAATTTAACTAAAACATTACTTATAAATTAATGCATTGAAATTAAGTAGAACATATAAATAAAATGCATTAACATTAATTATAGATTGGAAACATAATTTAAATGTTGTATTATTCAAAAATATTTTAAATAATACTAGGATTTTCCAGAAGTAAAACTCCAATTGGAAAGATAATTTTATTTTCAATGCAAAATCTTGATAGATTTTCGTGGCTGGAGCGATAGCACAGTGGGTAGGGCGTTTGCCTTGCATGCGGCAGCCCCAGGTTTGATTCCCAACATCCCATATGGTCCCCCGAGCACTGCCAGGAGTAATTTCTGAGTGCATGAACCAAGAGTGGCCCCTGTGCATCACCGGATGTGACACAAAAAGCAGAAAAAAAAAAAGAAAGAAACTTGGTAGATTTTCTAAATGAAATTTTGCTAAACTTTGGTCACTTATCATAAATTCCACTACATTATATGTGATTTCCAATATATAATGTATCAAACCTTACCTATACTTACAAAAAAAGGATTCTTCTTCTCAGTTGCTGTAAACATTCCTAATAAATCTTAGAAACTTAAAGTGATTTTCATGATAAATTAACTTATTTCTTTTTCCTTAATGAGAAAATTTTTTCTTGGTTCTATTATTTAAAGAATTGACATTTTATATTTATATTATCTACTATAGCCTTTTTCAAAGTATCCACAAAGCCTCAGATTTAATGTCAGTTTATTCAGTCAGTTATTATTAGCTATTTTTCAAGGTTATTTATACCTTTATTTTATGCCACTGTATGTTGCTTCTCTTATTAATTCAAAATCCCATCTTTGAAACTTTACCAAATGAATATAATTGCTTTGCAAGAAAATATGTTCTTTCCTTAAAAAAAATAAATTTAATAATAGTTCCTGCAATTAAAAACTACACATAGTTTTGCTGGCACAAGCCACTAATGAACAGAGAGAGGGAGAGAGAAATAGCTCAGCCTTACATAGTGAGTTTATTAGAAGCTCATCACTGAGGACCCCAAGTCAGAAAAGAAAGAGATTTGGAGCCCTGCCTGAGAGGGGCTTAATTTTATTCTCTAAGAGTGAACTATAATTTACCAAAAGAAAAAAGTGAAGTATCTTTCCCAGCCTTCAGGTGCCCCCAAAACAAACAAGAAACATCTGTGTCAGTATCTCTTGCCCATTTGATGTGATCTTCATGTGTAGCCTTCCATGCACACCCCTTAGTCTGTCAGGTTTCCTGCTCTCCTATTCATTTCTTGGTCCTTTGTCCTACCAGATTAGAGTCATACAAAGCAAAAATCCTCTTCTTGACTTCTCTGGCTGACATAGGGGTTGGTTTCAGTGTCTAAGTTCCTAAGTTCTCTTATATTCTCTTAGTTCTCATTACCGTTTCATAATTCTCATAGCATATAGTTCCTTATTTGCAATAATTTATTTGCCATTACAACTTAAATAAAATTTTGGAAATAGGGATTTATTATGCTGTATACAGAATAAGGTTTGATTCTGTAGCTCTTTGTGTCACCCAGAGAAATTTTTATTACAGATGTCTACAGAGACTTGTGGATCACTTACTCACTTGGTACAAATAACAATGTTTTTTTTAGGGGCCAGAAAAAATAATAATAAACAACAAAAATACAACAAAATGTGATGTTTGACTATGAAAGCTAAAAGACAGAAGTCATTATTGTGACTTCTGAGGAATTAAAATGGGAAAAAATATTTAGGGCATTTGCATTATATTTCCACATCTGTTAGGAGTTGAAAGAAATTAAATTTTCAGAGTGTGAAATCACATGCTATGACTCTTAAATAGCCTTACTGTCATGGAGCAAAACTGAAAAAAATTGGTTATAATACTGGCTATAATCAGCTTAAATTGTTATGATACATCTTACTATTTTTTACTTTATCTGAACCATTAAGTTGCATTCCATCTAATATCATGATTAGGACTAGGAGACAAGATTCAAGAACTCTGATAAGACAATTAGAGAGATAGTTAACCTTTAGATATGTAAAGAGCCAAATCTCAGAGGAGTCTCTTAAAAACTATGCACCTTTCCAGAAACTCCAGGAACTGAATATTGAAAAACTCTTTGGAATTTTAGAGGGAAGAAATTAAGAAAAATTTATTGCAATTGAGAAATAATAAATGGCAATCTGCATTAGTAATTTATGGTATATAAAAATACTTTCATGGAATTTAACTTAGTAAGCCTCCATTATTGATTTTAGTATGAAAATTGCGATAATTATTTTTATAGATTTTTCTCATTATCATTGGCCTCACACTATTTTCTCTCAGTTAGGGATTAAAAAGCTTTACTTTCATTTCTCCTATATCAGGAGAATTTTTTTTAAATTCTAACCATCTTATTTGTGAAAGGATTATTATTGATTCAGAATTTGAAAGAGGGTTTTTTACTTGTATTTGAATTATTTTGTAATTATATATATATATGTATATATATAGGCAACTGCTATGAGTTTTCTGTATTTAATTCTTAAAGCTACTTTGACAATATTTTTATATCTGAGCTAGGATAATTGCTCTTTCTCCCCCCCAAACAAAACTGAAGATAAAAATAGATAATTCTCCAATTCACCTTTTCTCCAGAAGTCTCTTACTTTGTTTATGTAAGCAGTTAAAGTGCAAAGTGCTTCAGGGGGCTAGCCAGTGAACTGGTTTTTATTGTTATTCCAGTCTTCTGAGCTGGACCCACCCTTCCTGAAGAGGTTCTTCCTGTTCTTTCTCTCTAAATAATTCTCTTGTTACCAAGCAGACAAGATTGTTGCTTTAAGGCCCAGAGGCTTTCATCTTCCAATGTGCCACTTTGTTGGCAATAAATCTTTTCGAACCTGTCACAGTGTTTGTCCACAGACAGTCCCTCCAGAGGGGTAGAACTGGACCTTCAGAGTTAAATCCACACTTAAGTCAGCAAGTCAGAGTAGTTGAGATTCCCACATTCTGTACATAAATTATGTCACAGGATTGGAACGCAAACCAAATTGACTCAAACTTTGTATTTTGAGGCTGGCATGTGGCTTAGTGGTAAAATATTTGTCTTGAGTATGTGGTTTGATTTCAATTCATCAGATCTTTCTCAGAGAACTACCAGGAGTGACCATTGAGCATTAGACCTTAATGTGCTTCTATTGTTCCCCTTTATAGTTAGGGGATTACTTTCTTGCCTTTTCTCACAAATTGTTGTAGATAGGGATGACAAATCTTGGTGTTTTGACGAGTAAGAATAAGTAGTGTTATAACTTCAAGGATAGTCTCAGAACTAAATGAAACGAATGAATATTCTGACTTGTTAAAAACATGACATGGAAAATACTATAAGACCCTGAAATAAGTAGCACTTTGCTGCTGCATAAATTTTGCTGCTGCATAAAAAAGTGTGTTTTCCAGACTTGCTGGATAAATTAGCTCTGAGACGTGAAACTCAGAAAAATCAGTTTTATCTAATTACTCAGTATTGTCTGACAAATGTACATTTTCATATATGTATTTTTATCCCACCTCTCCCATCCCCCAAGAAGGATATAGCTGGGCTGGGGTCCTTTAAAATCACCTTCCTGGGTCAGACTTCCAAAATGACTTCAAAGTTTAGAGGAATTTCTTCACTGAGCAGAGTTACCACTAAACCTTGAGCAGGTTCAGATGTCGCCCAGAAACAAAACAAACAAACAAAAAAAAACAAAAAGAAATAGAAATTTAAATAAAGTATTTACTTCAATAACATATCTTCCCCAGTGGTGCAGTGGCGAAACTTCTGAGGATTTTTCAGACATAATTGGGAAATGAAAATGAGACTCAGTGCTCTGTTGTTAATGAACAATTTCAACTTCATTGCTGTTAGACATTTGGGGGCTTGCCATGTTTGCATTGCCTGATTTGATGTGTTTGTGGTGAGATCCACAGAGTTGCCTAGGAAGAATCCAATCTCTGGGATAATTGGGCATTTTTGCACAATACACACTTGTAATTTTATTTAGAGTGATTTTTTTCAATTATACATAAACCATGGTTTCCAACAAGATCCCTTCAAATTTTGAATAGAAACTTTTCTGTTTTCCCCACTCATTTCATCAAAGTGCTCTCAAATTGTAGACTCCACATTGTAATTTTGTTGTTGAAGTTTACTTTCCAACATCTGTTGTGATTTTCATAGCGATGTTTAGAAGAATGCTAGTTGGAAAAATGCCCCGTATTCTTTGGTGACATATGCTGTGATTTTGTGACACTGTTATCACCCTCTTTATCTTACAGGTGCAATTAGCGCTATTTGTTCTTTTAGTATTAGAAATGCTATAATGAGCCAATGACATATTTTCCAGCAACAGAACTAAAAAAAGGAATAAAATTTATTTGCAAAATGTGTTCTTATAATATTTTCCTATAATTCATGGAATAGATTTAAATGTACAGGATATATATTTAAAGTATCATGTAAAGAATACACAAAAGAGAAAGAGAAAGATAGAAATAATTGCATATTTGCATGTAAGATGTACAATCATTAAATTTAGTAATAGCTGTTGTTGGCCATGCAACATATGCAAAATAGAAACACTATTTATTTTATTCCTTGATCTTGATTTTAGCAAGTCTGTCCTTGATAGAAGAGTATGTTGGAATATTTTCTAGCTTGGTCATTAATTTTTACAGCAAAGGTGATAAATATTTAGATTTATTCCAGCTCCTTGGTAAATCAGCCTGTTCCTACATAGCATTTCTTATTCTTAAGCATTTGATTGTTTCACTGAGACTCTAACATATACCAGGTAATTTGTTAGAAACTGTGAAATAACGTTAGTTTTCTTGAAGGTAGATAAGGCAAATGCATAAAACTACGACGGTGAGAAAAGAAGCAGTGTTATGAAAGTAATATAAATAAATAAAACCTGAAGGGTGTGGGTTTTTCTTTTCTTCAAGGCATGGGGGAATCATTTGAAAATGTTATACACCTGGGTTTCAGAGAAAAGACACAGGCAAATCCTGAGGGGAAGGAAATAAAATAAAAATCAGTCTAAATGGATGTATTTTTGAGACATAAAAATTGGATGTTTCTGGGGCCAGAGCGGTAGTACAGAGCGTAGGCTACTTGCCTTCCTTGTGGCCAATCAGGTTGGTTTCTGGACCTGTTATCGTCCCCCAAGCCCTGCCATGAGTGATCCCTGAGCAGAGAGCCAGGAGAAATCCCTGAATGCTGGAGAGTGTGTGCCCCCATCCACGTAAAACAAAAACTGGATGTTTCTCTGTAGTATAAAGTAGTATCAAAGGGGGCTGGAGTGATAGCACAGCAGGTAGGACGTTTGCCTTGCATGTGGCCAACCCGGGTTTGATTCACAGCATACCACATGGTCCCCTGAGCACAGCCAGGGGTAATTCCTGAGTACAGAGCCAGAAGTGACCTCTGAGCATCGCTGGGTATGACCCAAAAAGCAAAACAAACAAACAAACAACAACAAAAACAAAGTAGCATCAAGGACCTATGAGGGGGGGATAGGGCATGACTTGGGTGAGATTATGGACTGATATTTACATTTTTGTAGGGGGTCTCCCAAACTGTGACACAGGCTTCCAGAGATACTCCCAGAAGTTCTCATCCAATCCTGTCAGCGCTTGGGCTTGCATTATACTGCTGTGCTCGGACCACCTGAGTCACTCTAGTGGAGCTGGAGGACCTCCAGAGCTATCCTTAGTGACACCTGGAAGGTGTTGAGTCAGGGATCTCATATGGGTCCTAGCAAATTTGTCTCTGAGCCCTGAGTTTCCCTCTTGAGATGTTCTTTTAAGGAAGCTGCCTATTGGTCAACTCACTAATGGATTTTTACCCTGTCAAAGAGCATTATGTTTGTGTCAATCAATTTCTAGCTAACATCAATGTGAAAAGACTCAAAAAATGAGATGTTATGGGTAATCTCAAAGTGGATATCTTAACTTGTAGCATGAAGTGTTTGTATGTATGTGTGTGTGTGTGTGTGTGTGTGTGTTTATCAGCATATGTATGCTAGGCTGGAGTATAGGAGCTATAGAGCGCTTATAGATAAGTTTCTCCAGTGCCTTAGAATAGGACCTATTTTCATAGTGTATGTTTCATGGAAAAGATTTACTGGTCGATTTCTGTTGAACAGTTATTTAAAATCTGCCAGTGTTAAAATTGCATAACAAACTGCCTGTGAAGGTAATTGTTATTTTCGCTTTTCAGATCTAGAATCTGAGTTGGTGCTTCTCAGTGACTTTGGAACTGGAAGTAAGATTCTGATTCAAAGTTAACTTTACTACCATTTTAATTTCATAATTCTGTAACTCATAATTGACTCCAGGCCAAGTTTGCAACTGATTTTTTAAAAAAGAAAATTTCACAGGTGAATAACACAAGTTGAACACTTCTATATATACAGATATCATTAATGCAAAATTCTATGTAAATAAAATGCAAGAAGATTAATTTTGCTGACTGAGTGCCAGGAAAGTGGAATAAAAACTTCCATGTCCTTTAAGCACAGAGAAGTCAACCTTTCTCATATATAATAATATCATAGGGCTGGAGTGATAGCACAGCAGGTAGGGGTTTTGCCTTGCATGTGGCCAACCTGGGTTCAATTCTTCTGTCCATTTTGGAGAGCCCGGCAAGCTATGAGGAGTATCCTGCCCACACGGCAGAGCCTGGCAAGCTACCCGTGGTATATTCAATATGCCAAAAACAGTAACAACAATTCTCACAATGGAGATGTTACTGGTGCCTGCTCGAGCATATCAATGAACAATGAGACAAAGGTGACAATAAGATCATAAAATTCACTAACAATTGAAAATATATACATTGGGAGTTTTATGTGGCATACTTCAAGAGGTTGTTATTTAACTGCCGATATTCTAACTTCTTATTTGCATGATTATGAGAATATTTAGCTTCAAAATCTAGATAGGGGGCTGGAGCGACAGCACAGCGGGTAGGGCATTTGCCTTGCATATGACCAACCTGGGTTCGATTCCTCTG
The DNA here is from genome assembly GCF_027595985.1 of Sorex araneus. NCBI lineage: Eukaryota > Metazoa > Chordata > Mammalia > Eulipotyphla > Soricidae > Sorex > Sorex araneus. The sequence goes on along the minus strand of NC_073303.1, from coordinate 302,978,756 downwards.
CCCCTCTCGGAGAGCCCTGCAAGCTACCAAGGAGAATAACTCACCCACATGGCAGAGCCTGGCAAGCTACCCATGGCATTTTCACTATGCCAAAAAGAGTAGCAACAAGTCTCACAATCGAGACGTTACTGGTGCCCACTTGAGCAAATCGATGAGCAACAAAATGACAGTGATACAGTTCACGATATTTTATTACGTTTAATATTCAAACACCAATACCACCACCATTATACCTTCCCACTGCCGTATTTCAGATGTCTCCATCCAGAACCCTAATCCCTGCCCCATAGCAGAACTGAAATAATATATTTTGTATTGTTTGTTATGAAAAACCACTGAGAATGTTACAAAAAAGTATCCTTAGAGGAAAGAGTGTGGAGGTTGTTATATTTCACCCAGGGGTCATTAGGCCTTCTATAAAAGATCACTAACATGTTATTAAATGTTGAGCCTTGTGTGCTTTTAAAATGTATATCTATAAAAAAAAATGTATATTTCCCTCTAAGATTGGTTGCCTCCTACTTTGAACCCTATCAAATGTGGTGCAGTACTCTTGGATTATAGGTAGGGTGTGTGGTTTTGAAGCATTCACAGTTGCGTATTCCAGGAATAGGTGAGGCTATTCCTGGAATACGCATGGGTGAGGCCCGGCCAGGGCATGAGGAGAGCAGCCGTGGGCAGGGCAGCTGCTGGGTTCTCGAGGTTTTCTGCTGCTGGGGCTGGGTGTCTCACCCACCCCCCTCCGGGGTGCCCTGAGTGGAACAGCCTGGTGCGGGGTCCGGTTGTGGTGTTATGACAAGCATCATGTTCTCTAAAGTACTCATTTAAATGGATATTTTCTTTGAATTTTCAAAATTTATTTTAAAGCGATCTTCAAAAAAGTGTTTGAAAAGTAGAATCTTTTTAAGTATGAGATGTGACACATTGTCCAGGGGGTCCTGCTGAACCAGATCTTGCTGTCATGATCTGATTTGAATCTATTACTTACAAATTCAGCAAATTTGAATATCCACAGAAGTAGCACTGCAGGCAATAAATATAGACACAGCCATTATGTATAGAAGTTCCTTTAATGCCTTTTTTTTTCATTTACATATAGAATGCGAGACATCAAAATAATATTAAATGATTTTCATGAGCAGTTCTCTATCTTGGATTTGCTTACATACATGAAGCACATTCAGTGTGCTTTGTTTTTGTGTTTTTCTTCTTTATTTGTTTGTTGTTATAGCTGTTTTTCTCCAGAATCAATGTAAGATATTTACTCACAATTCAAAAATATGTTTCTATTCCCCATTGAGAGTTGGTCAAATTCTATCCTTTGGTTAGAGTAGAATAAACTAAATATAAACCCTCTCTATGCTCTGTGTTACAACTTGAAATACTAGAAATTTACATCTACTATAATCTATCAAGAGATAATAACGATTAGACCAAAATTTAGCCTACCAGAAAGTCTTCTTCAACAGTTGTTCACTCAAGAACCACTATTTGCCATTTCTGGAATAAGTCAGAATTTTGATATGACAGACATACCCATATTTTGTATTTAATTGAATACCCATGAATGATAAAGATATTTGAAGTTATTTTTATATGCTATGGTGGATATAAAGATTTTTCCTCTTCAGCAGAGTCATTATTGTAATAGACTCTTTTAAATAATTGATAAATGCCAAATCTTTTAATAACTAGTTTCTCAAGATATTTCAAACAATGTAGTGCTTGTAATGTCAGAGGGCAAGAGGTTGAAAGACTTGGCAGAATCTTAAGGCAGTTTTGTATAGTCCAACTAAAATATGAAAGATGGTATTTATAATTTTCAAGTTCTTTTGTGAGATTTTACTTTTAAAGATAAAAAGTGTTACATTAATTTTAAATAGCTAGGATGATTTAAGTTCCTCAATATTATAATCTACAATTTACCATGTAATTGTATTTATTTATTTTTTTGGTGAGGGCCTTCTGGTCAATATTCAAGGGCAGGCCCTGTTGTGAAGGCCTGCAGGTTCAATAATCAGTGTTAATAATGTAGTATTACTTAGACACAGTAATTTGGCACACCTAGAGCTAACATGGTGACAATGAGATGGAGACAATGAGATAGTATCAAGCCCTTGAACTTTTAGAACTATCTCCCTAGTCCTTTAGAATACAGATGTAATAGTGTCTGTGAAGACCTTATTCTATCTTAAATATATTATATATGTTTTGTGTAGAGATACATTGCTTACATATAATTTATGTATATACAGGTACACTGCTCATTCAAACATAAGAATAGTTTTTCAAATAAGCTCTGCTTTATTATAAGGCTTTTAGCTTTTAATAATGAATATGTTTACCCTCAAATTCATTTGAGCAGTTTAGTGATATATATTGAGAAGGCTGAATATTGACAACAGGTCAATTGAGTCCAGGGAAAGAAAAGCTTAGGTGATGTCAATAAATGAGATTCAAGATCATGAGATATTACATGTTTAGAAGAAGGGTCTCTTGGGGCTGGAGTGATAGCACAGCAGGTAGGGCGTTTGCCTTGCATGCGGTCAACCCAGGCTTGAGTCTCAACATTCCATATGGTCCCCCAAGCACTGCCTGGAGAAATTCCTGAGTTCAGAGCCAGGAGTAACCCCTGAGCATCGTTGGGTGTGACTCAAAAAAAAAAAAAAAGAAGAAGAAGAAGGATCTCTTGAAAATATAATTAAAAGGGGGTTAGAATTTTCCTTTATGAATTGATATCCAAAGCTAATTCAAACAAAGGTAATTTACGGGGTTAGGTTAAAACTGAGAGACGACTAAGGCAAAGGCAAATATTAAAAATCTACTTTTTTTTGCAATGTAACATGTATATGGGCTGGAGCAATAGCACAGTGTGTAGGGTGTTTCCCTTGCACGCGGCCGACCCGGGTTTGATTCCTCCGTCCCTCTCGGAGAGCCCAGAGTGTCCCGCCCCCATGGCAGAGCCTGGCGAGCTACCCGTGGTGTATTTGATATGCCAAAAAAAGTAACAAAAAGTCTCTCACAATAGAGATGTTACTAGTGCCTGTTCCAGCAAATCGATGAGCAATGGGATGACAGTGACAGTGAATATGTATATGATTTTTTAAGTCTGATTTTTTTTTAATTTTATTGAATCACTGTGAGGTAGTTAAAAGCTTTCAGATGGAATAGAGAAGTCTAAATTTTCACTACGTAATTTGTTGCAGGAGTTTGTTTAGGAAGAATGAAAAAAAAACTATCCTAACTTCCTAGATAAAGAAATGATTACAAGTGCTATAAAATAAGTTACAATCTGTGTTTATGTTAATTCAGTCATGGTTGATTAATATTCTTTTGATTTTTTTTTTGTAAAGTACATTTATGGGCTGAAGTGATAGCACAGTGGTAGGGCATTCACTTTTTACATGGTTCGATTCCTCCGACCCTCTCAGAGATCCTGGCAAGCTACCTCGAATATCTTGTCCCTACGGCAGAGCCTGGCAAGCTACTTGTGTGTATTGGATATGCCAAAAACAGTAACAAATAAGTCTCACAATGAGAGACATTACTGGTGCCCGCTCTAACAAATTGATGAGCAACAGAGTGACAGTGACAGTGTCATTTATATCTTGTGAAACCGTGTAACAATAGTGAAGTCACTATTACATATTAAGTTGACTGTACCAGTTTATTAAGCAGTGCTTTATTTTTTTTTTTTTTGCCTGGTGACGATTATGAAACAAAATATGAGAAAGGATAGCTTTCAGGAATATCCTCATTGGAAACTGTCAGCAATCTGGAGGTGAGAGAGCTGGAAGCAACACTTTCTAAACAAGATGTCAGTGCATATTTGGCCTTAATTGTGAGGTTTTATGCTTGAAATGGGGCAGAAATTATAGAAGCTGTCAGCTGTTGATTAAATCTGACTGTTGGGCGATCAATCTCTATGAAAGTTGTGGTTTGGCTTTCTAAGTTGGATGCTGCTGATTGTAGTGCCGTGTTTCCATAGCCAGTCTGTCCACTGTCTTTGTTTTCAATATCAAGCATATTGTTTGATAACTCTCATGTGCATGCAGTCAGAAGTTGATTTCACAGATGTAAATACCAGAAATGGGCTGGAGTGATAGCACAGTGGTAGGGCGTTCACCTTTCACGAGGCCGACCCGTGTTTGATCCCTCCGCCCCTCTCGGAGAGGCCGGCAAGCTATGGAGAGTATCGAGCCCGAAGAGCAGAGCCTGGCAAGCTACCCATGGCGTATTGGATATGCCAAAAACAGTAACAATAAGTATCACAATGACAGATGTTACTGATGCCCACTCGAACGAATTGATGTGCGACAGGATGACATTGACAGTGACATACCAGAAATATTCATTCCACTGAATGTTTCACTTGTGAACTTATGGGGGAAAATGACACTGAATGTTTGCTTAACTATGATTCTGTGATATTTTATGTGCCAAGTGGAATGAGTCAATAGTACAACCCAACACCAGTGTAACCTCATAAGTAACAGTTATATTAATATCATTATATTTGTAGAAAAATATTTACTTATAAAGGGCAATTTTCCTATAAGTAATGCCTTTATTTGAATTTATTATTTCTAGGGATATACCTAACATGAAAGGTTTATTATAATTGGGTTAGCTTTGCATTTAGATATTGACTGCATATTCAATTTTTCTATATTTTGTTCTAAGTTGCATTTTTCAAGATCATTACATACCTCTATTTTGTAAAACTAAATAAATACTACATTAACATCCAAATTTCATTTTCATGAATAATGAACTTTAGCTGCCAGGAGAACTAATGTATTCAGCTAAATTTATTAGGTCCTTCAGATTTCCAATATTTATTTACAGTTTCCTTTAAGGTTCTTTTTTGAGAAAATAAATTATGAATATGTCAAACATGCTAGTTGTAACATTTTATAAGATAATAAATGGTATTACAAAATGGCATGACAGAAAAGAAATGCAAAGCTAATCTTGTAGTTCTAGAAGTACTTTATAGAGGTCTGCACTTAAAGTTTTGTGTTCTATTTTTGCAAGCCACAGAAACATAAAGGATAGTGTTATTGAACAAGAGAAAATCAGGGTTCAGGGAGACAGTTCAAACGGTAGAATACTTGCCTATTATAAAGAGGCCAGAATTCGATTCTCTATGCCTCATGTTTTCTGAGTACTTCAAAGTGTAGCCCTCATCAGAAAAATGAACCATTCGTAATGAGCTCCATTGATGATGGCATCCTCTCTCTCTCTCTCTCTCTCTCTCTCTCTCTCTCACACACACACACACACACACACACACACATACACACATGCAGCAATGAGCCTGTGTATCTTTAAAGGAAACCATTACAGAAAAATCTAGGGGAAACAGGCTAAATTTAGGGTTTTCTTCCAAGAAGCTTAAAATAAAAGAGAAAACTTTATTTTTGTTACCAGATCATCCAACAAAATACCATTACAGATTATGCCCTATGTGAAATATTTATGTGCTTTATGAAGGCAGAAAAAAAAAACGTGGAGCAACATCATTCACCCTAAAGAGTCAGCCTAAAACAGAGCTCTTGAATGAAAAGAAAATAAAAGTGGTATATTAAAACTGTCAAACAAATAATTGCCTTAGCATCTCAGTCACAGTCCACTGTGAAATATATAACGGAATTTTGTTTTCAGGCTCGTGCAATATCCTAATATATGTCATGAAATAATGTTGTCTTTTTCTATTTTAAGGATGGCTCCCCCAGTGTTCCTTAAAGAGAGTGGTCCAGGGGCTGGGGCAATTGCACAGCGGGTAGGGCATTTGCCTTGCATGCAGCCCACCCGAATTCGATTCCCAGCATCCCATATGGTCCCCTGAGCACTGCCAGGGGTAATTCCTGAGTTCGGAGCCAGGAGTGACCCCTGTGCATTGCGGGTGTGACCCAAAAAGCAAATAAAAAAAGAGAGAGTGGCCCAGAGCCATTGCCCCTGCTGCAGCTGCTACTGCTCAGGTCTGATGAACAGTAGTTTTTCTACCCACTGATGCAATGCTTTGGGGGCCCACTGGTTCTGGGTATCTGTGGGATGCCATTTGCAAGGCATGTGCTGCTCTCCTTAAAACTACCTCCCCGGCCCCAAGTGTGTGTGTGTGTGTGTGTGTGTGTGTGTGTGTGTAGGTCATACCCTGGTCATACCCTGAGGTGTTCAGGGCCGCTCTGTACTTTGGTGCTGGAAGATTTAGGGATTTTGATAGAATCAGCATTTATTTCAGGGATTTGCACAGGGTCCCCCAGATACTGCTGAACTTAAAACTCAGAGGTATTAAGAATTCAACTTTTTAGGGCTGGAGAAATACTACAGTGGTAAGGTGCTTGCTATGCATGCAGCTGACCTGGGTTCTATTACAGATACCACATATAGTCCCCTAAACCCTCTAGGAGAGATCCCTGACCACAGAGCCAAGAATAAGCCCTAAACGCAGTAAGGTGTGGCTTAAAAGGGCAAAATTTTTTTTTTTTAAATAAAAAAGTAAACTCTTTTCAGTGGTCAAACTGAATCTATTGAGTATGTTCTGGGCATCTAATATGTAGCACTGTAACTAGAGTTAATAGTACTATATTATGTACTTAGAAGGAGGAATAGATCTTTATGCTATTATATAAAATAGGAGCACACTGAGGAAAGGGGGAAAAAAGTAAAGGGAATATAAGTGTTTCCATAAATGGAAGAGAATGTCATTGAGGTACTATGAAATATCCTATATAAGTATATTCATATTTTACATATGTAGATTACTTTAATCGAATTTAGCCCCATCATTGATATGTCTGCTGAAAGTTTAGAAAAATGACCATTAAAGGCAGAGCCAAGGGTCAGAATAATATTCAATCAATATGCACAAGCATTCTAGAACTTCTCTTGTAAATAACTCTAGCTATAAAGAATTCTTGTACTCTCATTTCCTCAGCTTATGAACAGTTCTGAATTTTATTTTAAAGTAGAGCCATTTCTTTCACAAGTGAATCATTAAAACTTCGGAGTAGCAGAGTAATTATAAAATACTTCAGGAGGTTCATCAAACTGCCTAGAGATTCCCCCATGGTGCTTTAAGTCTGACAACTTTGGCATTTTTTACTAGGCTGAGGAGGTAAAATGGACAGCCCCTGGTATTTGTACTATAATTAATGTTTTCTTTAAGTATCTCTCCTTCCTTATTATTTTACACAAGTTATTAACTGTGAGTTGAAATAAATCAACCTTCATTAATTTTCTTTTAAAATTTTATGCAATGAGTTCTTTTATTTTTAGATTTGTTTTTGCGAATTGTGTTCACACATTAAGTATTATGACATGAATTGATCTAAATATTAAATTGATTCTTGTATTGTTTAGAATTTCGGGCTGAAGCTTGAATGAATTCTAACCTCCTTAACATTAAAAAATAATACTCAAATGAGTCTGAATTGTTGTGTTGGTTTAAGGAAGAGCATAACCTTCATGACTGTCATCCTACGAGGAATATTTGCCTTCATTCTGTTTCTTTTCCAAATTCTTTTACCAGTCTCTAAATTTTTTTCTGATATTTTATATAATGATTTTCTGTTCTAGCAGGATATTTTTTTGGAGAGGGGGTTGGGCGACACCTGGCTTAAGGCTTATTCCTGGATCTGTGCTCATTGGTCTATCCCTGCAGAACTTGGGAGACAAGATGTGGTGCTGAGATTGAGTCCAGGTCAGCGTGTGCCAGGGGAACGCCATACTCACTGTCCGATCTCTCTGTCCCAACTGTGATTGATAAAACAAAAATCTTGTTTGGTCCCATGAAAAACTCAAAATAATCATTCTGGGTCATAAGTACTTTTGTTGTTCTTGGTCATACTGGCCAAGAACAATACATCATAACCAACAGCCCAATGTTTCTCACAGATGACATGCTCAGAGACATGCATCCTTTTATTTATTGTACATAGTAACCTTATCAAGTAGTGTCAGTTGCCTCCACTTTATAGATATAAAAACAGGCGCAGATAAACTGTTTACCTATGTTGACACTGCTATGAAGTTTTTGAGTGATAATTGCGCTCAACGTCAATCTTGAAGACACACTTTTAAGAGGCTTGCCATACCTCCATTTGATATCCCAATACCCCTGGCTCTAAACTTGTGGTCAGTCCCGGAGGTGATGAGGGGACAATGTGGTGATGAAATTGTTCAAAGTATATACTTAGTCCTTTAAGTTATCTTTTCAAGCTGAAACCCAATTTCCTGCAGCATGTTTTTATGGCCTCTCTTGTCTCTCTCGGCAATTCATTTGCATAAAGATTATTTTGCAGGAGTCAGATAAAATAAATGCTATCGTAATGTGAAATACTATTTTACCCTCATCATCTTAATAATTTTATACCTTCTTTCTCAAAGAAATTATTTTTAATTTCTAGAAATATTCATTTAATATTCTTTATCTAAAAATTGGTGTACAAATGCTCATGTATATGTTTACATGATAATATATGGAGTAATCTTTTTTCACTCAATAAAACTTACAAAAATCCCCAAACCAGTAACAAACATGTTATTAACTCATTAACATGCCATAGAAATGTCACTAAATGAAATGATAAAGTTTGAATGTATTTTTATTTCTAAATACCCTTCTTTGATGACACAAAGTAATCTTAATCTATTCCATCTTGTCCCCGTTCATGGGCACTTAATTTTCCAGATTCTTTTCACAGAGCACTAATATTTGTATAGAGACATGTTTTTATTGTTTTACATAAGAATGATTATTTAGTGGAAATAAAAACCATGTAATTGAAAAGTTAAAATAAAAAGAACAGGCAGGGGGAATAAATGTAAAAATATTTTAAAGATGAACTTGGGATGTTTGGAATGTTTATGGGAGATCAGAGTGATTGATGAGCATTAGTAATAAGAGAATGGGAAAAAATGTGGTGTTGGAGGTAGACAGACTTCAGGTCTGGATAGTCCTTACACACATTACAAGGGACTTGTTTTTCAATTGAAATTGCAATATGAGCTTAGGTTCATATGGCATTGTCACTCTGGAAGACAATTCAGAACTTCAATAATATAAAGAAAAGCAACAAGAAAAGAGCCTGGGGGTGGGAGTGGGGTGGGGCGGTGCACACATCTGAAATCATTTGCTTGAATAGAAACGCAGGTAAATTTTTGAAGGATGTTAAGATTAGAAGGAAAAAAATGCAGGTCAGGGTTAATTTCTTTCTTTCTTTCTTTCTTTCTTTCTTTCTTTCTTTCTTTCTTTCTTTCTTTCTTTCTTTCTTTCTTTCTTTCTTTCTTTCTTTCTTTCTTTCTTTCTTTCTTCCTTCCTTCCTTCCTTCCTTCCTTCCTTCCTTCCTTCCTTCCTTCCTTCCTTCCTTCCTTCCTTCCTTCCTTCCTTCCTTCCTTCCTTCCTTCCTTCCTTCCTTTCTTTCTTTCTTTCTTTCTTTCTTTCTTTCTTTCTTTCTTTCTTTCTTTCTTTCTTTCTTTCTTTCTTTCTTTCTTTCTTTCTTTCTTTCTTTCTTTCTTTCTTTCTTTCTTTCTTTCTTTCTCTCTTTCTCTTTCTTTTCTCCTTCTCTCTGTCACTTTCTTTCTCTCTCCCTGTCCCTATGTTTCTCTCCCTCTCCCTCTCCCTCTCCTTCCCCTCTACATGTCCTCTCTCTCTCCCTTTCCCTCTCCCTCCCCCTCTCTTCCTCTTTTTCTCTTTCTTTCTCTCTCTTCTTTCCCTCCCTCCCTCCCTCCCTTCCTTCCTTCCTTCCTTCCTTCCTTCCTTCCTTCCTTCCTTCCTTCCTTCCTTCCTTCCTTCCTTCCTTCCTTCCTTCCTTCCTTCCTTCCTTCCTTCCTTCCTTTTTTCCCCTTCTTTCCCCCTTCCTTCCTCCCGTCCTTCCTTCTATTCTTTCTTTCTCTCTCTTCTTTATCTTTCTCACATTCTTTATTTATTTCTTGACTGAGGGCAGAATAGCACTGTTGCACTGTCATCAGTGTTTAAAACTTTTACTGAAAACTTTACATCTTCTTCACTGTATTAGTGTATCACTGTCATCCATTATTTATCAATTTATTTGAGTGCTCCCACTCAAATAAATGGAGTAACGTCTCCATTTGTCCCAGCCCTGAGATTTTAGCAGCCTCTCCTTACTCATTTTTCCCAAGGATTGCAGGGTCTTTTCAGGGACAGGGGAATGAGACCTGTTATTGTTACTGTATTTGGCATATCGAATAATCCACGGGGAGCTTGCCAGGCACCTCTGTGCTGAAGTAAGACAAATATATTAAAACCCATGACACAGCCATTGTGTGGTCACATCAAGGATTATTAATTCAATTTCTGCTTTCAACTCAAAATTCTTTTTGTAGGGGGGGCATAAACACCCAGAAGTGCTGGGTCCTACTCTAAGTGGTGCTGGGGGACCCTGCAGTGCTGGATGGAACCTGGGCCTCCCTAGTTGGTACAAAGCATGAGCTCTGGGGGCTGGAGAGATAGCACAGCGGGTAGGGCGTTTGCCTTGCACGCGGCCGACCCGGGTTCAAATCCCAGCATCCCATATGGTCCCCTGAGCACGGCCAGGGGTGATTCCTGAGTGCAGAGCCAGGAGTGGCCACTGTGCATCGCCAGGTGTGACCCAAAAAGCAAAAAAAAAAAAAAAAAAAAAAAGCATGAGCTCTGCCCTTCAATTCTCTCTCTCTCTCTCTCTCTCTCTCTCTCTCTCTCTCTCTCTCTCTCTCTCTCTCTCTCTCTCTCCTATGAGTATTTTCTTAATTTTGCTAAAGGTCAGTTTTTTGTTCCTCTATTTTACTGACAATTTGACATGTTGGCAGAAAAATGTTCCATCTTCTTAATTCTTGAAGAGAAGAGTATAAGCCAACTAGATAAACTGAAATTTCTGGGATGTGGGGTGGAGATTTGTCCCACAGTGGTGCTCAGGGCCTGCTCCTGGCTCTGGGCTCAGGAATCATTCATAGGGATGATCTGAGGTATCAGAATTTGAACTAATGTTGGCTATGAGTTAGGCGAATGCCTTAAACTATGTCCTAGCTCTTTGGCTGCACACTTTTTCATTTTTAGGTTTTTCACTGGTCCCAAATAGAGCTGTTTTTTCTTTTTAAAAATAATCTCTTGTGTTTCCTGTAGGGTCAGCTTTGTGGAAATTAGTTCTTTTAATTACTATTTGTTTGACAAACTTTAAACCTCTTTCTAATTTTAGTCTTACAGTATTCATCTTTCAAATTTGAGTCACTTTGGAAGAATATTCTTGGTTTGTGATCTTTTCTACTCAGTACTTGTATTTATCATTCCATTCTTTTGAGGTCTACAAAGTTTCTTCTGCAAGATATGCTGGTAGTCTTATGTTACTTTCTTTTTATATGACGCTTTAATTTTGTTTTACTATTTTGTGGACACTCTACTCATTACAGATTTTTTTTTTGGCTATATTTTTTATGATGTGTCTTTGTGTGTCTGTTTGGATTTTTTTGTTGATTGGAATTGTGAACTTCCTGGATCAACATGTCTAACACTTTTCTAAAATTGGAAAATTTCTTGGTTATTATATCTTCAAATTAGATTTCTTTTTTTTTTCTCTTCTTCTGGAACCCCTATACTTTTAACTCTTTTTCACTTTTAACTCACTGATATGTTTATTAACATACTCCTTTCTGCTATTGAGCCCCTTTATTGAATTTTTTATTTCCATATTTTTGTTTGCTTTAGTTTAGCTATTACATTCTTTATCACTATATTTTTCTTTTTTTGTGAGAGAGTTTTCTCAGACTTCCAGACTTTTTTTGTTTTTGTTGAAGTTCTCTTTCACTGATAGCAGTTGTCAAAATGATACACTTCAGTAATTCTATCCCAGTGTCTTGTGCATCCCATTTGTGTGTTGTCAGTAGAAGATTGTAGGATTGAGGGTGTTCTGTGTAAGGTGTTCTGTGTAATCCTCCTTCTTGCTCTCCAGGGTACATTGATAAACCTTGGGAAGCTCTTCCCAGTTGCATCATCTTGCACCACAGTGAGGGCTTTTTTTTTTTTTTTTTTTTTTTTGGTAAGGTCCTCTCTCTGTTTTGAAGTCACTGAGATGATGACTTCTTTTTTCCCTTACTATGAATGCTTACTTGTCGGGATTCAGTTATGTGTCTTTGTAGATTACTCCATATTTGTGTATATAGTTGACAAATATTCATGGGTCTTAATTTGTGTTCTGAGAATATCAGCATCACAGTTTTGCAAACCTTAGATTGGCAACTCATCCCAAAGTCAACTGAATGTGGTACTAAACATTTGTGTTTTTGAAAAGGTCTTGCACTAGTATGGAATTTAAAAGTACTACTTCAAGCAAAATTATCTATGTTTGAACATAGATCATTATTGTAGGTAACATTTTATTCAAGTAACCAAAATATGTGTAATAAATACAAGTCAACCATGTACACTTATATTATTTTTGTATGAAACAGTATAGAATAATATTTTTCTCAGATTTTTGAGATTTACATTAGTTTATATATATGTATATATATACATACATAAATTCTTAGCATAGTACTTATAAAAACCTAATGCTATGTAAACATTAGCTGTTGTTACTAGAAAGTTGAACTTTATACTGTTGGAAGAAACTTATCTTTATCTCTATCATTAGGTGCAAATGTTTGAAAGTCACTAGAAAATATAATGGGTAGAATTCATTTGGGCTGGATCCATAGCACAGCAGTAGGGCATTCGCCTTTCATGCAGCTGACCCGTGTTCTATTCCTCTGCCCCTCTCGGAGAGCCCAGCAAGCTACCGAGAGTATCGCGCCCGCATGGCAGAGCCTGGCAAGCTACCTGTGGCGTATTGGATATGCCAAAAACAGTAACAATAAGCCTCACATTGAGAGACGTTACCATGCCCGCTGGAACAAATCGATGAACAACTGGATGACAGTGACAGTGACAGAATTCATTTCTGCTATTTAAAGTCCAGCACCAATGAGTACTTCATCTATGCTTTTATTAGAATTTATGACCAAACATCTTTTCTTAGAATCACTTAACTTAGTTCCCCCCACTTCTCATTTAACTTATTTTTATAATGTGACAACAGGCATAAAACAATTGCTTTAATAGAAAGCCTCTCCCTAATATAATAAAAAAATAACCATCCAGCTATGTAAATTTGTATTTTCCTTCATTCTAAACTCTTTACTTTGTCCTGTGTGTGTTCTTCATTTAAATCTTTGATATCTACTCACTAGCCACAAACTCTCAATATAAAATCATTCTCCCTAAAACCATTTTCTCTCTGATCAGTGAAAGTTTGTTCTCATGAATCTTTAAAATTGTATTTTGCTCTAAGTGTCTGTGTTGCAAGCCATGATGCCCAAAAGTAGAGAGAGTATGGGGAATGTTCTCTGCCATGGAGGCAGGGGGAGGGTGGGAAAGGGGGGTTATACTGGGGATATTGGTGGTGGGGAATGTGCACTGGTGGAGAGATGGGTGTTTGTTCATTGTGTGATTGTAACCCAAACATGAAAGCTTGCAACTATCTCATGGTGATTTAATAAAATTTAAATAAATAAATAAATAAATAAATTAAATAAAATTGTATTTAATGAATTTAAAAATTAGTAAGTATGTTTACATTTCACCATCTTCTTTGAATAGAGATTTGTGTACTTATACTCTTGTAGCTATCAAAGTTGAGTAAAATACAAAATCTGTTTCTTGAAATCTAGACTATATGCACCATTATTATTCAATTCTGATGAAACACACAAAAATAATGGAGCAACTCTACCTCAGATGATTAGTGATGAAACTGTCTTGAGATAAGGATTAATTGTCTCAAAGGGTAATATTTTAATCATGGCCTTGAAAGGGAAAAATATTTAAGAGAGACAATAAAATATTCACAGGCACTTACTTATGAATCTCACTAGTCTGTCAACCTTGTTTGGTATGGCTGTAAAAGATCTTCAAAGACTGTTGAATATCTTCAACAATAGCCCGGAAAGAAGGGAGGAGATATGGGTTTGAAAGAGTGTCACATCAGCCTCTCAGGACTGTAAGATTGATTTTTATCCTCATTCAAGAGAAAAATAAGGAACATTGAGCATAAAGAATATGAGGTAAGGGCCGGAGTGATAGCATAGCGGGTAGGGTTTTTTTTTTTTTGCCTTGCACGCGGCCAACCCGGGTTCGATCCCCGGCATCCCATATGGTCCCCGACGCACTGCCGGGAGTAATTCCTGAGTGCAAAGCCAGGAGTAACCCCTGAGCATTGCTGGGTATGACCCAAAAAGAAAAAAAAAAAAGAATATGAGGTAAATTGCATAATCCATACTAGATCTTTTGGGTAAACAGGACTGCACCCAACTCTCATCCTGTGTTCTTTCAACTGTATCACACGTCTCCTTTACACTTCCTGAGCCATAGCATTGCATTCCTAATTGCATTACAGAAAATCATGATGTTGTCTGATATATATTTAAGGGATATTTTTTGACAGAGATCCTTTTGTAAGTGATTTGATATTCCACTTATGCTTTAAGTAGTATTTTACTAAGTATATCTTTTCCTATCCTGCCTACTAAAGATAAAAAAGCAAAATAATAGTGATAGCCTTTTTACTGTGAATGGGGTTCTATACAGGAAATTTGTATGTAATTTGAGTGCTCACAATAGTTCTTCTGGTTAGATATTAACTTTTTTTAAATTAGGACTCTGAAATTGATTAAATATAAATAAATAAGTTTATCAAAGCAACTTGCCCAAAGATCTTCAACCAGATAGTAGCAAGCCAAGATTAGAACCTGGATTTGATAGGTATAAAATTATCTCATAGGCTTATCCATGTTGCTTCTCATAAATGTAGTTCAAGTTTAAGGACAGAAGTCTTATAAACATTAAGGTGCATGGATAGACTTGGTTTTAGGATAATGTCTATTCATTTGTTTGGGAGACACACCCATCAATGCTCTGGGCTTACTCTCATCCCTGAATCAGGGACCATTTATGGTGAGACTCAGGGGACCATACTAGTTGCCAAGAATTATACCCAGGTTAAGCACATGAAAAGCAAGTGTCCTAACTCACTTTACTCTTTCTCCAGTCTCAGGAAAATATATTTAAGAAAGAAATACTTGGTAAAGAAAGGAACAACTTTTAACTCAGTCATATAAATATTTGCATTTAAAGTATCTTTGAACCTCAGATTTATAGAGAAAAAGAGTAGGTCACGGGAATATCAGACTACTAGTATCTCATGAGGCAGAGTGAAGAAAGATTGAACAGAAACAGATACACACTGATTAAGATCAGAGGATAAGTAAAGAATGCAAAGTTCACAATGCCTTTATTTGTCTACTCAAATTATATTTGGGTGTAAATATACACAATTCTACCATAATTCCCAAGTATTCCACATGAACATCTTTTATCTTAGAAATTAAACACTAAAAAGCTGTCATCGATGGTGAAGTTCAGTTATGAAAAACACTGCTGTTTCATCTCATGTTGATATTAGACCTGAATCCATAAAGTACATGGAGGGAAACATGGGCAGAACATTCCATGACATTGAAACTAAGACATCTTCGAGGATGAAAAATCACTGACCAAGTAGGTGAAAGTAAAGATAAGTAAGTGGGACTACATTAAACGAAGGAACTTTTGTATTTAAAAGAAAATGATGAACAGAATACAAAGACTGCCTATGGAATGGGAAAAATTTCTTATGCAATAGTAATCAGATAAGGGTAAATATCCAAGATATATAAGGCACTGGTAGAATTTTACAAAGAAAAACCTCTAAATCCATCAAGAAATGGGGAGAAGAGATGAACAGAAACTTCCTCAAAGGAAAAATACAAATAGCCAAAGACACATGTAAAACTGCTTTACATCGCAAATTATCAGAGAGAAGCAAGTCAGAAAAGCAATGAGATAACATCTCAAGCCACAGACTCTGGCACACATGAAAAAGAACAACCAGTGCTAGAATGGATGCAGAGAGAAAGGGACTCTCATTCACTGCTGGTGGGAATGCCAATTGTTTCGGCCTTTCTGGAAAACAATATGGACATTCCTCAAAACACTAGAAATTGGACTTCTGTATGACCCAGCAATATTGCTCCTGGGAATATATGTTAGGGGCCCCAAAACACAATGCAGAAAAGTCATCTTTACTCCTGTGTTCACTGCAGCCCTATTCACAATACCCTGAATCTGGAAACAACCCAAATGTCTAAGAACAGATAACTGGATAACGAAACTATGGTACATCTACACAATGAAATACTATGTAGGTGTTAGGAAAAATGAAGTCATAAAATTTGCTTATATGTGGATGGACATGGTAGTATCATTCTGAGTGAAATTAGTCTGAGGGAGAGGGACAACACAGAATGATAGCACTCATTTTCAGAAAAAAATATATATGCACACACATATACACACATATATAATATACAGCATGTGAATAATACCCAAAGACAGTAGAGAGGAGGGCCAGGGTTCATGGTTTAAGCTTGTCACAAAGGGGAGGGGGGAACGAAGTTAGGACAGAGAAAGGAAAGTTCTGACAATGATAGCTGGAAATGACCACTCTGGACAGGAACTAAGTGCTGAAAGGAGGTAAAGTGATATGTAAGATACTGTTTCAGTAACAATATTGCAAATCACAGTACTTAAAAGGAAAATAGGAGAGATAAAGGGAAGGGGGTTGAGGGAGAAGTGTATGCCACAGAAGCAGACTGCAGGAGCAAGGCAAGGTGTGGGCTGGCAAGAGGGAAATGGGGGGTCATTGGTGGTGGAAAATGTGCACTGGTGAAGGGACAGCTTTTGAAACATTGTATGACTGAAACCCAATAATGGCTAATCTTGTTACTATGTAGCTCACGGTTATTCAATTTTGAAAAGTTTTTTAAAAGTCATAGACCAGGGTCTGGAGCAATAGCACAGCAGATAGGGCGCTTGCCTTGCATGTGGCCGACCTGGGCTTGATTCCCAGCATCCCATATGGTCTCCCGAGCATATTTACTTCTAGCCAGGAGTAACCCCTGTACAACACCGGGTGTGACCCAGAAAGAAAAAAAGTCGCAGACAGAGATTATCACTGTGTTAATGAATTATTTTGAAGTTTCTCCTTTTCCACTATTAAAATATTGACTATAAAGTATGTAAAATAAAAAAGGAACAAAAAAGAATAGATCAAAGTTACTCCAGACTAACTACTAAGGAAGAAAACTATCTAAGATTGTATGCATTATTTTAATTAAGGGTGCTTTAAAATATATGTCTTCTTTTGAATAATAAACATCTACAGATGAGGTATGATTAGAAAATGCAATTTCTCTTACAAGTTCAATTAAATCAACTTCATTTCAATAATGGTGAGTGATTAGAAAAATGCTATCAGAATCATACTTACAGTCATCATTCAAGGAATCTATTTTGTTTTTTAAATTCTGCAATGAAGTTTACTTGATAATGATGGTAGGGCTTAAAATTAATGACAAGTTTAAGAGTGATTAAATTATATGTCTTAATCAGTCTATGATTTAGTGTTACTGTTGAATTTAAAGAATTTTCATTTATTCACAAAAGACAAGACAACCCTCAGTGCTAGGCAGCCTTGTAATTAGTGAGAAATAATTTAAGAAAGTATCTCTTCTACAGAAACTTTATCTGCATTTACTATGACCTCTGACTTTAATTTTCCCTTATAATTTTTTTTCTGCATGAGGAATCAAGTAGATAATATTTGAACAAGCTTATTATTTCTCCTCTTCCCGATTACAGACAAAACCAAGATGATAAGCATTATAAAGTATTTAACATTATAAAGTATTTACAGGGTAAAATGTTATATCCTTATTTATCATCAAGAACAAAAGGCTTTCAGTTTTTAAAAATGAGGTTAGCATTTATTTCTAAGCTTATTTCAGAAGCAATTTCAATATGCATTAATCTCTAGGCAACTAAGATATAGTATTCGACTTTATTTAGTGTCTTTTATTATAGATAAATCTAAGTTCACAAAAGGTTTACTTTTTTCAAAGTTGCATTATATATTTTTTCCAGAAAGTGCATAATGTAACCTATTTATTATAATGACAAGTTATATAGAATATTATAACATGACTTGAATTTGTAAAAAATTATTTTCCTTTCTAGAACAAGTATAAAATATAGGAGAAGTATGACTAAAAAATAAGAATATAACTTAAAAATTGTTGTTAAATCCTTTGTCAAAAATTTGTAAATTTTATTTAAAAGATTTGACTTAAGTTACTCTCTTTTTCCCACAAAGAAGAAAGTTAGGGATTTATTTGTTTGAGTGTTCATTTGTTTTTGTTTTGGGGCTACATCCAATATTCCTCAGAACTTACTCTTGGTTCTGTGCTCAAGGATCATTGGTTGTCTCAGGGAACCATATGAGGTGCAGAGCAACCATATAGCTGCTAACCCACTATGTGCCTGCCTCGTTAAAAGTTTTACTCCTGATCATATATTCATTCGCTCCTCTACATCTTACTCGCTTCTCCCAATTAGTTGGAGTATGGTAACTAGTCCGAACTGTAGTACTACAAATACAAAAACCTTTTGTTAGTTCTGAGACACACCATTAAAATCATGGGAGATAGCATGTAGCCATCCAACCCTCTATACCACTGTGCCACTTTTGAAGTCAATAAGTTTATTTTGTGTCGATAGGTAAGGCAACATTAAAATTCACTCTTCCTCTTTAAAAAAGTATACATAAAATATTAAATTGTCATCCTTGTCTATTTTTTTCAGTGAAGTCAAAATTTAAAAGCAAAAGATCTTTTTGTTGTTGTTGTTTGTTTTGCTTTTTGGGTCACACCCAGTAATGCTCAGGAACTATGCCTGGCAATGCTCTGGGGGCCATAATGGGATACAGGATATCAAACGTGTAACTGTTGTGTAGAAGACAATCACCCACTGTACTACCTCTATATCCCCAATGAAGAAAAGTTTTAAATGAGGCAAGTAAAGTTTAAAAAGAAATGCAAGAAAAGAATGCCTTTTATCCTTTCATACAGGAGGGAATAAGGGTTTTGATGAAGTGAGAAACTAGAAACACTACTGAATTTATACATATGTTTATTTTGGAGTTCGGGGCCCCACATGGCTATGTCCAAGAGTTACTCCTGGTTTTGTGCTGAAAGATCATTCCTGGTAGCGTTCAGGGTACCAAATGGGATGTCAGGGATCAAACCCAAGTTAGTCACATGCAAGTCAAATGCCTTAGTCTACTATTTTTCTGGCCCATCAAAAATTTAATGAATTTAAAAACAGTATCATTAGTCTCTGGGCCTGGAAGGGAAGAGTCTATCTAATATATTATTTTTCATTATAATTCTTGATGGATATGAAAAGAAACATTTTAATTTATATTATATTTACTTTATAAAATAATTGAAATTTGTCTATCTTAAGTTAGTTTTAATTTCAACAACCATTTGTTATATAGTATAATTTATCCCTATAATAAATTAGTTTATTAAATTTTTTATACTCAAATATATATACATTATATATATTCTCTTTTAATTATATATACTCTTTTAATTATATATACTCTTTTAATTATAAAAATAAACTTTATCTCCATCTATCCTTTCCTAAACCACATTCCAAACATAAAAAACAGAGTCTACTATAGTCTCTTGGGCAGTGTAGATTTCCTAGGGAACAAAGTATGTATAAAATACACCACTGCTGAGTTCTTGTGCAGAGAGGAAGGGATGGAAAGTGTGAAAATAACAAACAGGAAGGAATGGGAAGGGCAGTGTGACAAAAGATTTAGAGTTTCTGTCCATGTACAATTCCTATTTGTGCTCAACAAGTTGCAAAGTAAAACACCAAGATACATTCACAAAGTCAAGCCTTTGCCAGGGCTTTCTTTTCCTTTAATATTCTTTCATAAACCCTAAGTGCTTCACAATTCCTGCTTCCTGACTGTTGTCATATTTCTCTCTTTACCATCAGAGACAAACACCAATCAGGACTTTAAAAGTACCAACTCCTGATGAAGTTCAGGCATACATACACATACTCACATGATGTATACATTGTCTATGTGTATCTCTCTCTCTCTCTCTCTGAATATATACCATGTGCAACGGATATATGTCTGTTTGTATGTATATCTATCTGTATCTATCTATCAGTGTCCTAACTCTAAATAAAGGGCAGTGGGGTTAATATTTCCTACCTTGTTTTTTTTTTCTTCTTTTTGGGTCACACCTAGAGATGCACAGGGATGACTCCTGGTTCATGCTCTCAGAACTACTCCTGGCTATGCTCGGGGACCATATGGGATGCTGGGAATCTATCCCAAGTCGACAACGTGCAAGACAAACGTTCTACCCTTTGTGCTATCACTCCAATCCCCCCTACTTGTTTTGAGAAAAGATTTTAGGGAAGAAATATTGCATCTCCTTAAGATGCTAGTTCAATTATATGGACAAAAGTTCTGTATAGATTGTCTTATTTATTTATTTAAATATATGAACTATAGTCATGAAGCGTTTAAGTGTCTGAGAGTTTCTGTAAATTGTCAAACATTTCTATCTTTCTTATAATTAATTGTTAGCATAGCTGCTGACCAATTACATGCCTTCCTGGTTGAAAGTCTTACTTCTGATCTTACATTCATTTGCTCCTCTACATTTTATTTGCCTCTTCCAGTTAGTGGGAATAAGGAAACTAGTCCAAACTATGTTCTATAAATGCACAAACCTTTTGTTAATTCTGGGCCACACCATTAAAATCACTGAATTATTATCCAGTACTTTATTCAATCTGTCATGGAAAAAAATAGCATTCCTTCTTTTAAACTCTAAAGTATTCTGAAGCCCAACTGACAAGATAAGGTCGAAGTTCAATTTCTGCTTATTAATCCATTGGGATTTGAAGGTTTATTTGTTATTGCACCAAAACATAGTCCATAAATCTAGCTTGTAAGGTAATTTTAAAAGTCTCAAAATCCATGCTATTTTTGTAAATATTATAATGCTTACAAAAATTTAGTATGAAAATATTTCAACCATAACTTAATAGTTTTCTTTATAATAAAGTATGAAATTAGTAGTCAGGCACTGATTTCTTTTTCGGATATAAAATGTAAATTACTAGCTTTTCAATAAGGTGGTAATGACAAAGTTAGGATTTGTGGATACAAATTCAGAATGTTATTGTCAATTGGCAAAATCCTTAGCAGTTATAGGCCACAGCAATTTAGAGTGAAATGCCTTTGCAAGATTTTACTTGCCCATTCAACACTTATCTTTTTATCAGTAATTTTTAGCTCAGTTCATCTTAAGTGTGCATATTGTTTTTGCTTAGGAGAGAATAATAAAGCATACATTCATGTCAGTTTGTGATAAGATCCATATATTTTTATTTAGAAATAGCTAATCCTGTTATTTTTAATATTTTGCTTTAAAATAAAAATAGTATGATAGGTTTTATACAGAATTAACCAATAAAATATAATAACATAGTTCCTTCCTCCATCCCTCTCAGAGAGCCTGGCAAGCTACTGAGAGTATCCTGTCCGCATGGCAGAGTCTGGCAAACTACCCATGGCGTATTCAATATGCAAAAAAAAAAACAAAACTAGTAACAAGTAGTCTCACAATGGAGACGTTACTGGTGCCCGCTTGAGCAATTGATATACAATGGTGTGACAGTGATTCAGACAGTGTCCAAAGTCAATGGATAGTAACATAGGTGCATTTAGGTTCATTTTCATTTATTACTACCCCCAGTATTTATTATATTGTATCTTTTTAATTATATATAGATTATCTTTAGGTGGTTTTTTAAATGTTCAATATGCAGTTAATAGTATGCAAAATATTTTTTGGTATACTTCATACTATAAATTTTATATTTTATTAGCACCAAAATTTCAACAATATACATTGAGCTAAAATTAAATGCTCTAATTAGATGCCTTTGTCTTTACAAACTATTAGTAAGCTGATGATAATTGATCAAAGTATATTGGGGTGTCAGAAATTCAACATCTGTCTATATGATGGAAGTTCAGATCTTTGAAGATAAACAAGTTAATATCTCTATGAATGCTTTATTTACTCAATGACTAACTTCAGTAATCATTCCATTACTTCAGTAATCATTCCATTACAATGAATTATTTCAGTAAGTTATTCCATAAAGAATGAAGAAATGATCCATACGGATATATTGTATTAAACAAGTGTGGTATTAGTCTTCTAAGAAATTTTACTTAATATAAGTTGGCAAAAGCTAAGCATAGGTGTGTAGGTGTTTATACACATTTAATAAAGCCACAGCAGATTAACAAACAGTACTACCAGGATAAATTTCTTGGGTAGGGAGGGGAGAAATCCTACTTTTCTGTGATACAGGTGGAAGTTTAACTGATAATTGGAATTTAACAGGCTTAAAAGATGAGAAGGAGTTAGTTCCCCTACTGAATTGATAACAGAATATTTCCATCAGTGGAAAAATAATTTTTAAGTTGCTAAAGGCAAGAAAGACCTTTATAAATTTTAGAAAAAAGAAATTACTATGTGAGAATAAATTTAAAGACAAGATTATCATAAGACTCTATGATGCTGGCTCCAGAGGGAGGTGTGCGTTTTGGAAAAAATTAAGATTAACAGACTTTGAAAAGGAAAGGGAAGCAAAGAGAGAGCTAATAGCTTAGAAATTCATAACATGATTCTTCATTTCTGCAAATACACCTGACTATAGTAATGCAAATCACTGTCACTGTTACTGTCCTCCCCTTGTACATCGATTTGCTTGAGCAGGCACCTCTAGAGTCTCACATCTCTATTGTGAGACTTGTTGTTACTGTTTTTGGCATATTGAATACACCACAGGTAGCTTGCCGTGCAGGCGGGATACTCCAGGTAATGCAAATAGGTTAAATAAATCAAAAGAAATTTGTGATCCTTGATTCTTGAATTTGGGAATGTTTTTGTGTTAACTTAAAATTATAAAATCATTCTGTGATAGAAAGTTGTGAAAATAGATGTTTTTACTTTATTTTTATCTGTTTTGGGAACCACACCCAGAAGTACTCAGGTATTACTCGTGGCTATCTCCTCTGGGATCACTTCTGGGTGCTCCTATAATGCTGAGAATCAAACCCCAATTTTCTGAGTTTAAGACAAGTGCCTTACCCATTGTACTATCTCTCTGGACAAGAAAATAAAGACCTTTTTTTGGAGGATAGATTTGAGGGGATGGAGAGATAGTATAGTGAACAGGTTGCTTGGCTTGCACACAGCCTACTTGAGTTCAACCTCTGGCTTCCCATATGGTCCCTTGAGAAACCATCAGTAGTAATTTCTGAGTACAGAGCCAGGAGTAACAACTGAGAGTATAGCCCCAAAACAAACAAGCAAAAGATAGATTCAATGAATACTTAAAAAAATATAACTGACATGAAACTAATGGTGTCAGTGGAAAGGCCTTAAGGAAAATATCAAATTAGAAATTGATCTCATGAAGATCAAGCAGAATTTCTCAGAAATATATATCAGTTTTAAATATGCAGGTACCAGCCAATATAATCTACAAAAAAAGAGATGATCAAATTATAAAAAGGAATAAAGATATACATAAATATAATGTAGGATTTTTGATACTTTTTCAGAAAGGGATGTATTAAAATTTATCATAATACAAAGAAATTATTGATAAATTAGTGTAGGAATAGAACTAAGATAGGAAGTTTAGTACTTTCTAGATTGTAGAGAGTAGACGAGTGATGTTGGTGTTGTAGAGGTGGACTCTTTGATTGCTTCCAGAGGAATTAGGATGGATTATGGAATGAAGAGACTATTTTTTAAAGTAAAGTACAGAGCCACTATAATTTTATACAATTTGGGTTCTCATTCTAGTATGCTGTTGCATAAAAAGCAATGTAATTAGAATCTGAAGATTTCAATTATAGTTCTAGTTTGATCTTTAAACAGCTGTGTGATGTTAAGTAAAGCATTTAGATTTTCAACTCCAATTTTCTTATCTGCAAACTGAGGTGATAAGATCAGATTGCAAGATTTCTTTCATTTACTACTCCAAAACTTTATTTGAAATGTTTGACTTTGGGGGTGTTAGTCATATTACTTATAGATATATTTAAGATTGTATATTTAAAAAGGGTATATTTCTAACAATTACTTTTTTCTCATTAAGGAAGAAATATAAATTATTTATTAGATGACTAACATAATATGAATCTGAGTTATCAAAAATTGGACATCTCTTAATTTGAATATAAATGATAGTTATCTATAACATGACCCCAGTTTGTATTTCCAATATGTAAATAAGTTGAATAAAGGCAAAGGGTATTGCCCTTTAAAAATGCATTGCAAGCTAGAGAGAAAGTACAGGGTTAAGGAGCTCGCTTTGCATTTCATGGATCTTGGTTCAATCCCTGATACCACTTATGGTTCCCCCCACCTGGACTGATTCCTGAGCACAGAACCAGTAGTAAGCCCTGAGCACTACCAGGTATGGATGCCAAGCAAAAAAAAAAAAGAATTATTATTGAGTTATCACTTGTGAAATAAAGAACAAATCATGCATATTACTTTTGATACAATTTTAAATGGGGGAAACATCCATTTATATTATTCTATACATTTTTTTCTTTAGGTAAAAACTACTTGTTTTGATAAGATTTTCAAAAATTTTTTACTGTTTTGTTTGAATTTATCAATTATCTTTTATATATCATTTTATTCATATGTATTATAAAATAATTATATTATCTTATTAATATGTGTACTTTAAAGACTCCCAGACCAAAGTATCACAATATTATGAAACATAAACTGAGAAAAAAATGGTTGTTTATCTGATTTTGTCAGATCCCTGGATATTTTTCATTAGATCTTTGTGTCTACTGTGCATTTTATCCTAAGTATGATCCCTTAACCATGTGTATCAGAATTGTCAAGAGTGTTTATTTTAGAATGGCAGGTGTCTGGGTCAAGAATGCAACAGTGTTGAAATGAATGCTTTGCATGGTTAGAATCCTTCGTACCCCAAAAAAAGAAAGTAAAACACAAGATAACACAACACAGCAAAATCAAAGAAGGCACAGTAGTGAATCTGTGTCTTTATTTTATAAAGGTGTTTCTGATGGAGATATCCTAGACATTGAACACTGAGATAATCTGGTCCATTGTACAAAGTATACATTTTTTTCTATAATCTACTACAAGCTTAGCAATCTTGCTCCGAATTAATTTGTTATAATTATGATGTTACTTGTTATTATTGTTTTAATCATAATTCTTATTATATTTGCTCAATGTAACCTAGCAATTTCACCGGGAGTATTTTAGTGGTTTTCTAACTTGTTATTCATATGGTCCAGTGCAGGTTCACAGATTGGGATTTAAAACAACAGAACTCAATTATTTCTTGTGTGTCCAAAGCTAATAAAATAACTGGTAGATAGTAGGTTTTCAGTTAATGCATGTTTCTTTTTGCCATCTTTCATCCAATCACACAAACCCCAATAAAGAAGCAATATGGTAAATTTATGGGGTTTATTTTACATAGTGATAAGGAATATAATGTTATTATTTCTGCTAAAGAATTAAAAATACAAAAAGCATACAAATTTCATGGTGCAAAGCAAGCAACATTCTCAAAACTTTTGGAATGTTAATTGCTCTGTTTCTGAGCAATCTGTGACCTTTGTAAAAGCTCTCTCTCATGAGAAGTTAGTGTTCAGTTGAAAGTACATGCAGAAGCAAGCGACTCACAAAGCCTCTATTTCATTCTGGCAAATTAGGTAGCTCATTCAAATGCACTTTATGTTCTCAAAAATAGTCAAATTAAGCTCTCTAGCTATTTCCCAACTTTTTTGTTTATTTTGGGGCTCAGGAGTATTTCTGTGCTCTGAGGTTCACTCCTGCAGGGTTCAGGGACCCACAGGATCAAACCTAGGTTGACTGCTTGCAAGGCAAGTGCCCTACCTGCTGTACTACTGCTTCGCTCCTCTTCCAACTTTTTTTTTACTAGACTGAGTACCTCAAATTTCAGTTTTCCTCCATAACCAGCTACATTTAAAAATTCAATAAATTATTTAATTGGATTTTAGAAAACAAGTTCTCAAAGAAAAATGAACTGAAATCCATAGTGGTGCCAGGTGCCAGGACTAATTCTATGCTTTCTAAGTTGAAGGTATTGTGTTTTCAATGACATGCATTTAAATATTGGGGGTTTGCTGGTGTTGATTGTAACACATAGACACACCTGGCTATGTTACTAGATGGAATGAATGAATAAAATCCTTCTTACCTTTATTTTCCTGATTGGACTTTGCTATGACTTGTTTTGGGGGGGTAGTAAGCTTTCTACCCTATTTTGAGGGGTTGTAGGGTAGTTTGGTCATACTCACAAAATACTGTGTAATGTCACTGGCTAATTTTTTAAAACATCACTGCATCTCACTGAAAATTAACATTTTTTTAGAAGAAACTCATTGAAAAGGAAAAAGAGAGATCTTTTTGAAAATACCATCTTTACAAAATGTTTTTTTCTTAAAAATAGCCCTGATTCCTTTAGAGCTAAGTTAATCCTGTGGGATCAGAACTTACTCTTGACTGTCCACTTTACTGAAAGTACTGCCTTTGACTCTTTCTGACTTTTTAAATCTTTTGGAAATCTTTTCTTTAAGGTTCAGAGAAAAGAAATTTCTAAGTGTTCTTGGACTATAACTTTCTATAAAGACCATTGTTTATTACTTTGACCATTTTGATATACCATTTTTTATTTGTTTGCTTGTTTTTCTATTGGTGTATATACTTTTTGAATTCAACAGAATGATAGCATCAAGTTAAGAAATGTTAATATCATTAAATTTGTAGCATTGATAGAAGAAACTTATCATAAATATAATCATACTTCAAAGGATATAAAGCTCTTTCATTTTACTATTTTTTGTTTACTATTTTTAAGATTTTAAATCTCACATTGTACAACTCAGCCTACAATAACATCAGTTGTACTTATATGCATAAGGATGCATTAATTACATAAATGCATACAATAAGCTCACTTGTTGTTCGGCCATTATTCCTTCTATCTATTGATAGAAGAAACACGATCAAAAGAAATTATTTAAAAAAAATATATTTTTATCTCTATTGCATTCTGCCTCAGTAGTAGAGATCTTGATGTCACTGATTTTATATATTTATACTCTTGTGAAAATTGAATAATATTATAAAAATATTGTTGTTTAGAGACCAAATTATTTCAAATGTTCAAATTTATGACAAAACTCAAGTTTTATTTTGTTACTGTCTTTGAACTAGGACATGAAAAAAGATACTCACAATTTATATAAAAATAATATTATTGATCTATTAATTAAATGATTGAGTTTATATAATGGTTTAATATTAGAAGAAAATGCCTCTTTATCTTTTAATCAAACACTGCCTTTATTAAATATTAAAGAGCAAACTAAAACAATGTTTTCTTGCATATGTAGTTTCTAGAATTATCCTCTGTAATACACCCTCAAAAATAAGACATAAATAGGAAGTCATTAGCCTTTTCTGTCTCACTGCATTATATATATGATGTATGGTTTTTTAGCAGTGCTACAAACTCTGCTAAATCAATTCCTAATATTCCTCTCCATGATCATTTACGTTGTATAGTTATCACGGTCATGATTGTATAAACATGCATTGTATAATAAGTTAATCTTTATTCTATATGCCACGTAATAGCTATACTGGTTTCTGTAACAACAGAATTGTATGACTTTTGTGTGTAGTGATAGGGAATATGGACGAAATTGATTCAAAGACACATTTACCCTTGAGAGAAACTTTCATGAATTATAAGTAAGTTGAACAGTAAAATACATTTTAGCATTCTAATTGTATTTTTCTATGAAGATATGTAAATGCCAACTAAAAAAACTCGAGTTAACTGATAAAAATGTGCTTTGTACCAAGTCTGCTTCTGATAATTTCCTGTATAACATCTAGCTTAATATGTTTTTTCCTTTCCACAGAGGAATATTTTCAGGGAAGAGAGTCCCCTTTCTCTTCAAATCACTTTGATCTTGAATACCTCCTCATAGCACCACTTAGCACTTAGTTATTCAATAATTACAGCTGGCAGACAGACATCCCTCTCTTTTATGAAGAAAAAAGAAACCTAGAAATTCTCCAGCATATTGTTGACTCTGTCATATTGACTGGTGTGGAATAAATATAAATTTTAAACTGGGAATATCCTCAAACAATGTGAATCTGAACTGATCCCATTAATTAGTTGATAACCATTTGATAAATATTCATGTTGATTTTAATGTGGTCTCTAGACTTTGTCTTTAGAAACTGAATTTGAAGTACTGCTAACTTACAAACTACTAAAAATGAATCCTGATAATGATGCATACAAGTTAGTCCCTTTCATTTATCACACTTGCATTTCCATTTTTATTTGATATCATGTATGCCATTTTCTATTTAATCAATGATGTTTATAATAAAAATACAAAATTATAAGTTTTTATAAATGACTTGAAGGGCTCCTGGAAAAAAGTTTCACTTAAAATCTCTTTACATCCATTTTTTTAGATTCAAAAAGAAGAATCTACAAATGGAAAAAAAAAAAACATTGGCAAGTAGTAAAATGCTATAATTCCTGGGGCCAGATAAATAATACAGTGGGTAAGATGCTTGCCTTGCACATGGCTTATCTGGGTTCAATCTCTGAGATG
The DNA here is from genome assembly GCF_027595985.1 of Sorex araneus. Classification (NCBI taxonomy): domain Eukaryota; kingdom Metazoa; phylum Chordata; class Mammalia; order Eulipotyphla; family Soricidae; genus Sorex; species Sorex araneus. The sequence continues at coordinate 302,949,987 of NC_073303.1, read as the reverse complement.
CCAAATGGTCCCCCCAAGTACCACCAGGAGTAATTCCTGAGTGCAGAGGCAAAAAGTAAGCCCTGAGCATCACCGTGTATACCCTTTCCTCCTTCAACATAGCTATAAATCCTCATACGATCACTTCCAATATTAATTTTGAAAATTCCTAATAGGTGTAATGTTTTGTTGAATATTCCCTGGAAGTATAGAAAATGTAGTCTCAGTGATCAATCATATCCCTGATATTCTTAATTAGGAAAGGAATTGGGAAAAAATATGCAATTTACTATGAAAGGCCAGGTTCTGCTACTAGAAAAATTATCTCCAAAATAATAGTTAGCTAATGCCCTTTTATATGTTACTTATCTGAACAATAACTCTGTTTACTCATTTTCAATGTAGAAAGAGGCTTTTCTAAGAATTAAATGAATTAATTCACATAAAGAATTTACTATTATAATTAGTACATGGCAAAAGCTCATAAATGTTAGCTGCAGTTTTTAATAGTTAATGTTGTATTTTTATTACTGAAACAGTGAATATAATTAATTTTCAATTTATCAGTCAGCACATATTTAAAAGCAGCTTGCTATTAGATACAGTATAAACAAAAAAGTTGTATAAACTATCTTTTCCAATACATCAAATGTATTGATATCTTTCTCAAAATCAGTATGACTACTATGTACAGAAAAAGTATTTTGTAGTAGTAATAAAAAATGACTGCATAGACTAAAAATAACTAAAATACCAATAAAATTTATGAAACTCAAGTTAATTGGTAAATCTATTTTCTCTGCTACAATTTAATAACAGATAGGTTATGAGAGTCACTGAAAATGGAAAAGGATAAACTAACAAAAATGTATACATCATTTGCTTTTGTGATCTTGGAATGGAAAGGAGATATTCTTTTTTAGTAACATATTTCCATCTCTTTGCCTGAGGCTTTCTAAAACTATGGAGAACTGTAAGTGCACAATAGTCCAGAAAGGTTAAAGATTTAACCTCTCTGTGAAGCAACCCTCTCCCAATGCCTGTTGAGAAATAGGGAATCAATACTTCACTTACTTGTTCCTTGAATAAGAAAAATCTATGGAACATATCCTGTACTGGTACTCAGGTATTCCCCTATAGAACTAACATCCAATCATCAAACGATGGATGACTTCATAAAAGATTTATCTTATTATTTGTTTCCCCTTTCTTGTCTCTTAATTCTTCTCTCCTCATTTCTCAATGAACTGCTTGCACTGAAATTTTATCTAAAGATCCATTTCTAGGTGACTTCGAAAGGTGATGGAAAACTTTGGTTCTATGCTAAGAGTTTAGTCCAAGAGGACAGAAAGAAGAACTTAGGGCTTGTAGCAAAACCAGAAATGGCAAGGAAAATTAAAATCAGAGCTAATCAGAAATTATGTTCTAGCCACTTATTTTCTTTTCAGCAGGTGTAATCTTCTTACTTCAATTCTCAGGCATTCAGGAATGGTAAATGCATGTTTGCAAAAGCATATTCCTTCATAATTAATAAGGGACAAATACAGTGACCCATCATTAACAATCATGAATTTTCAGTGGAGATATATCTCATTGATCTATCACTTCTTTAACCCCATCCCATCAATTTTCTGTAATGTCAAAGGAATATAGAAAGTGTTTGTATGGCTTGTCATCTGTGGCAGCTCTATAGTTCATGTACTATCCACCAATGCAGGTAATCCCAAAAGTCTTCCTCAGTGCTTGGCAGGTATAAGAGGCCTGGTGATGACTGGCACAGAAGTTTTTCAGGGTGCTGGAGAGAGAAGGGCACAATCTTTTCTCCAGTGGGATATGTAGTTTACCTACAGTACAGAAGATACAGTTGGAACTAGGCGTTTGTAAAGCTTTCCCAAATCCTTTCATCATTCTACAATTTTATGCTATTTGTGGAAAGATTTTTTTCTCTACTATTTTTTAATAAAACTACAATACTTTGTGTATTTCTCTTAACTGTGTATATTTCTGCTGGTCTGATCTCACTGTTTTATGTTACTTTCCAGAGATGTGTTGCAAAATACAGTGGATCTGAATGCATTATTGTTTGTAAAACACATTTGAAGTAATAGGAATACTAATTTTTCATTATGGTCAAAAATCCAACCAGCTGTGGATTCTTCAAAATACAGCGTATTCTAGATCATCTTAACATCCATGCTGATTTTTAATGCACAAGAGTTAGGTGTAAACTCTTAAGCTGGAAAATTCAGCCAAGTAGATTATATATTGTTCAATATTTTTCTTTGGAAACATTTCATTAATGTACTTTTCTTATGAAAATTTCTGAACTTTAGTTAAAAAAAAACCTCACTGTACTGAGGGTGTTGCATTCTCTTGGCTAATTGGTCCTTATGTTAATCCATACTTACCTACTAGGTGTGTGAGCCAAAGTAAATAGACTCACAGATATTTCTAAGTTTCCAGAACAAAATGTTCCATATATTTCTCTCAGTTAAAGTAATTTTGATGAATTTATTTAAAAATGAATTTCACATCAGGTTTTTTGATTCTTTAGAGTCTCTTGAAATTCTTTAATCCCAATGACTTCTTTGAAAGATTTCCTGGAATTATATCCCTCCACTTTTGAGCCTCACAATGAATGTCCAGAGCAGAGGAGACAAAGGCTTCAGCATAGTCTCCTAAATGCTCTGTCAAAATTTCTTCAAAAAGAAGAAACCATCTGCTCATCCACTGACTCTTCTAAGGTGACTGGGTTTCGCCATTACTATGTGCAGTTCTTTCATGGTAATCCATCTTGATGAGAGGGAATAACTGTCATTTGGTTTATGTGACAAAGTATTGCTCTCAATTAATACTTTTTTGACAGAATACTTGATTTTCTAAGGGAGTTGTACTTTTGAGTAAGGTTGTTATTCATAGACTTGTCATGCCTTAAGTTTCTGAGTTAAATATAAGATGCCTCTAATTTTCCCAGAGATAAGAGAACAATAGCAGGGACTGGTGAAATAGAATACCAGGTAGGTCATTTGCCTTGCATGTATCCAACCCAGGTTGGGTCCCCTGTATTATGTATGGGTCCCCTAACCTTACCAGGAGTGATTCCTGAGTGGAGGTAGAAATTAGTCCCAAACAACACGAGGTGTGACCCCCAAGCAAAAATAAAGCAAAGAAGTTGCACAGATAAATCTGTCTTGAGAAATACATAAATATATATTTTGAATAAGTAATTACATAATTCTTGGCTATAATGTAGAGAAGGGTTAGGAAGTTTGCAACCTCAGATGCAAATTAGGGGATTTGAGGAGTATTCAGAATGGGAGAAAATGAGATTGTTATTGCAAAATTTCAACCATCTTAGAGACACTTAAATTATACATGCTAATTTTTCATAACATCATTTCATTTTTTTGTTTATTAGGTGGGAGGGGAAGATGGGGAGTATGACAAAGGTTCATCCTTTCTCTCAGTTAACATCACAGCTTTAGGAAGAAATATTGAATATCAGGAGACTGTGACTTGCTCTGTTCATTCTCAGGAAGGACCTTTGCTACTCTCACCTGTCAATGGCTGCCCTTCAGTATTTTATCCACTAGTTGTTTGTTGTTAAGTTTTTGTTTTTGGCTATAGATAACCATCAATCAGAGTCAGGACACTTCAAGGTGAACATAATAGCCTGAAGGTCATGATACACCTCAAAATTGCTCTATGAAGACTCTCCCAAGATCATATTTTATCAGATTATGCCTCTGCTCCAAAAGATAAGGGAAGAGAAAAACAATTCCCCAAAGGTCACTGAATCATGCTCATGTTCTTTAATTGATTTTTCAAGTTTCCTGACTCCCATTCCATATCCCACACACAGACATGTACCCCACTAAGCAGCAATTCCCTTTAGTGCTATTCTTCACACACCATTCCTTCGTGTCTCTTTTGAAAATGTATGTTTCTTCTTAACCCAAGGTTTATCTTATTTTATTCTTCTTTTTTACATTCTAGGTTCCTGAGCCGAAATGCCTAAATGTGTGTGCACACACACAGACACACAGAAACACACACAGTGTACATAAACATAGTATAACAATATGGTGTTTATATGGAATAAAATTTAGTGATTTATAGGAAAAATATTGTACCACTGTAGCATGGTCGTCTAGTAATGTCTTCATTGTGAGCCTTGTTACTGTTTTTGGCATATCGAATATGCCACAGGTAGCTTGCCAGGCTCTGCCCTGTGGGTGGGATACTCTTGGTAGCTTGCCAGGCTCTCTGAGGGGGATGGCGGAATCGAACCTGGGTCAGCTGCATGCAAGGCAAATGCCCTACCCGCTGTGCTATCACTCTAGTCAGGAAAAATATTAGTACTATAAATAAATGTAAAATATTAATACTGATAGTTTATTCTCAATGCCTCTTTACCTTAAATTATTAAAAGTGGCATGAATTGTCTCATAAAAAAATGTTAGCTTGAATGAGAAAACTATATTATATTTATTTCTCTTTTAACCCCATAAAAAATTGATTAAACCATAATTGCTCAAATAGATCCCAGGGTGTTAATTTATGGTTCACTTCCTATCTGTCATACTGTGTAAAACCATGACATAGCTGCTAGTTTCTCAATTTCTTTCTCTACTAGTCCATAAAACATGTGCTTTTATTGTCTCACAGCACTACCTTCAAGAGTAAAGCTATATTGCATTTTAAATCCAAGTAGACAAAAACAATCCCATAGTGGTAATTTACAGCTTAGGTCTGAGTTGTAAATTATGGTTACTTTAATTTAGAATTATAAAAATGGAACCATCACATGTTTACTGAGTGTCTTTGCTTGTAACTAAAAATAAGTTATAGGAACATGGTATTAGCCTTGCTTTACTAAACCCATGTTCACCAACTGCATTGTTCAGGTATCAAATAGTATCCAATTCAAAGAATTTACTGCAGATGAAATATCCATCTGGTCAATTAAATAAAATAATTGAGGAGAGAAAATGGTCCTAATTTAGATGTTTAGAGTTTAGTAAATGAATATCTAATTTATATTTCTAGGCTGATGAGTAAGGCAAACATGTGTGGAAAAAAAACAAATAACTTATAAAAATCTCTGTATACCATATAGGGAAACAAGGCAACATTATTTACGAAGTTAAACAAAAATCTTGGTTTACATATTTTTGCTTTATAAAGATTCTAAAAATATTTAAACAGATATAATTATTTACAGCTAAATTAGAATTTCATTGGAACAACTATAATTTCCTCTGATAGCCTTAACATCTAGAAGACTCTATTAGTAATATCTTTTTAAAAATTTTTTTTATTAGTGAATCACTGTGAGGTACAGTTACAGACTTGCATCTTTTCATGCTTGTGTTTCAGTAATACAGTGCTCGAGTATCCATCCCTCCACCAGTGCCCATTCTCCACCACCGATGATCCCAGTATTCCTCCCACCCCCCTCCCATCCCTCCAACCACACCCCACCTCTGTGGCAGGACATTCCCTTGTGCTCTCTCTCTCCTTTTAGGTATTGTGATTTGCAATAGAGGTATTAAGCAGCGATCATGTTTGATGTATAGTGTACTTTCAGCGCGCATCTCCCATCCCCAGTGGGTCCGCGAACCACACTTTAGCTGGTGTTCCCTTCTCTATTCTATTAGTAATATATTGGAAATCTAACATTGCTAAGTACAAATGAACTGGGCTGGAGCGATAGCACAGCAGGTAGGGCATTCACCTTGTACACGGCCGATCTGGGTTCGATTCCTGCGCCCCTCTCGGAGAGCCTGGCAAGCTACCGAGAGTATCTCACCTGCATGGCAGAGCCTGGCAAGCTACTCATTGCATATTCAATATGCCAAAAACAGTAACAAGTCTCACAATGGAGACATTACTGGTGCCCGCTCGAGCAAATCGATGAACAACAAGATGACAGTGACAGTGACAAATGAACTACTCACTTTAGTGCTGCAATTTCACTTAGTAAGAGACAAATACTTTGCAATGTGATATCCATGAACTCATTTTTCAAGTATGATCATCTTTTTACTTTCAATTTGTTTCGGGAAATAGTTGTTTCATTATAATATATTACTTCTCATCCTCTAGTAAAGAGGTAGGTAAAAATATGGCTAAAGTGGAGAAACACATAAGATGACTTGAGGCAGATTGTATGCCTATAAAATAATACTAAAAATAAAGTAATATTAATACCAGCACTTCAGGCAACTTGTGGTCATAGTATAATCATGAAGGCAAAGCAGGAGATGCTACATTTCTCCACAGAAAACTAAAATTGGATAACAATCTAGTTACAAAAATAGTTCATAAGTCCATTTAAGAAGATTCAGCAACAAAGTAAGCCAAAATAATCCCAGGGAAAGGATATATTCTATTTTGTCATATTATCCTGTCCTCCAGGGCAGCTCTGCTCACTGTCAAGAGAAACTCCTAGAAACTGGAATGATTAATCTGCCTCTCTAGCATCTGGGGGTGCTTCACAATGGATCTATTCCTACCTTCTGTTATTAGACTCTACCTATGCAAGCACCAGCCCTTTGCCTGACTACTGGTAGTCAGTGATTCCTATCCTGCATGTCAGTGTTGTGTATGTACTCATGTCTGTTTTGTGCTTCACAATTGAGTACACCAATAGACAAAAACCTGTTGTACCAAGTGCTCCTGTCCAAGGAGCCAGCCCCAGTGGTTCTCATGGGTCTATTCTGGGTTCATTTGCAGACAAATAGTGTGAGCCATAGATTACTGGCACCGATTCCTATTACTGGGTTTTATTGCAATGCTTGGGGTTGTAACTAGCCCTCTGTACAAACCACAGTCACTTGAGTGCAATAGTGACCTATAGCTGCTTGCGTTGTTTGTCCCTTGCCACTAACTGTACCTTTCCCAAAGTACTTTTGTCTGCATCCCTTCCACCATTACAATACTTTAGTAAACATCACAGATAAAGTATGTACTCACCATCAGCACAAACTACTACCACCTCCTGCTGTAACCCCTGCCAATGAGGGCTCAATAGCTCTTTAAACCAGTCTTGGCCACCCTTTCTTAAAATGTTTGCAGTTATTTTTCTCTTGAACCTATACTGCCTAAAGCAATGAGTCACTTTGCCAACCTAAATCTTGGCATATTTGTACATTTTTTCAATTTTCTTATCATTGATTTCTAATTTCATACTATTGTGGTTCAAAAAAAAAACCTAGATCGGATTTTAGTCTTTTTAAATTTATTAAGATGTTTTCGTGGCCAGAAAGTATCTGTCTTGGTGAATGATGTGTATTCTGCTACCGTTGTGTGGTATGTTCAATTAATGCTTGTTAGCTTCTAGTTTAAGTCCAATGTTTTATCATAGATTTTCTGTCTTGGATGATCTATTCAAGGGAAAGTATTATGTAGAAGTCCTCTAATATTATTGTATTGCTTCCCCCCAGATGTGTTAATATATGCTTTACATATTCAGTGCTTCAATGTTGGGTATGTGAACATTTGAAAATTTATTTTCTCTTGTATTAGTATCTTTTCATTGATCACTCATTGCAGTCTTGATCTTATATAATGATTTTTTAATCTATTTTTGGGGAGGGAGGTATCCATTTCCAGGGCATTTTTTTCCATTTAAATTTTAGTATATAGGCTTCCTAAAATTTGAAACAAGTCCTTTGTAAGAACTGATAGTTACAGCTTATGTTTTTATTCAGCCAACCATTGTAGGTTTTTCCAGTGGATTTCTCAAGCATCTAAAATTACCTAATGATAGGCAAGGACTTGTTATTGACATTCCACTCAGTTTATGCTTGTAATTTTTAATTATTCTTTGTTTATTTCCTTGCTCTCTTTCTTCATAGTTTGCATATTTTGAAGTAGTATATTTTTATCATTCTTTTTTTGCTATTGATAGGGTATTTATTTTTGGCTACTGTGAAACTTATATGAAAATGCTCAGATTTATAACATTCTACTTTCAACATATAATAAATTTCAAAACATACTAAAGGTCTATATTATTAATTCTATTCCCCCTAATTTTATATTTTTCTCCATTTTTGGCCTGGGAGGGACTTGCATACCTGGTATTGTTCAGGACTTACTCCTAGCTTGATGCTCAGAAATGACTCCTGGTGAGCAGGGGGATGATAAGAAGAGCCAGGAATTGAACCCATATTGGCCACGTGCCAGGCAAACACCCTGCCTACTATACTATCATTCTAGCCCATATTTTATATTTTACTATCACGGTTTACACATTTGTTCTTGAATAGACATTCAAATTTACTATAGTTAGCTTTTTCTATATAGTTATTAGTACATGTTTAATATATTTTTAACCTTACTACAAGGAGTTGAAGAGATAGTTCAAAGGCTGGATTACATTATCTGCATGCAAAAGCTCCAGGTGTAACACCTAGATTATCATGGATCCTAAGAGCCCTACGGAGCTTCTCCCCTTACAAATGTGTATTGGGCAATTTTTTTTTTCCATTTCATGGACTGTTTTTGTATCTTGATCACCATTTCTTTTGAGAAGCAGAAACTTCTTAATGTATTACCTTTTTTTAAAATCTTTTCATTCACTTGCTCAGACAGTGATGCTTCATCCTTTAAGATGCCTTTAACTTCATTATCGTATAGGGTTCTGCCCACATTTTCCTCCATCTACCTTATGGATTCAGGTCTGATATTGAGGTTGGTCTTAATCCATTTTGATCTGTGTTTTGTGCCTGGTGTTAGAAATAGGTCTGAGCTCTGGAAAAAATCCAAGTGCCGAGAGCAGATGACTGGTTTAAGAAACTATGGTACATCTATACAGGAATACTATACAGCTGTTAGGAAAAATGAAGTTATGAAATTTGCTTATAAATGGATGGACAAGTAAAGTATTATGCTGAGTGAGATGAGTCAGAAGAAGAGGCATAGACGTAGAAAGATTGCACTGATTTGTGATTTTTGGCATATATACATACATACATATATACATATATATGTATATATATGAGACTATTACCCATGGACAGTAGAAACAAGATCCAGGAGAACTGGTCTGTGGTTGGAAATCTGTATCAAGTGCTGAGAAAAAGGCAGTTGAGATAGAGAAGAGATTACTATGACAAAGATAGTTGGAAATGATCACTCTGGATAAGAACGTCATGCTGAAAATAGGTAAAGGAACAAAGATGATAACCTCAGTATCTGTATTTCAAACCCTAGGGAGATAGAAAGATAGATAGATAGATAGATAGATAGATAGATAGATAGATAGATAGATATAGAGAGAAATAAAAAAAAGTGCCTGCTATAGAGACAGGATGAAGAGGGAGGTGGTGGGAGGAAAAGTGGGTACATTGGTGGTGGGAAATGTTCCTCCCTTGTTGAGGAATGGGTGTTGTAACATTGTAAGACTGAAACCAGAGCATTAATGGCTTTATAACTGTGTATATCATAGTGATTTAATCAAAGAAGAAGAATGAGAATTCTCTGAAGCAATCCCTAAGTACTGCCAAATTTGCCCCTCAAACCAAAAAAAAAAATTCTTACTAGATTTGTGGTTAGCACACCATATGTAAATATTAGAATATTTTGAACTTGGCTCTATATTTACCTTGATTAGAGAAAGTTATGCCCTCATGTATTCTTGTTACCAATTATCCTCCCTTCACTTTAGCTTAAGTATCTCCCTTCAACATTTCTTTTAGGATTATTTTACTAGAAATAAGCTGCAGTTTCTGCTTACCTATAAGATTATCTGACTCTCCCTCAAGTCTAAAGAACAAGCTTTCTAGATAAAGTATTATAGTTTTATAGATTTTTTTCTCTTTTTTCTCTCCTTTCAGTTCGTTGAGCATATCATTTCTATCTTTTCTAGAAAGCAAAGCTTACTGAAAGCTTGCTATTAATAATCTTGTGGAGAAGTCCCTTTGTATACAACTAGGTATTATCTTCCTGCTATTTTTATGCTTTAATCCTTGTATTTACTATTAACAATTTATGTGTAGTGCTTACTAACATGGAACTCTGTATTTGTCATTTAAAAAATGTGTAGGATTCCTAAATTTGGATGCCTGTTGTTTTTTTCTGTCCCTCAGAACAGGGAAGTAATGTAACCTATAACTATTATTATTTTTTAAAATAACATTTTCTCCTTTTTTACTTCTCTTTTCCTTCCATGTACCTTAATGCAAATGTTGATCTCTCTGGTAGTATAGTATATGTCTATTGTTTATAATTTCTTTTTTTTTTTGCTCCTCTGAATTAATTGTTCTTCCCTGCTTTATTTTGTTTGTATTTTGGGGTCACACCCGACAATGCTCAGGGGTTACTCCTGGCTCTACACTCAGGAATCACTCCTGGTGATACTCAGGGGACCATATGGGATGCTGGGGTTCACCTCTGGGTCAGCCCCATGCAAGGCAAATGCCCTACCCGCTGTATCATCGATCCAGTCCCTAAACTTCTCTGCTTTTGAGATTGTTTCTTCTCTTTTATATATCTGTTGTTGAACCCCTCTATTGAATTTTTCAGTGCAGATATTAGACTTTCAGCTTGATCAGTTGTTCATACAGCCTTTTATTATTTCTTTATATAAATTCTCACACTGTTCATGCACTGTTTTTTTGATAATAGTGAGCAAAGGAGTAACCATTATTTTGTACTCTTAATGAAATAAACTATTGTGTTCATTAATGTCTATGGCTCTAGTTTTGTTTTGTTTCACGTGTTTTTCTGTTTCTTGACACTGATGGTTTCTGTAAACCAGATAGTCACCTCTCCTGTTTTCATGGAAGAGTCTCATAGAAATTGAATCTCACTGCTCAGTCTCCTAGCTCTTGGTAGTTTCTGCTTTTGGGTTATCATAGCCTTCTTTGTTCTTAGAGATGCATGGTACTTAAAAGTGTGCTAAAGAAAACTAGTTAGTAGTGAGTTGCTGTTTAACAGAAAGCTAAACCTTCAGACAACAAGAATGATGAATGATGTCTGACAGCTTCCTCTGTGATGAGTCCTAGAGGGATAGTGAACTAAATATTTCTTGAGCCAGACAGATAGTACAGCAGATAAAGTGCTAGCCCCCATTCCACATGTGGTCTCCTGAGTTTCTCCAGGAGTGATCCCAGAGTTCCTAAACCAGCACAGGTGTGACCCCCAAACAAACAAATGTTTGTTTGTCTGTTTGTTTGTTTATTTATTTGCTGCAGCCAGACAGAACCCCAAAATGTTTTTCTAATATTTGGTTAGAATTGCCTTCTACCCTTTGATGGCTGCTGTATCTCATGCCTGAACTTCAAGCATGCAAATTTTCTGGTTTGCTTATTTGTTTTCTAGGTTCAAATTTTTTTTATATATTTTATTGAATCACCGTGAGATAGTTACAAGCTTTCATGTTTAGTTACGGTCACACAATGATCAAACACCCGTCCCTCCACCAGTGCACATTCCCCACCACCAATATCTCTGGTATATCCCCTCCCCTTTCCCACCCTCCCCTGCCTCCATGGCAGACAATATTCCCCATACTCTTTCTCTACTTTGGGGCATTATGGTTTGCAATACAGATGCTGAGAGGTCATCATGTTTGGTCCTTTATCTACTTTCGGCATGCATCTCCCATTCCGACCGATTCCTCCAATCATTTTTTTTCTTAGTGATCCCTTCTCCATTCCAGCTGCCTTCTCCCCACAGCTCATGACGAAGCAGAGCAAATCTCTTCTGAGGAAAGACTAGGGAATAGGCATTTCCTGCTGTTGTCCCTGCTTTCAGTTGTGTGGGTGGACAGCTTGTTATGGATACTGTCTGTTAACTTTAGACCAGTGGGACCTGTTACTGATGAGCCCCAGCTCTACTCCTCACCAGAGCCAGCGAATGCTGGGCTCATTGACAAAAAAGTCAGGGCACAGATGTGTCTGCCAGCTCCTTTCCGAAAAACTGATGGAGGGCAGAGGGAAAACACGCAGATGGCGTGACCTGGCCTTCCAGGTCTCCAAAGAGGTTTTAGTTGATTTTTAATTTTGTGTTAAATTAAAAGACTTAAGCCTCAGGACACGACTTTGAAAGTATGCAAATAAACCTCTTTAGGGAAAGGCTGGGAAAAGAACACTGTTCCCTCTTGCCTCTCTGCATAGAGTCCTGAAGAAATAGCCTTGGCCACTCTCTGGAGCCTGGAATGACAATTTCCCTATTACCTCTAATGTCGTTAGGCTTGTTGAACATAAGTTCTATTGACTTTTAGAGCTAAATATTTTAGGAGCCTCATCCCTCAGGCAAAAGTCTGATATATTAGGGCACTAATTGTTGGATTAAAGCTTTCTCTCCTCAGGAATATTCAGGAGATGTGAATTTTATTGTACGTTAGTGATGGAGTGGGAAGTACAGAATGAGAGCATATTTCATTCTTTCTACCTCTCAATGTGTGGAATATCTGAGCTACTTTCTGAGTGTTCTTTAGAGGGAGATGTCATGGTGTCCATGAGAGAAGGCATGTTCAAAAATTTCTTAAGTCAACGTCTTCAACCAGAATCCAATCAGGCTTATTTGAGATGCCTGTGTTATAGCATTTTCTCACTCTCTGCCTCTAATATTGTCAAGGTAATAAATCAAAATGTGTGGATGAAAACATTTGGAAACAATGAAAACTTCTATTAATATAAAGAAAGTTTGATTACCTCTGTGTGCTTGAATAAGGATGAGTTCCAGAATTGAATAAAATATACAATATATCTCATCTCTTCTCACTGCAAGGCAGAATTAAGTCTGTCTGCTTATGATGCTGCAAACATAGACAGTTTAAGTATTCTACTGTACACCAAATGCTTTGGAAGTCACAATAGTTGTTGTCAGGTTCATTTTGAAAAAAAAATGCAGTTACTGGCTTATAGTCCAGTTCTTTTAACTACTATGTCTTTAAAAAATAAAATTTTCTGGGGCTGGAAAGATTGCTGAAGGGAAGGCATTTGTCCAACATCTGGTCAATGCTAGTACCAGTTCCTGATATCATGTTTGTTCCCTCAAGTTCCACTAAGACCAAGCCTAAAGGTGAGTTCAAAAATAGCCCCTGGACACAACTGAGTATGTCCATTTCCCTCAAAAACAAAAGCCAGTTGAATCTCAGATTTCAAATGGTCCCCAGAAAACTGCCCCGTGCAGCCCCGAAGCCCCACCTGAGCTGCACCACAAAAACAGCTCACATAGTAGATATATTTTCCCTCCCTCTCCGTTCTTTTTGTTTTTAATTTTTTATGAAGTATGGTTTCCAGACTTCAGATGTGTAAGCTAAACACGTCTGTTCCATAGTTTCTATTATCCAGTGCAAATTGGAAAAGGAAACTACAATGATTCTTAATATATTTTATTTTCAATATATTTATACGAATGATTTATTTTCAAATGTTGGTGCTTCCTGCATGATTTGAATGGAAGTAGTATAGTTTTATGTAATCCTATTGTAGATGATGCTTTCTGCTGAGGTATAGTGTAATAAGAGCAGGCACTTTCCCAGAATTTTCTGTGACCTACACTGGGGTTAGAATCCTACAAAGATCTCTCTAAGGTTTTCAGGGAAAAACATTCATCCCATCTGGGAAAGAACAAGAAAAATTTGTACCTTATTTCTAAGAAATGATTATTACCAAACATACCAATTCAATTTTACTTTTGTCATGATATAAATCATGCACATATCTGAAACACACTTTTAGATTTTAAATGGAATCTGACCTTACTGAATATGTAGGCATGTGTAAATAGTAGGCTTTTTTTTTTTGGTAAGTTATATATTTGTGGGTTCTATGCTGTGTCAAGTTATTTGCTAACTTTCCCAGTACACTTTCATGAGACAATGTTTTCTCTAACATTTCATAGTATATAACAACATCAACACAATCAATCATATTTCCTTGTACAACAACAGTTTCAAGACATGTAGGGACACTTGTAAGCCCAAGTAACTATCAAATATCAATGGAGAAAGAAAGGGAAAGTAAAATGACATTTTCCACCAGCTCAAAGTTGCATTGCAATATACAGGAATGTCTGGGGCTTGTTTAATCTGATAAGCAGATGCTAGTTGAGTTGTAGTGCATATGTTGGTTTTCAAAGATAGTTTTGAAATATATTAGTGGAATATGCATGCATAAAAATTCCAGGTGTCAATTTTGAGGAGACAACATATTTTTTATTTTAATTTAAGCATGACCATAGGATGTAGAAGAAGCACCAGTTTTGGTAACTTTTTGAAACAGATCAAGAGAAATAATGCTTAATATTTTAAAAGAATTTTTCCCATTTTAGGTATACTTTACATATATTGTGAGTTGTAGGTAGAAGTAAGTTGACACTTTATATTTTTCTTCAATTTTACTAATTTCTGTGGCCAGATATTGACTTTCAATTGTTCCTCTTATTTTATCATTCTAAACTGTTTTAGAACAAATGTTTTTAAATTCTTAACACTTCAACTGATTCACTAAGGGAAGTCACTTCTTAACATTTTATACCAGTGGGTTTCAATCCTCTTTCACTAAAATACAAGATGACCAAGTGAAAAATAATAAAAACTGAAAGAAATGAAGAAAAAATATATTTCCTTATTATTCTAAGATAAAAAATGAACGTTTTTTAAATTGCTTTTAGAAAAATAAGATTAGAAGGAGATTTTTTTAAAAATAGAAATATACTTTGTTCTTCAGTATGTTTGCTGCTGAAAACTATGAATACTACATTGGGAGAAAACTTTTAGAAAACAAAACTTGAGACAAAGAGCTAGCTCAGGTTTTAGAAAATATGGAAGGCCTTGAGAGACAAAACCTGAATGGCTTGGTCCTGCACACACAAGATGTATCCAGGTAACCCTCAGCATGGCTGGATACTAGACAATAAGATCCAGACCACTGTGCTGAGCCTTGCCTGGAGTTACCTTATCTTCCTTCTCCTGTTCAAGTCAGAGTGTGACCCTGATTAAATACATATATATTCAAGTAAACTGAAAGGATTTTATAGTTTAATTAAAAAATTGGGGCTGGAGCAATAGCACAGTGGGTAGGGCATTTACCTTGCACGAGGCCGACCTAGGTTTGATTCCCAGCATCCCATATGGTCCCCTGAGCACTTTCAGGGGTAATTCCTGAGTGTAGAGCCAGGAGTAACCCCTGCGCATTGCTGGGTATGACCCCCCAAAAAAAAAGAAAAAATAATTGAGGGGCTGTAGCAATAGTACAGCGGGTAGGACATTTGCCTTGCAATTGGCTGACCCAGATTCACTCCCCAGCATCCCATATGGCTCACAAACACCACCAGGAGTAATTCCTGAGTGAAGAGCAGGAATAAGCCCTGTGCATCACTGGGTGTGACCCAAGAAGCCAAAAAGAATTATTTGAAGAATGGTGATTTATCCCCGAGGTTCCTGACTCCAATTGTCCCAGTTCTTCTGGTTCTCTTATTTTGCCTTCCCCATCCATTGATTTTTCTTCCCTAGCCTTCTCTTTCTACTCCAGAGCCAAGGGTGATTGAGGCATTCTCCCTTTACTATCTTGCCTTTTCTTGTCCAGTTACTCTATATGCCACAGACAAGTGAGATCATCTTATGTTTGTCATTTTTTTCTGAAATATTTAATGAACTTCATTCATAATTAATGAATTAAGCAACATATTATCTAGAGGAACTGGAACAATAGCACAGCAGGTAGGGTGTTTGACTTGCACTCGGCCCACCCGGGTTCCATTCCTCTATCCCTCTCAGAGAGCCCCGCAAGCTATCTGTGGCATATTTGATATGCCAAAAATAGTAACAAGAAGTCTTACAATGGAGATGTTACTGGTGCCCGCTCGAGCAAATCAGTAAACAAGGGGACAACAGTGCCACGGTACTATAGGTACTATAGTGCCACTATCTTGAAAGTAAAAAGGTTCTTGGACTAATTATGTAACATAGAATATTTTCATAGTTTAGAGAAATGTTACCAAGGTAGTTTTATTGAGGGGTGTAGGGATAAGTTAAGGGCACAAACAATAGTTACTCAGGGACTATTCTTGGTTCTGTGCTCAAGAGTGAGCACTGATGGTCCTTGGGGTACTCTACATGTTTCTGGGAATAGAACCAGTTAGCAACTAGTGTCAGGCAACACAAGCAAGATATCCACTGTACTATTTCTCTGACCCCAAGGATTATAGAAAAAGAAAAGAAATTTTTCTCAAAAAAATTAATATTTTCTTGGGGGAAAGTCAAGGGATCTTGTCATGGATCCTATTTCGTGCCTAATTCTTGCTAGGAAATTTTAGAGTGGTTTAAAATTTCAGTTCAGAAGAAACTGAAATTGAAAATTAGGTAATGTATCAAAATTTTATGGATTTTGTTTTCATAAATGTGTCTTTATTTTTAGGCCCATATTTTTTTTCTCTTTTTTTATGTGGAAAGTTACAAAGCTTTCAGGTTTAAGTCTCAGTTATACAATGCTCAAACCCCCATCCCTTCACCAGTGCACATATTCCACCACCAAGAGTCACAGTATACCTCTGCCCCACCCCCCCCACGTCCCCAGCCCCCCACCACACCTGTGTAACTGGTAAATTTCACTTTACTTTGATTACATTCAATATTTCAACATAACACTCACTATTATTGTTTGGAGTTTTTCCCCCCTAAAGTCGGACCTGCTGAAAAGAAAGCATTTGATAATTTGTTTTCCATTGCTGAGAATGAAGAGATATGAGGTCAAGCGGCCACACTAGCGGCCACAGAGTTTTGGATTTCTGTATTTTAGTATTTTAGTAACAAAGTCCAGAGAAATATCTGCCAAAAATTGCATCATTGTAAGCTTGTACCTCTCAGCTACTTTATATTCCACATATGAGTGCAATCTTTCTATATCTGTCTCTCTCTTTCTGACTCATTTCACTCAGCACGATACTTTCCATGTTGATCCACTTATATGCAAATTTCATGAGTTCATGTTTTCTGACAGCTACATAGTATTCCATTGTGTAGATGTACCAAAGTTTCCTTAACCAGTCATCTGTTTTTGTTAGGCCCATATTTTAAAAGCAAAATTAACAAATCTTTAACGTGGAATACTAGTATTTTGTTTTTCTTTTTCCTTTCAGGTCTCTGGAGAAGTGATCTTGCAAATTGCCAATAAACCAGTTCTACCTGTGAATGCTCTTGATATAGCTTTAGAAGTTCAAAACAGCCTTAAAGGTAACTTTACTTTGATTTTATAGCCATTTCAATAAATTAAAAATTGCAATTGATTTTCAAAATGGAATCAGGTAATTGTGTATTATTTTACTAGTTGTGGCAACATAGTGTTGTCTCATTTTCTGGAAAGTGTTACAGCGACAGGATCAGAAAGAAAGACCAATGCTCTTAGGAGTGAGGATACCTGTAAATAATATGAGGCAAAAGATCTGAATTTGAAGACTGTTTCATTTCCTTTTATTGAACTTATTTATAATTCCCAGATCCTGGTATTTGTTGACAGGATCCATATGGGAAGATATAGTTCAGGTATCTTGTTTTTTCATTTTAATTTTTATAGTTAGCATTTAATTAATTATAACAAGGTTAATGAAGGTAATTCAATTGATTCAAATTAATACAAATTTCAGGTGAATTTTTTATTAGGGTTATAGCTCATCCAATTTCACTGAACTGTGTTGTGTATTCATTCTAGATTAAGAAAAATAGTAAGAAAACCATCGAAAATTCTCATGGTGTCTACCACAATTTTTTCATGTTTAAATGCAGAAATGTAATACCTCCACCTTCACTTTCCCTTTGGGTGTATATAAATCTTTTCATCAGACCTTCCTATATGTCTTCATCAGTCTGTTACCAAGGGACAAAGAATAAAAAGGGACAAAGAATTCACCCAATTCTTTCTCTTCAAGTTACCCTTTAACTAGCAAATATTAAGTGAGCTATTTGTACCTGGCATCTTTCAACACAAAAGCATATATTTAAAGTAAAATGCACAGAGTAATCCTTGAAAAAAAATTTGTTTTAAAACCTTTGGTCTTATCATAATTTTATTACCAATACCTAATAGTTTAATACATTTTACATTTGTTTTACTTTGAGTTTTGGGTTCCACTTGGCAGTGTGAAGAGCTTACTCTTGACTCTTACTTATGCTTGTGGATGACTCCTGGTGGTTCTCTGTAGACCATATGCAGTGCTAGGATCAAATCCAGTCAGCTGAATGCAAGTCAAGTGACTTGCCTGCTGTGCTAGCTCTCCAGATCAAATGTTTTTCTCTTTTGACTACTTAGTTAGCTTCTCAACCCAGAGATAATACAATTTTCCCCCAAATGCTGCTAATGTTTTTATTATAAGTGTTGCAAAACCATAACTTGGGAATAGTTGAGAAATTTCATTAATTGTCTCTAGTACTAAATGATGCTCTCCTTTGCATAAATTATATCAGTCTCAATTTTTATTTAATTTTTTATTTTTATTACAACACCCTGATTTTCAAATTTCTTCATGTTACAAATTTTCAGTCACTTGCTTAGTGTTTCAGCACCACAAGGGGTACCTTCCCGCCTCCGTTGTTCCCAATTTCCTTCACAACTCTAGTCTGCCTCCTTTGTCACATCACAAATTTACTTTATATTGCTTCCTCTAACAAAATTTAAAGAAATGGTAAATAGAATTCTCAGAAAATAAGTCAGTAAAAGCCAATTTGTGAAAATCATTGTTGCTATGTGATTTTAACCTATGTAAATAAGGCAATTAAAACATTTGACACAATATAATGAGATGCCTATTCTCATTTGCATACATTTTTAACTCTGCAATTTAAAATATATTGTATTAGATTTTATTTTATACTTTGATCTCATTATGGTAATAATTATGTCATGCCTGTCATTAATAAACTTTAAAAATATTCTGTGCTAACATATTTTGGAGTTTAGACAAAATAGGCAAGGCCTACATGTGGAAACTTTTTTCTCTTCCCCTATACTTTATTTGAACACTGTTTTACAAAATTGTTAGTGATGATTTGTTGCAGACATGAAATATTCCAACATCAATCCCATCACAACTGTCACCTTCCCTCCACCATTGTTTCCATTTTTCCAACCACCCCTTAGTCCTGCCTCAATGTAGGCCCACAATAATTATTTTTATATTACTTTTGTTGCCAACAAATTGCTAGCAGAATGATCAAAAAATATTTCTGAGAAGAAAATTAGAGTAAACTATTGTATCTCACCATGGAGACATTAAATCCTTGTATGAGGGATTACTAAAATGTTACAAGTTAAGCCTTCTGTGTAAATATTTTGCTTAGTTGAGATTAGTTGGCTTCTACATTACACCCCATTCAATCTGGAATGCTGCTACTGGATTCTTAGTGTTTTAGAGTTTGGATAAGTCATGTGGCTGCAAATGCAAATGCAGCCGTGTGCTCCAGGAAAACCAGAATATTGAATTGCATAATACAGCTGGAGTTAAACCTTAACCAGGCAGTGACTTTGAGCTGGGTCTGTGAATGCCAAGGTTTCTGGAAATATTGGAAAATTGGTTGTCCAACCCAGGTCCAAGAAAGCATGGAGATGTCAATGACAAGTACCCATCATGTACTTGAGTTCTCGACAGGTTCATTTCTCTTTTAGGCTCTGTCCTGAGCAGATGGAATCTGGCCTGGGGCATGGCAGAGACTTTGTAATGTGGAAAGAGGCAAGTGCTGGGGCTGTGTTTGAGCGGGCACTGGCCCATCTAGATCTGGGGCACCCCAGATATCTCAGCCAGGAATGGGTGTCTGAGAGACTTTTGTGGCTAATTGATCTTTCAAGGTTTATTCATGAGTCTCTGGAGCAAGCTGGTTGGAGAACATACATTGTGCAGAAGGCATTCATGGGCCTCAAGTTTTTTTTTTTTTTTTTTTTTTTTTTTGCTTTTGTGACAATCCTCACTCTTGTCTGTACTGTTGCAGCATGTGCTAACTAGATTTGTGCCTTGAGGACTGTGTGTGTGTGTGTAAGATTATCACACAGACTACCAGATGGCTGCACTCTTGCAGCTCTTTATTTTTAACAGCTCAGATATATTTCTGTAGGTTATAAAATTCAAAGAAACAAGAACTTCCATATCTGAAATGGCAGCCCTTATTTTCATTTTTCCCTAGCCACTTCTTTTTCTCACTGTTGGGTCTCTCACCACCAGACTTATTGGTCTCCACACGTTTCTTCTCTTCCTGTCTCTGAGATTCTGTTGATCTCACTTTGCAGTTGCACAAGTCACTGTCTTGCTGTTTGTTGTCTTGCTGCATACATAGTCTGCTTTGTCTGTCTTGCACCCATGCAAGCCTTCTGCATGTGTAAAGATCTGCCCGACTGAATTCTAGGCACTGCCCTATGTTTCTATATTACTTATCATTTTTTTGAGCTACTTTGGTACTCTTTAGTAAGCAAGATTTGAAATGAGAAATAGGATCACAGGGTGGTAGGATTGGAGGTGGGAATATTGTGTGTCCGAAACCCTAATGGAAAGAACTTTTTATACTTTTTATATCTATTAGCTGCTGAGTTTTGTTTTGTATTTTGGTGGCTTGATCTTAGAACAGACAGAAGGCAGACACTCAATACACATCTATTATATAGGTCGCTCAATAAGTTCAAAATTTATTCAGTAAAGTCCATTTGCAAATCTTTTGGCATATATGTGATTCTCTAAGCATATTCTAATTCATATACTAAATAACATACACACATAGAAGTAGAATTTTTGCATTCTAAATGGCAGTTGGTGTAAGTGAAGTGGGGGGAATTGGCGGTTTCTTGAGAGAGAGTGCTATCCCCTTCTTACTTGACCTGTTGTAGTCTCCCTGGCTATTGCTTTTGGTGTTTAGACTGGTTGAGTCTCCCATAAGCACCTTCCCAGAATAGACAGTAACATTCCACCAGCTCAGCTTTAGTTGTCAATCTATATCTGAAATACATTTGACATTAATAAGATGGGAATTGGTTTCCAGCTCTAGCTTCTAAAATATATGTGTTAAGAGGGGCAGAGAGAGAGAGAGAGAGGGAGAGAGAGAGGGAGGGAGGGAGGGAGGGAGGGAGGGAGGGAGAGGAGAAAAACAGAGAGCAAGAGAGAACAAGAGCAATAAAGAGAGAGAGAAATAGAAAATATGGTCTTTCCCAGAGAGAAGAGAGTGCAGAATAACAACTACCAAATTGCCTTGACCTATAATTCTCTTATAATAATTAGCAATGTTGAGTGGTTCAACTTCTTTGGAAGCAATATAGTTATTTCTCTAAAACCTAAGAATTGAGCTGCATATTACCCAGAAACTTCACTTTCCACTTCTTGTCATTTATCTGAAGAGTGCCCAAAATGATTTTTTGGAAATCTTTTAAATATTTCTGAATACTTGACAAAAATAGTATTGAAAAATACCTTTATGCTTCAATGTCCATTGCAATACTCTCCACGATGGACAAGATCTGGAAACAACTCAAGTGCCCAGAAACCAGTGACTGGATAAGGAAATTGTGTTATATATTATGCCTAGTTACAAGGAAAGATCCAGCTGCTGCTAAATGGAGGGAACTAAGAAGGCTTCATGCTGGCTAAAGTCAGTGAGAAGGAGAGGGACAGCTCCAGAAAGATCTCTCATATGTGACATGTGAAGCAGCAAGGATAGTAAAGGAAACGCAGGGCCAAAGGCAGTGGAACTGATTTATAGTGAAGAATCAGAAAAAACTGAGTACTTGTGTCCAGAGAAAATGTGTTCATCATGGTGATAAATTTGGGATGCAGTGGTAAATATTAAGAATGGATTTGAAAGATTGCAATTTTTTTTTGTATTTTGAAAAGAATGATCTAGGGAACAGTCAAGATTTGATTCAAGGAAATCCAGGAAAAAATGCAGAATTGATTTGCATGAATAAAGATTGCATAAGGTGTAGAACTTTGCCTTAGGTCAGAACAATATAATGTATTTATGAAAATTTGAAGAAAAATAGAAATATAACAGAAAAGTAAATGTGTTGGTGGGAGCTCTTGATAGTCCCTTTAGAGTTGAAGACATTAAAACAGTGGGAAATTGAATGAACTACAGAGATGTAGCACAATAATTGGGGAAGTTTTAATAGTTACACTCAAGAGATGCTGGGGTCCCACTAGCCACTCTCAGCCAACAAGGTCTGCATTTTTAATGCAAGAATCCAAGGATATGTTGCCGATCATATCCCGAGGGTTCAGGGACACCAGGGCCATCCCAGTGCTGTGACACGTCTCCAGGTCCACGTGCAGCAGTGCCTGGGAGACCATGTTGTGAAACTGTGCTATCTCTCACCCCCAGGAATATATATTTTAATAAGATAATTGAACATGAGTGAGACATTTTCTCGTCCTCCAACTGGGAACTCAGGTATTTCTGAGGAAGAAATAAGGATAATCACGATTAGGATTTTGCTAAGAGAGGGGGACATAAACTAGATGAAGAAAATTGAACACATATGCAAAGAAACTGTCTTTGTAACTAAGTGATTTACCTGGGTAAATGACTAAGTCAAAATGTGATGGAAGTAAGATGAGCATAAATTAAGAGGCTTAAGATAATGTGTATCTTGGTGAAGTTAAGAATAGAGAATGCAGTGAGCCCAAAAGACTTAAATTTGCTGGTGGCTAAAATTGGGACCACTGACAAGTTATTACTTAAAAAAAAGAAGACATGTTGGTTTATAATGATAATACCTGAAAAAATAGTGTTATTGTGTAATGTTGCTAAATATAAAGTTTTTAAAATATAGAACTAAATAATAAAATTAATACATGAGTATTAAAATTACCAAGTAAGACAGGAGTAATTATTCTAAGAGGGAGTGGCTGAAACTATTGCTAAAATGCTCAAAGTATGAAGAGTAACCTAAAGATAAGTTTTTTGCTCTTCTCAGCTAGTAGTAACGTGGTATGGGTAAACTGAACACTTCGAAAAGGGAATGGAATGAAATTCAGCAGTGGAACAAGTGCCATGCGGGAAAAGCAGGTTTTGGTTATAGCAATAAGTTATAGAAAATATTTTGAGAATAGGTTATATTAAAAATCATTTTCTTATGTAAATGTAGAGAGAGAGAAAGAGAGAGAAAGACAAACAAAGAGAGAACACACACAGAGAGAGAGAGAGAGAGAGATAGAGAGAGAGAGAGAGAGAGAGAGAGAGAGAGAGAGAGAGAGAGAGAGAGAGAGAGAGAGAGAGAGAGAAGAGGCAGGCTGTTGGATAACACTTCCATGCTAGGAGTTTAGGTTTATTGAGTAATACCAATCAAAATGCTCCCAAAATACTCCTATTTCCTTGGTATTCATCTTTAACTTTTCCTCTGTGCTCTGCTTCCACTATCTGTTAATCACTCATATCTCCAATCAGACACTGTTGCTTATAAAGTCAAATTCTTCTAGGACTCTAAATTTTGTATTGCAAGTGAAACATTACTTTTCTCTCTCTTTTGTGTCCTTTGAATAGCTTACTTTAGAGCAACACCGTTTTGTATAGACACAGGAAGACAGTTAATGCTATGGCTTTGTAACTTGGAAGTTAATTGACTAAATATTGCTTACTCCTGGGCATCTGGCATATTTACTCAAGTTAAGCCTCAGTTGTCCTTGGTTCATAGCATCCCAAAAAGAGGGTCCCAAAGAAGGTTCTTGTATGGACCCAGGGCAAGCCGTGAGCTACCTTGGCATCAATGAAAAAGGATAGGCCAAGTGCCATAAAACTTATAAGTTAAGAGCATTATCATGGACAGACTCTGTCAGGACTTCAAAAGAAGCCACTGAATAAGGACCCTACTGGGGTTAGGAAGGATTAATCTGTTCTTAGGGCTATAGTCTGGAATATATAACGAAATGTCCCCAGAAGAGCCACTCTTTAAGCTTAATATAACTATTTCTGTGTCCATACAAAATGACTGGAAATATTATTAAGAAGTAAACTTAAGACAACCATTTAAATGGATATGGACTAAGGAAAGAAGAAACATGCAGACAACAGAGGGTATTCTTCCCTTGGGCATATCTCCTTGCCGAATAAAACTTTGTCCTAGGGGCCAGAGCAATAGCACATTGGGTAGGGTGTTTGCCTTGTATGTGGTCAACCGGGGTTTGATTCCCAGCATCCCATATGGTCCCCTGAGCACTGCTAGGAGTAATTTCTGAGTGCAAAGTCAAGAGTAGCCGCTGTGCATAGTGAGGTATAACCCAAAAAGAAAAAAAAATTGTCCTAGAAGATACTCGACCTGAGGGCTTCTCATATGTTGACTGTGCTACCTCACCTGTGTATAATTGCTACCTCCAACCTGTGAGGTTGAGCTCTTAACTAATACAGGGAGAATGAAACTGGATGGGCAGTTTTAGACTGAGGTGGGGAGTGACTTACAGCCACAGAATGCACACAGTATGCACCCACCTCGTACCAAAACATATTGAACTCATATTGTGGTATGGGGTGGGATGCTAGGGATATTGGTGTTGGGAAATGTACACTAGTAGAGGGGATGGGTGGTGTTGGAACATTGTATGACTGAGAACTGATCATTAAAGATTTGTAACTGTGAATCTCATGGTGATTCAATTTAAAAAAATCCTGTCTTTAATAGTTATGTCTGAAAGCATGTCAAAAATAATGGGGAAAAATGCAGTTATTTTTCAAAGAATTCTAGCTCAGGCCAGATGCAACTTTTTAAATATGCCTCTCCCTAAAAATCTCTGATTCTCAACTAGATAAGCAGAGAACATTTTGACTTCCTGCTGTTATATAGGAAACGTTTCTTGCTCTGGTAAAGAAATTTTCTTTTGGCTGTTGGTTATTTTTGACTTTCATTTTCTTTTCATGTGAAAGTCCTTGAATTTTTCTGTTCATTTCTACTCAAAAATATATTGCCTGACCTGGGATGTGAATATGCTAAAACAAAACAATAGTAAAGCTATAAGTAACCAAAAAAAAACAAGTAAAATGTTTCTAACTATGATCTATGGACAAATATTAGGTCAAAGTGATATGAATTATTATCAATATACATATATATTATTTTAGTCACATTGAAACACAAATATTTTCTTTGTATCTAATCAATGACCATTAAAATGTTTACTTTATTGTAGGTAATTTTGTTTATCTGTTCTTTTTTAATGCTTTGCTTATAACCTTATTTTTAAAATAAAATTAATATTCTACTTTGTGAATAATAGACAATACTTATCAACAACTAAATAAATATTTCCATTTTATTTGCATTGCCAAATGACTCTATTAGCTGAATGGAATTTCCTCTCATATTAAATGAAACAAATAATTTACTGCTTAATAAAAGCTTTAATTGTAAATGTATATGTTTTATTTTTGCTAGGGTAGTAATGATTAGTCTTAAGTTTATGATTAGTTATTTTTTTAATGACCTTCAAGTCTGAGGTATAAAATATTGTTTCTCCTTACTGCAAAGAGTTTAAGTATGAAGGTCTCTGAAACCCAATTGCATTTTCAACAGTGTAATTTTTACCTCTTGACAACCGGCCATCTTATTTATTTATTACTCTAGTTTACAGTAACAGCAGACCATTCTCTACCGTTCTCAGAACTACTAGAAAGAGGGATAATTTACCAGTGAATAATTTGTTTGAGTTGATTTATTGGATGGTTCTTGAAAGCTCATTTTGACTGAGTGACCTTGGCTCCTAATATTTGGTCAATGCCAAACAAATAATAGTTAGAGAATGAATATTTATATGCGGTGCATTGAGATAAAGTATATCATAGAGACTGATATGATATCTGGTGCAATTTAGGTGTACTTGTGACAAATAAAAGTATGGAAAAATTATATATTCAAGGCAATAGTCCAGGTCATGGGGATAGAGAAGAGCAATAAGAATAAAGTACCACGATACCTTTAAATTTGGAAGCAAACTTGGGAGTGGGGACTGAATCTATTTAAGTATTTAACCTTCTTTTAGTTGCTGTTGGTTTTTTTTCGGGGAGTGTCACTCTCGGTGAATGCACAGGAGTTACTCCTGGCTTTGCACTCAGGAATATACCCTTGGTGCTGCTCAGGGGACCATATGGGATGCTGGGAATCGAACCCAGGTCAGCTGCGTGCAAGGCAAACTCTCTAACTGCTGTGCTATTGCTCCAGCCCTAGGACTTAACCTTCTTAATGGTTTCACACTTCATCCACGTTGTTAATTATTTTGTTTATTTATTTTTGGGCTGGAGTGTTAGCACAGCGGGTAGGGCTTTTGCCTTGCACGTGGCCAACCCGGATTCGATTCCTCCACCTCTCTTGGAGAGCCCTGCAAGCTACCAAGAGTATCTTGCCCACATGACAGAGCCTGGCAAGCTACCCATGGTATATTCGATATGCCAAAACCAGTAACAAGTCTCACAATGGAGATGTTACTGGTGCCATTCGAGCAAATCGATGAGCAAAGGAGTGATGGTAACAGTGACATTTTCATGATGCCAGTGATTAATCCCCTGGCCTCACATATAGTATTTAAGGTAAGCATTTTACCATTAGGCCATACACCATCTCTCCCATCCCCAATGGTGTTTTATCATTTTTAAATGTGTAAAACAGACTCCTGGGGCCAGAGAGAAAAAGAGAGGGAGGGAGAGAATGCAGGGGTAAGGAGCTTGCATTGTATATGTTTAATGCTGGTTCAGTTCCTGGCACTACCAAGAGTGATCCCTGACCTGAGCAGAGAGCCAGAAGTAAGCCCTGGCACAGCCAGGTGTTGGAAAATGCCCCCACCCTTCCACAAATAAGGCAGACCTCAACATAATTCCTATACAATTCTTACTGTTTAATATCTGCTGTTTGTTTGACATCTGCTATTTTTCTTTTTATTTGTCAGAATCCTGAATGTTAATTATTTACCATTATAAAAGCTACAAATGACCAAACAAAGTAAAAGTCATTTCCATTTTATCTGATTATGATACATTTGCTTAGTGCAAGCCAGGCTCTGTGGGAAGCTTAATTTTGAACTATGTGGCTTGTTGCCACTTCCTGATTATCTCACTAAATGTAAAATGGTTGTTGGCAGCATTGCTTCCTGTTCTTTGAAAAACTGACTTTGCTGATTTGATCTGACACTTTTATTTCTTTATTAGGTCTGATAATTCATTAGTGTCGATCACTTCATTTTAGAAGTAGAGATCATATTTTAAGATGGTGATGCTACTGAGGCCAGTACCCTATGTACTGTTTGATTCATAGTTTTATAGTATCAAATGTCACTTTGGTTCCTTTATATAAGCACACATGTTTGAAATGCATCTAATGTCTTTTGTGTTCTTTTTAATCTACAATTACCTTCCCTGATAGAAAAAAAATGGTCTGTCCTGTGTGAATTTTAAGAAAATAATTAAGTCTTTGTTGTGTGAACTGTATAGTTCTCGGTTTCAGCGTGTATTTCTCTAGTCATTATTTTAATTAACACCAACTCCAGCTCTTATTTTACCTCTAGATAATAAAGAAGGGATACACAGAGAAGTTAACCATATGCTCTCCCTAAGAAGTACAAAGTAGTTTCTATTAAGAGCAAGCCATTCCAGGAAAGTATTTTGTTCCCATGGAAATTCTGAATTATACTAGACATCTAGTAGATTCATGAAAACCAAAATTTTCAGGGAATGAAATTCTTGTATGACAAGGATTTAAAGTCAGATACATTCTCTGTGAAATGTATTAGCTTGTTTGCTTCCAACAATAGAGAAATTTGATAAAAAACTAACCACTGTATATGAATTCCCCCTAAAGAATGCTTGGAATCATCCCTCGTTATACTTTTGTATGGATTCTTACTACGTAATTTTATTAAAGGTTGTATTTCATTCATTGATATTACATGTATAGTTCAAAAAATAATTTAATGTAGATAGGTTGTAACAAAATCTTACTGTCTCTTATGGTCAGGATTTATTTCCCAAAACTATTATTTCTTTTTCAATTCATACTTTTATTGAATATATCCCTTGCTTATTATCCTTACTGTTATGTTCCCTTGTTATGTTATTCGATACTATATTTTCAAATATCTGTTTTACTTTTTCTGCTATCTGACCAGATTCTCTTTACATTTTTCCTTTCTCACTTTGCATATTTCATTTGAACTTGTTTTACATTTTCCTACATTAAATGCAGTATGTTTGAAACTTCTAATCACTTTTTCTACCTTTCCATCTTACTCATAGCCTATTTTATTATCAGTTATTCCTTATACGTTATTTTATGGGACTGGAATGATAGCACAGCAGGTAGGGCATTTTGTGTTGCACATAGCCAACCTGGGTTGAATTCCTTCATCTGTCTCCGAGAGCCTGGCAAGCTACCGAGAGTATTCCACCACCTGCACGGCAGAGCCTGGCAAGCTACCTGTGGTGTACTCCATATTCCCAAAACAGTAACAACAAGTCTCACGATGAAGATGTTACTGGTGCCGACTCGAGCAAATTGATGAACAACAGATTGACAGTGCTATAGTGCTACTTTATTTTATCATAAAACATCATGTCCATAGCAGAATGATACTAGAACCTCCCTGAAAACACTTTCAAAGTTGGTTATAATTTGTCTGTTGTAAGATGCTATCCATCTTGCTTTATAAAGGAACAGTGAAGGTTTCATTCCACTGCTGCTCAAAAGCCAGTCAATTCAAGAGATAAGATTGAGAGAAGGCTTTATTCAGCATCAGGTCACCAGGTGAGATAGTACAGATATTAGTAATATATGGATTACTAATTACTGTTTATTAATTACTAATAACTATGAGATAGTTAAGGTTTTTGCCTTGCCCAGAGGAGACCTGAGTTCTATCCCAGCTTCCCATATGGTCCCCAACAAATGGGAGGAGTGATCTCAAAGGATAGAACCTTGGGCAAACCCTGAACACAGCTGACTGTGACTCAAACAACAAAAGAAAGAAGAAAAAATTCAAGAAGATGGAAGACGCCTGCCCTCAATACAGTCATCTTTACTTCACATCACACGGGGATTTGGAGAGAAAGAAAACAAGAACATTAACAATAAAGGAAAGGCAGTTACTGGTTGATGAGCACCAGGGTGACCCAGACAAACATTCTGGGGCTTGCCCCAAACACACTTGTCACTTGCCTACAAACACTGGCTTCTGATTAAGGCCTCTGTTTTCTTATTTTTTAGGAAAGGAGAAATGGGGAAATTTAATTTTTTCCACATAACAAGACAAATTCTTTTATTTCTAATATTGAATTTATCTCTTAATTTCTTTGGACAGTCTTCAGTTAAAGGGCAGAAAATACCCTTACTCTCCTGCTGATAACTTTGATTCAAGCCTCTTTTTAGTTTTCTTTCAGTTTCTTGGGTTAGTCAAAATATAATTAAATTCATGTACTGATGAATACACAAATTTCTGCTTCAAAGGAGAGTTATGAGAAACCATATAAATTTAATTAATCACAAGAACTGTGCTTACTCTTAAAAAGCAGCCAATTACCAGATGTAGCTGTAAATAGAATTCTGTGGCAGAATTATAGGACAAGAAAAATATCCCCTGGTTCAGATTGGAAAAATTATTGGGAGATTCTTTGTTGACAATATGTGAAATATGTCTATATTTCACCTCATTTGGCTACCTGGATCATTTGCCAACGTTTAGTTATAATATTAAGAATGTGTTATATTCTCCCTCCCCACTCCCTCTCTCCTTCCCTCCCTGCCTCCTTCCTTCCCTCCCTCCCTCCCTCCCTCCCTCCCTCCGTTCCTTCCTCCCTCCCTCCCTCCCTTCCTTCCTTCCTTCCTTCCTTCCTTCCTTCCTTCCTTCCTTCCTTCCTTCCTTCCTTCCTTCCTTCCTTCCTTCCTTCCTTCCTTCCTTCCTTCCTTCCTCCCTCCCTCCCTCCCTCCCTTCCTTCCTTCCTTCCTTCCTTCCTTCCTTCCTTCCTTCCTTCCTTCCTTCCTTCCTTCCTTCCTTCCTTCCTTCCTCCCTCCCTCCCTCCCTCCCTCCCTCCCTCCCTCCCTCCCTTCCTCCCTTCCTTCCTTCCTTCCTTCCTTCCTTCCTTCCTTCCTTCCTTCCTTCCTTCCTTCCTTCCATCCTCCCTCCCTCCCTCCCTCCCTCCCTCCCTCCCTTCCTTCCTTCCTCCCTTCCTTCCTTCCTTCCTTCCTTCCTTCCTTCCTTCCTTCCTTCCTTCCTTCCTTCCTTCCTTCCTCCCTTCCATCCTCCCTCCCTCCCTTCCTTCCTTCCTTCCTTCCTTCCTTCCTTCCTTCCTTCCTTCCTTCCTTCCTTCCTTCCTTCCTTCCTTCCTTCCTTC
This sequence comes from Sorex araneus, assembly GCF_027595985.1. Taxonomy (NCBI): domain Eukaryota; kingdom Metazoa; phylum Chordata; class Mammalia; order Eulipotyphla; family Soricidae; genus Sorex; species Sorex araneus. The sequence continues at coordinate 302,919,719 of NC_073303.1, read as the reverse complement.
CTTCCTTCCTTCCTTCCATTCTTTCTCCCTTCCCCAAATTCTTCAAAATATATTACTTTAACATCTTTGCAAACATATTTTCTATTTTATTGTTTAAACATTTATACTATCTTCAGGCATATTATGTCTTTGACTAGTATGATTGTATGCATTGTTTGCATCATAAATAAATGTTATTTATTTTAGTTTAGTAGTTAAGTAACTGTCACATCTGTTTCTCTACCTTATTTTTTGTCCATTTGACTTTTTTTTAAATAACCAGCTGAGATGATTCATTGTGATTCAGACTAAAGAAAGCACGAAGAATAGAAAATGAAGGATAATAAAGGAATGTTGTTTTTGCAGGTTGAAATCACATTCACAATTTCTTTTCTCCATTTTAGTGTTTCCACAGATATTTTAAAGATAATATTAAGTAACACACATTTTCCCCAAAATATAATCTATTTTTTCCTTAAAATAACTGTATTATGAAGAACATAAATCATAGCTCATCTTGTCACTATAAATCAATGTTAAATCTGTATATGTTTTGTGAAATACTACTAATATAAAAGACTAAATATCTTTGATATAAAAATGAACCTTTAAACTATGACCAGTGCATTTTACTCTTAATTTAAATTGAAATTGACTGGGTCCTTAAAATTACAGCTACAAAATAGAATCAAAATCTAGAAAGTGGAAAGAGACAAAATTTATGACTTTGGGGATTATGAAACTCTGAAGAGTTTCATATGGAACACTAATAGACAGTAAAATCATAATTGATATATATATACGTTTTAAAATTGTTATTTTGTTATTATAGTTTAGGTTACTTGCTTAACACTTATGGTATTGATTTCTAAAGTTTCTGCCCCCACCCACCACCAAAGTGCCCAAGATCTTCTACCAATATTCCTAGGTCATCTTTCTACCATCTCTTCATTCTCTCATTCTTCCTCCAATTACTTAGTAATTTGAGTTTTGTAATCCAAATCCAAGAGTTTGTCATTTTTTATTCTGTCTATTCACTTCTTTTGTTACTCTGTGTACCACAGATGAGTGAGACTATAAGTAATTCTCCATTATCTCCATTAACTGAACACAGTGTCCTGTCTCATCCACATTACTATGCACTGCACACCTTTTATTACAGCTGCATAGTATCCCATGGTACATACATATCATAGCTTTAAAAAGTATTCATCTAATAGCTGGGCGTTTGCATTGTTTCCAAATGTTGGCCACTGTACTAAGACTACAATGAACATATGTCTGCACATATAATTTCAAATTACTGTTTATAGATTGGGGGAGTAGGTGCTAAGAAGTGAACTCACTGGGTCATTCAAGAATTCTTACTCATTTTAGGACTCACCATATTGTTTTTATAGAGTCTGAACCAGATGACACCCCCAACCAACAATGAATAAGGACTTTTTTTTTAAAGCACATACCTGCCATCAGTTGTTGTTTTCAATCTTTTAAATATATGCCATATCACCGTGGTGAGATCTCATCTTATTGTCATTTTGATTAGAATTTTTTTCAAACTAGCTAATGATGAATATTTTTTATGCTTAATGTGCTAAACAATAGAGTAATGAGTTTGCATATCCTCTTCAGGGCAGTGCATGTTTATCTCACTTCACTATGTTTTTATGGGGCTATATTTTTTTATTTTGTTTTATGAATGTATTGTATATATGGGATTTTAGCACTCTGTCTTCTATATGGTATGAAAATATGTTCTATTAAGTATACAATTTTTTTAACTTTAGTTAACTTTAGTTAAATTTAGGCAAAATTTCTTTTGCCACGTACAACCTATTTATTTTTGGTTTCATTACAAATGGAATAAAATTATTCAAGACATATATGTATATATGTATACATGCATATATGTGTGCATATATGTGTATATATATGCACAAATACATACATATATATATATCCTGGAGGGTTCTGCCTATGTAACTCAATGTATTTTATGTTTTCTACTCTAGCCTAGAATTTTTAAATCTACTTTTTATTATATTCTGTATTTGATGTGAGACAAAGATACATTTTCTTACCTTCCTCCCTCTGTCCCTCCCTTCCTTCCTTTCTTTCTTTCTTTCTTTCTTTCTTTCTTTCTTTCTTTCTTTCTTTCTTTCTTTCTTTCTTTCTTTCTTCCTTCCTTCCTTCCTTCCTTTCTCTATCTCTTTCTCTTTCTCTTTCTTCCTTTCTATATCTCTTTCTTTCTCTTTCTTTCTTTCTTTCTTTCTTTCTTTCTTTCTTTCTTTCTTTCTTTCTTTCTTTCTTTCTTTCTTTCTTTCTTTCTTTCTTTCTTTCTTTCTTTCTTTCTTTCTTCCTTCCTTCCTTCCTTTCTCTCTCTCTTTCTTTCTCTTTCTTTCTTTCTTTCTTTCTTTTCTTTCTTTCTTTCTTTCTTTCTTTCTTTCTTTCTTTTTTTGTTTCTCTCTTTGTCTCTCTTTGTCTCTCTTTTTCTTTCTTTATTTCCTTCTTTCTTTATTTCCTTCTTTCTTTCTTTCTTTCTTTCTTTCTTTCTTTCTTTCTTTCTTTCTTTCTTTCTTTCTTTCTTTCTTTCTTTCTTTCTCTCTCTTTCTCTTTCTTTCTTTGTCTCTCTTTGTCTTTCTTTCTTTCTTTCTTTCTTTCTTTCTTTCTTTCTTTCTTTCTTCTTCTTTCTTTCTTTCTTTCTTTCTTTCTTTCTTTCTTTCTTTCTTTCTTTCTTTCTTTCTTTCTTTCTTTCTTTCTTCTCTTTTCCTTGCATGTGACTATTCACTTTCCAAGCACCATTTATTAAATAGGCTTTCCTGTTACACTTTATGCAGACAACCTTTAAATGAACTCATAGGATTTGGGGAATCTACTTGAATTAAAGCAGTTGATGGAGACTGTTTCTTACCTACATATAAACAACAACATCAACCAGTCTTTCTTTTTTTTAATCTTACTCTTCACCTTTCTAGAGGGCAAGTCTATATCTAACCTATACCCTTCCATTTACCAAGTTTTGTTGTTATTACAAGATCCTTGGTCTTTAGTTTGCATGTACATATCACTTCAAGATTCATACATCAACTATCCAGCTCATAGTTCATTTTTGAGTAGTGGAGATAAAATTGACATATTATTTATTAAACCAGTCTGTAAGATCCTCAATTAGCCTTTTTTCTGACAATTATTATAACTGCAGTGAAGTCACAGTTTTTTTATTTTTTATTAATTACTGACAGGATAGATTTTAATTCAATGTGCTTAATTTAACTAATTATTTGTACTAAACACTTTTTAACTTTTTCCATTTGCACCAATTATTAAAAATAATAGAAAGGAATTAGCCTTTCTTTATCCTCATTTCGCAAAATCATCTCCTTTGATTAAATATGATAATATAATAATATACATTTCACATATCAATAATAATTCAAAAAACTTTTATAGGTGACTATATCATATCAAATATTGCATTAATGTATGAATAAAAAATAGAACAAAATATTTACCAATGTTGGGGGTGCTTTTCGATCAATGAAAGTAGAAAGACAAATCAGAAATAGTAATAATCAGAATAATCAGAAAATAATAAAGAATTAGAGGCTTTCACTGTCACTGTCATTGTCATCCCATTGTTCATCGATTTGCTGGAGTGGGCACCAGTAACATCTCATTGTGAGATTTGTTGTTACTGTTTTTGGCATATGGAATATGCCACAGGTATCTTGCCAGGCTCTGCCATGCTGGGAGGATACTCTTGGTAGCTTGCCGGGCTCTCCAAGAAGGACAGAGGAATTGAACCCGGGTCGGCCGTGTGCAAGGCAAACACCCTACCATATGATGTTAAAATCAAAGTTCACAATTCACAGAAAGTTTTATGCTATGGTATAACAGATATAGACTTAGGTGCTGGGAAAGTGACAATGAACATAAAGGAAAACTATCTTCCCTCACAGAGGTGAAATCCTCATTAAGATCCCAAGCATTAGGAAGTAACTTATACGGTTACAAAAAATTTACCTAGAGAAAGTGGCATTACTCAATGGGTCATATTTAAAGAAATAAGTGAGCCCTGAATGATATGTAAATAAGTATTCTAAATTTTGTACTATCAACTGCATGTCAAAGTTATTGTAAGAATATAGAACTTTTTAATGCGCAACTTTCTACACCTGAAGTAACACTTAGGTAATTCTCTGGGTGGCAGAGTTCCTTTATCATGGTCCTTTCTGGACCAACCAGTAAAGCTGTCAATTCTGTACATCTGAACTGTCATCACTGTTTCATTGGATCACTGTCATCCTGTTGCTCATCGATTTGCTCAAGTGGGCACCAGTAACTTCTCCATTCTGAGACTTGTTGTTATTGTTTTTGGCATATCAAATTTGCCACCAGGAGCTTGCCAGGCTCTACTTGCAGGCAAAATACTCTAGGTAGCTTACCGGGCTCTCCGAGAGGGATGGAGGAATCAAACCTGGGTCAGCCGCATGTAAGGCAAACATCCTACTCGCTGTGCTATTACTCCAGCCCATCTGCACTGTCACAAAAGATAAATTTATTTAAAGCTAAACAAAGTACAAGGTACAATTTATCTCACTTTATTCAGTATTTATGTCTTCAAATTTGTAGATCGTATTATTTTTTTCTTAATTTTTTTTCTTAAATTCACAGGGATTTTAAACTTGCTTTTTCTTTAATTGCACTATAATCTACATGTATCTTGTCCATTGCATTATTTCTTAATGCAAAAATATACCTTCTTATCTCTTGATATATTCACCTTTATTATTTATCATGGTATATCTAGGTATGATATACCATATTAGATAAAATAGCATGGTACTGTAGATTAAAGACATAAAACTGGGGGCTGGGGCAATAGCACAGTGGGTAGGATGTTTTCCTTGCGCGTGGCCAACCCAGGTTCAATTCCTAGCATCCCGTATGGTCCCTGAGTAACACCAGGAGTAATTCCTGAGTGCAGAGCCAGGAGTAACCCCTGTACCTGAAAATCAAAAAAAAAAAAAAAAAAGACATAAAACTGAATTTAAGGCAATTGCCTTGTGTGTAGCTGACCCCTTTTCGATCCCAACACTATATGGTCTCACAAGCACTGCTAAAAATGATCCTGAGCACAGAGCTAGAAGTAAACTCGAGCACTTCCAGGTTTGACCCAATAATAAATGAAACACAAAATAACATTGTTGCTTAGATGAATATATTTTTTTCAGTGAATAAATCATCTCCTTTTAAACATATTTTTGTTTAGAAATAAAAATAAGACAATAATCATAGAGAACTCTCTAAAATTATCAAAAATTTAAAACCTAGTTAATTCCTACATTTGATTTTAGGTTGTTACATTGAGTGAACAGAGAGGTATGAAGAAGTCTGTATCTTTGTAGTTCTCATAAAAGCTTCTTCTCTCTCAGTAGTTCCCTTTAATGTACATTATTTACTCATTAAATAATTACTGAGTATCCAAACTATGCTGCACTCTAATGAAATTGAAATATAAAACAGTCAAATGAAGATGGGAGATGATAAAACCAATTATATTAAAAGTTGGCAGTTCTATTCCAAACATACTTTATAGATCAGCTGTAATTCTGAACTGTTTATTTTACGACCACATCACCTTTCCACAGTGTTTTTTAAATGCTCACATGTATGGAATGATTTGATCAACACACTGAATGGAGGTCCCAGTACTCTACCCTGAAAGAACTAGCCGCTTTGGAATCTGCAGTATCACAATGATTGTTCTCTACAGAATTGGTAGTCTTTGAATTTCATATGGAGAATGTCTCTTCAAGGTATTTCCCACTTAGCCTGCAAATACCCAGAGCGAGTCCATATAACCTCTTCCCAATGAGAGTCCTCATCCTTCCATATTCCTGTCTGAAGGGCAGGACTGCCAACTTAAAGTGATTTGAAATTATCCTCCTGTTGATAATGATAACTCAACTTGGAATAGATTAAAAGAACATCATTAACAGTACCCTCACACAAAGACTGATTCTGATTGTGGGAATATCTGGAAAATAAGAGAATGCTACTCCTATGGTATGCGAAAGAATACTTTTAAAACAAGGTGTTATATTACTTTGTCTGAGAACTTGCCACCTTTAAGGAAGCACTTTGTAAGTATTTATAATTTATTCATTTCAAGTCTATGAATTGGGTGCAATGATTTCTTTTGTTTCACAAGTGATTATGATTGAAGCTTAATAATTTATCCAGAATCACATGGTCTTAAAAATAGGAGAGCAGGGATTTGAACTCAGAATGTCTTCCTCCAAGGTTTCATGGTTATTATAAACACTATGCTAATCATATATTGGGGGCAATTGGGCCACCCAGAAGTGTTTAGAGCTTTTTTTGTGACTGTATGTTTAGGATTCACTTCCAGTAGTGCTCACAATACTATATGCAATGACTGGGGTAGAACTTGGGTTGGTTGTGCACAAGACAAGTTCCTCAGTCATTGTACTCTCATCATCCCCAGTCACTATTCTACTTATGGCTTATTTATTTTTAATTAGGTCCTGTGGTATTTCATGGTAAAACTTTCTAAGACAGCAAGATCACATTGCAAAATTTTGGCTCATCATTTACTTGCTTAATGATCTGACAGCCTTTGTATCTCAATTTTTTGATTCTGTGAAATGGACTTCATAATTCCTGATGAATTTCAAGGTGCTCCCTAACCATAGCAGATTCTCAGCAATTTGTACATATTCACTGTTACTGTTAGTACTGGTAGTAATTATAGTTGGTACTAATTGTAACAAAGTTAATAGTCAGAAATGTAATGTCAAGACAGTGATTTTGGTCGAATGAGCACATCATCAAAGATTAATCAATGTTGAGATTTTCTTATGACAACATGATTGTAGAAAGTTTATTTTGATGCTTAGAAAATGTATCCTCTTAGATGAACTTTTTAAATTTTTTCCAGGTGATCTACCTAACACTCATCAACTGTTAGCCCTGGCATCACGCCTGTGGGAGAATGCAGAGCTCTTTCAGTCAGATGAGATGCGTCCTGCTAATGATCCCAGTGAGAGAGTTCCTATCCGTGTCCGAATGCTAAATGACATTCTCAAAGACATGGAGAAAAATTTCCTGGTGCAGAAAGTTCCAGCAGGATTTTACAGGTAGGAATTCAAATTTCAAAAATTAAAATTTTTGTGACCCTCAATTAAATGTCTGTATTTAAGTTTGATATAGGTACCTTCTTCAGTCTTAATAGGTACCTTCAACTTAACAACGTGGAAAAGATTTATTATTGCTGAAAATCGAAAACCATCCCTTCCTTAAAAAGAAAAGTCCCCAAAGCACAAATATAAAATAAACTTGGTTCAGTAGCATCAAATAGAAAAATGACCATTTTACATTCAGAATTATATAAGAGAAATATGATCACTAAAATGTAGAGTGTTAGTATTTATGTATGGTTACTAAATTGTATAGGTAATAATGAAAAAAATAACATTATCTATTGACTAAGGAAATAGGATGATATTATTCTGTACATATAACATATAGAATATCCAGTTTAGTGTGAGAAATCACATTATAAATTATATATGTAAAGCTTTAAGGGAGATTTGGATACAGGAACAACCAGGTTATTGGAGATACTAGGTTAGAGATCACAAAAGAATAATTTATGACATCAAAACTTGATTTATTTGAATTATTATATTTTAAGTAATACGTTGACTATATTATTAACATTTCTGATCTGATGTAAAATTTACCAAATATTTTAATAAAATAATTTTTCATTGGTGCAGGACTTGTGAGAGTTTTTAGAGGATTATATGAGTACATGATTTTTCCATTTTGGTTCAGATGTAGTGGCAACTAAAGCAGGTCAAAAGACTTCAAATATCTGATTTAAATTGTTGATTTTTCTGAAAGCTAAAATATAAATACCAAAATAATTCTGTGTAATAAATGCATGACCTGTACACAGAGAATAATTTATACATGTGTGCCTAATATGTCTATATCTGTGATGATGTATTTTTCATGTACATATACCATATATACGTTAGCATTCATATATATACATCTGTGCATATTTATAAATCTTTAGTACAGGATTCATAGTGATAAAGGCAGAAAACTAAAAGGTATTGGAATAGTAGTGAGTTAGGAAAACTATTAGCTCTAGAACTCTTAAATTTAGACTTTTATACACATGATAAAACATATAAAATATATTTAAAATAACTTGGTCTAGATATACTTATATGAAGATCAGATATAGCAAGACTATAATGTATAACTGAAGAAAGGATATAGCAAGACTATATGCGATTGTTAGGCTGGCTAACCATAAATATTAAATCATTCAGAGAGCATGAGTCTTTTTTCAGAAGAGAGGCACACTGTGCTCAGAGCCTACTCCTGGTTCTGTGCTCAGGTTTCACTTCTGGTGATCCTAGTTCTACTCGTGGGTGTTCAGGGAATGGTTATGCAATGCCAGGGATCAGACTTAATCACATGCAAGGGAAGCACCTTGCCCCGTAGTCTAGCTCCCCAGCGTCAGACTACATGAGCCTAAAAGAGCTGTTAAGATTCAAAAGTCTATCATTTGGCAAAACACAGGATCGTTCTTCACCTTAGTTTCTCTGTCTATAAAATGATATGATGGGATAAAATATTTCATGGTAAGCCTTTCATTTTACTAAGAAAATCATTAAAATGTTTAGTGATTTCCCTTCATGATTTTTAAATTAAAGTTTACATTTAAATTTTTTATTATTTATCCTGATGCTTGATTTTGAATCTTAAGATATTGAATAACATTTCCATACTACAGCAGATATTTTAATTATATTTATATGTTTCATATTTTGTTTTTAAGGACATAGGAAAATAGTAATTTCTTTAATCTAAAAAAGAATGCTTCAACGAATTGTCTTTAGAGATGGAAATGAGAAATAGAATGAACTAGGGTAATAGGTAAGATTTAGTGTTTAGCAGATATTATCACTGTTAAAGAAAAAAATTAAAACAAATACAGTATTATCAAACATTTTTGTCAAAATTGGTAAAAAGTACTTTTAGAATATATCATATAAGATGGTTTTGTTTCAATTTTCTTTTATAAAAAATTAATAAATTAATTAAAAATATAAATTAGATAGTTCTATATGTTAGAGTATATTAAATTCTTGCCCCCATCTGTGTTTCTTGATACCTGCACTAAATATAAAATACTCCTTCTGTGGTCTGGCTTATGTGCCTGTTAAATTCATTATGGATAAAAATAAATGTACTGTATATGCAATTTCAAGTAGATAACTCAGTATTTTTACTGCTCTCAGTTATTAAAGTAAGTAAACAAACTCTTTACTGATGGAACAATAGCACAGTGGGTAGGACATTTGCCTTGCATGCGGACAACCTGGGTTCGATTTCTCCACCCCGCTCAGAGAGCTATGCAAGCTACCAAGTGTATCTTACCTGCACGGCAGAGCTTGGCAAGCTACCTGTGGCATATTTGATATGCCAAAAACAGTAAAAACAAGTCTCCCAAATAGACATTACTGGTGCCTGCTTGAGCAAATCGATGAGCAATGGGATGACAGTGAGAGAGTGATACAGTGATCAAAGCATAATTTATAAAAGCATGGATTATGCTTTAACTGATAACGTTTTAACTGATATAACAATTCAGCATTAAAATCTTATGGATCAATACTTTGGTATTACATTAAACTCTTACCAGGGTATCAAAGAAATACTTGTATGCTTTTCTTCTCTTTGCTTCTAGTTGTAAATATGCCAATGTTGCGAGTAGATTAAATAGATTTATTTTGATTTATCAAACTGACCTTTGGTCCAAAATTGCCATAAATTTTCGCTTCACATCTGAATTATACAACAAATTTTCCTACTTCATGTATTTTTTTTGGGTAGAGAGTATGCATACTTATAAATATTCTTGGTGCAAAAACTTAAAACCGTGGTAGAATTTCTATGTTCAAGCCTTGTAAATTTGTCAGTTGGGGAAATGTTCAAGATAAGAAGCTCTGCACAAATGGTTAATATATAATGAAACAAAATGAAAGCATTTTGAATGACAGCTATATGAACAGGAAAATTTTACAAAAGAACATTTGTTGTAGATAATTCATATTTTAATGCATCCCGTTCATATAATGTCTCAAGATGTTATTTATGTAAGAATATCATTCTTCAACATGCCGGTGTTTTGACAATTCTCAGACATACATGGGAAAGTTAAAAGTGATTTTATTTATAAAGAAAATGTTGACAAGTTTACTATGTAAAGCTAAATATTGCATTTGCTCTTGGATTATGTCCCAAATCGTAGTGCCTCTTAACAGAAGTGCCATTAAACACTTAAATAGATTATCTTTTTGACTAGCCAAATTTTTCCCATAATTTGACATCAGGAGATTCAGAGATTTTTAATTCTATCATACTGTAGAATAAATTATCATCCTCATAAATAAATCAGAACTGATAAATGTTTTATACAATCCTATCGATAGTAATTGTCAATAAAATATCTTTGCTTTTAGAAATTTTGAGAGGTAGGAGAATTCAGTGTTTAGTGCTTGTGGTTTGTTGGTTTGTTGGGGAACCACACCTGGTGGTGCTCAGCGTTTTCTCCTGGCTCTGCACTCAGGGATCACTTCTAGTGGTGCTCAGGGGGCCATATGGTGCTGGGCCAGCTGTGTGCAAGGAAAAGTGCCCTACCTGTTTAGTTCTTTAAAAAAAAGAGTAAATATAATATTTTTTTTATCATTTTCTTTATTTTAGCTTTCTCAGAGAGCCTGGCAAGCTACCGAGAGTATCCCGCCCGCATGGGCAGAGCCTAGCAAGCTACCCGTGGTGTATTCAATATGCCAAAAACAGTAACAATAGGTCTCATTCCCCTGACCCTGAAAGAGCCTCCAGTCATTGGGAAGGATGAGTAAGGAGAGGCTGCTAAAATCGCAGGGCTGGGAGAAATAGAGACGTTACTGGTGCCCGCTCAAGTAAATTCATGAACAATGGGATGACAGTGATACAGTGATTTTTGATTGCGGTTTGTTGGTCACACATGGCAGTTCTTAGAGCTTATTCTTGGCTCTAAACTCAGGGATCACTCTAGGCAGGACTCTGGGACCATATGGGGTGCTAGGGATTGAAACCATGTTGGCTGTATGCAAAGCAAGTGTCCCACCCTCTGCATTTTTGCTGTGGCAAAATGGCCTCCCTACCCTGTCATTCCTCTATTTTTTTCTTTCTCTTTTCTTTTCTTTTTCTACTCTCACCTTTTTTTCTTCTTCCTTCTTATCCCCTCCCCTCCCATTCTTTCCCTTTCCCTTCCTTTCTTGTTTTTTGTTCCCTTTTCTTCCTTGGTTTTGAGTCACACATGGCAATATTCTGAGGTAACTGCCGGCACTGCACTCAGGAATTGCTCCTGGCAGTGCTCTGTGGAACTAATGGAATGCTGGAAAAGGAACTCAGCTCAGCCTCATGAAAGGCAAGCCCCTTACTCCTGTAGTATATCTCCAGCCCTATTCTCCTTATTTTACAGTAATTTTTGTGCCGTGCTAAAGGTACTGGGGTCACTAAGGACAACAGTCCAAAGTTAAGATAGGGGCTGGAGCGATAGCACAGTGGGTAGGGTGTTTGCCTTGTACGCGGCCAATCCGGGTTCAATTCCCAGCATCCTATATGGTCCCCTGAGCACCGCCAGGAGTGATTCCTGAGTGTAGAGCCAGGAGTAACCCCTGTGCATCTCTGGGTGTGACCCGAAAAGCAAAATAAAATAATAATAAAGAAAAAAAAGTTAAGATTAAGGATTTATACCAGCAATGAGGTGATGCTTGGCCCTGTGGGGCTGGTGAAGGTACTCGGGTCATCTGCACGCCAGTTATCACTTCTGGCTCTCTTTCAGCTGTCTTCCATGTACCTATAAAAATGAATGGATAGAATATTTGCTATTTATTTATTTTTAAGTATTACAAGTTTTATTTGCAAGTTTGAGTTATGGGGAAGAGAAAGAGTAAAACACACTCAAGAGAGAAGATGGACTTCTCCAGAATTGAGAGCCCCAGTCATATCCCAGGGTTGAAATCTGAAGGTATGTAAGTACACATGTCAAGAGGGGAGATGTGGATGGCACAGGTGGTAGGGCACTAAAAAGCTCGGGCAGCATGTGTGCCTCAGTAGGACATTTAAACATCATTCACTCTAAAATAAATGTGAGCACTAAACTACAAATCATTTGCAGCAGTACTTATCCAGAGTGCTGCTTTAAGGGGGAAGTGGTGGTTGAAACAAGGGTCTTGGCCCATACCTTGCTGGTCTCATGGCTAACTCTAGGCTTTTGCTCAGAGATCCGTCCTGGGCATGCCAGGGGGCCGTATATGCTGCCACAGTACCAGTGAGAATCAGCCGCATGTACGGCAAGAATCTTATTGGCTATACTCTGTCTCTCACTCTCTGACATCATTCTATTTCTTTTTAGGTATTCAGTACTGTTATAAGCATCACAGTACAGGGGAACAGATTTTGCCATGTTTTATATTTTGACATTTAAAACCACATTTTTTCTATGTTGTTAACAGTAATCCACTAAAAATTTCATTGGATTATTTTTTGGAGTGATTCAAAAAAAGTTTCTTTAGGGGAAAGTGTATGGAGAATGTTGTGTCTCATCATGGAGCCATTAAGCCCTTATATAAGAGATTACTAACATGTTATTATAGATTGAGCCTCATGTGCTAATATATATACATATATAATATATACATATATAATATATACATATATAATATATACATATATAATATATATATAAAAGATAGGATACTTCCTGCTTTGCACCCCATCCATTGTGGTGTGCTTCTCCAGGTATATCAGTGATGTAAAGTTTGAGATGTCTCTTGTCGCTCTAGGAATTCTAAAATTTTAAATCGAGTGATGCAGTTTAACTGTATCACTTTTTAACTGTATCTTTTTTAACTGAAGGGTCACTTTGGGGTCTGAAGCATCTCTGCAACTTGTTAATCTCTTCCAAGATTTATTTGTGGGTCTGTGAATCATAGCATTAATAAGCTTATATGATGCAAGAGGCAGTTCTTCCAGGCTCCCAAAAGAACAGGGAGATGGGGGGAGGACATCCACTCCTCATTTTGTGAGAGCCTGAAGATTTTGGTTCAAAAAACCCGCATACCTGAATTTTTCAGCAGATTAATTCTCATGGACGAGGCTTTTCCTGAGCCTGTGTAGATCAGTCATAATCATGGTGGCGACTGAGTTCTGGAGGTTTTCTGCTGCCGGGACTCTGTTGGGTCAAGTGGTGGGACTCACCCCTCCCCTGAAGGAATTATTTTAAAGTACTTTTCAAACACTCTTCTTTTGAAAGATATTAGAACTAGTTTACACCTGAGTAGTCACATCCACAATAAATAATAAATTAATAAATTTTTCAGGTACTTAGATTTCTACCTATGCATTCTGAAGATAATTTGATTTTAATAATTTGAAGAGATTAAAATCCAATGCACCAAAAGCATTTTAGAATAAAAGTGAACTCATTATATAGTTTGCATGGTGTTTTAATTGCAGTTAGTTATGTAAGTCTTAATAGAACCTCATGTTCAGTGTTTGATTGGAATAATAACTACTTTATTTAGGTTTTACTTTTCCTTTTATCTAAGTGTGGGTGGTCTGAATGGAGCTAAAATCCCACCATTGTTTCTCTTGTCACTGACTCTACAGCAATGTCTCTGATTTCTTTTGATGCTGAAAAGCCACCTAGTGATTAAGAATTGCCATAAAGCTTTTAAAATATCATTAATAGCAACAACTTGCACACACACAAAAATGTGTATATGAATAGAGTTTTAGAATCTGCACAATCTATACTTTTCTTTGGATTGAAGATCTGGCTTATACACAAAATCTTTGTAATACTGGTAATTATATATACTCCACTTATAAATAAGGATATGCACTAAATTTCTAAATTTGTATTTTTCCTATTTTAATATCTATACTTATCAAAGGAATAAAAAGAAATTCCTGAATTTTTTATATAACAAAATTAATATACTAAAATTCATGTCTCTTTGTTGAATGGTTTATTTTGTTACTATTCAAAGAGCTTTTTCTATAGTAAAAGATAACATTCATGGCAACTTGATCAGACATTAAAACACAACACACTGAAAAATGACTATCCAGCCAGTTAGTCTGAAGTCCAATCTTCCAGTATCAAAACTGAAATTCATTTATGCACAACTCTTTGGGTTTTCAAAAATTTGCATATCAAGAATCATTGTGTAAATAAGTGTGAATTGTGATCTACTGACATTAAAAATAGGAATAGGTTTCAGGGATAGCTCAGAGGACTGGAGTACGTGCTGTGCATGCAGAAAGCCTGGGTTATATCCTAGCATCATATGGTCTCCTGAGTACCACTGGGAAAAACTCCCAAGCACCATGCCAGGAACAGATCCTAAACACCAACAGATGTGGTATGTTCAAAACAAAAACAAACCCCAAAACTAGATACAATATTTTCATAAGAAAGGACTTATTTGGACCAGGCACTGTTATATATTTTTATATTATATTAACCCTCATAATCGTATGAAAGGGATTTTTAGCCTTCTTATAAAATAAGGTCAATGTAAGATAGAAATAGGATCTAATCTTCTTCTTTCTCTAAAATCACATTTTTTTTACTAGATATGCTACATAATTTGACTAAAATTATCCCTTGATTGCTCAGAAGTCAAGAATAAGGTTAGCTAGATTGTTAGCTTTTCTGCAGTGTTACCAATTATTAATAAGCTTAATTTTCAAAACAAAATTTAAGTTAAATTTGTTCTACATTTTACATAATTGTATAATCTAACCTAGTAGCTGAAAATGTGCATAATTTGAGACAACAAATCTCTCATTATTGGGAAGAAAGCTCATATGGTCTATTGACCACAATCTATAAAATTATCTTGTCCCCAGTACTATTCACTCCCATCATGTTTCCAAGAATTTTAATTGTAGGGGGAGAGATGTATGTGCTAAATCTCACACCATACTATAAAATATTAAAGAAATAGAGCCCAGAGAAATAGTAAAACTGGTAGGGCATTTGTCTTGCACTCTGCTGACCGGAATTCAATCCCCAGCATCCCATATGGTCCCCCAAGCACCACCACTCCTCCTCCTCCTCCTCCTCCTCCTCCTCCTCCTCCTCCTCATCATCATCATCATCATCATCATCATCATCATCATCATCCCGTTGATCATCAATTTTATCGAATGGTCTCAGTAACGTCTCCATTCATCCTAGTCCTAAGATTTTAGAAGCCTCTCTTTACTTGTCCTTCCAAACGGTGCCACTTTGGAGGCTCTTCCAGGGTCAGGGGAATGAGACCCATCATTGTTACTGGTTCTGGCATATGAGTACATGATGGGGAGCTTGCCAGGGTCTCCCATGCAGGCAGGAAACTCTTGGTAGCTTGCCAGGTTCTCCAAGAGGGAGAACTAGGCTCTTGCTTTCGGGAGCTTGGCTTTGTAGTCTCTAGATGTTGGCCAATGATGGGATTACAAGATGCTGGGGGTGGTTTCTGGGTGTGACCACCTAGCTACTAGAAAATGGGGGATCTGGGTGGAAGAGGCTCAGTCCTAATTCGAGCAGCCTTGGAGATCTCAACCTCAGGTCTTCTGCCAATTCCTTTAAAGGTGAGGTTCATCCAAATGTGTGGAGAGGGGCCTCGAGCATGGCTATGTCTGGGTTCTGGAGGTCTTTGGCTGCTGGGGCTCTGGTCGGGGCAGGGAGGGAAACTCAACCCACCCCCTCTGAGGGGCCCTGGTGAAGACAGTCAGGTGAGAGGGCAAGAGACTCTGCCCAAGCACTACTGAGAATAATTTCTGAGTGTAGAGCCAGGAATTACCCTTAAGCATAATAAGATTTGACCAAAACAAAATAACAGCAAAATATTACAAAACTAGCAGTCAGTTTAAAAAAAAGAATTGTTAGGTAGGAAATTAAAATACACAGTATAAGAGGTCTGATCAAAGATCTTGTCCCCTTTCATCAGGTCTAAAAGTAATACTCATCTAAGTATTCCTAACAGTCATTTAATTTTAATGATATTCTTTTAGACAGTTACGAAAATGAAAGTTGGGATGGAGAGATAGCATCAGGGTTAAAATTCTTGCTTGGTGCACAGCCTTCCCCTTTTTTAATTCCTCATATTTTTTTTCCATATAAGCATCACCAGGAATGATCTCTGAATACAGAGCCAGGTAAAATGCCTGAGCACTTGCAGGTATGACCCAAAGTCCCTCCCAACCTTCCCCCACACAAAAGAGAAACCTGTCATATCTCTATGATAATATAAATATTCATTAAGTAATATTTATAACTTTTGCAAATTGACTTCTTATTTATCTTTATATTGTTATTAAAATAATTACTCCAGTAAAAGAAGAAAATAATAATGTAGGTTCTTTATGAATATAGGTAAAACAATCTGTCATTTGTTTCTTATTCTATTGCTTATTTTCTCTCATCAGTAGAACATATTTTAGCATGTCCATAGATATAATTAACTTGAAGGGTCAATATAATCTAAAGAAAATTCAGAGAAAGGACTGCCAAATTTCACTTTGTTACATAAAGAAACTGATATGCTGGATTGCTGAGTAGATCAAAGGCTCAGAAATAATTTTCTGTTTTCTAATAGCTATATTATTATTACCAAGATTTTCTTACTGCGAGAAAGTAGCTCCCTATATCATCACATCCATCATGCAAAGTATGTGTCAGGTGTGGCAAACAGACATGGAGAGGTCTGAGCACTCACCTACATGATTCTGTATGGTACTGCTTATTTTAATCCACCCTAGTGGGATCTTTCATTCAGAAGAAATTGCCTGGGTCACTAAGTAGAGGAGGACATGGAAGTAAACTTCCTCTCTCCCTCACAATTATCTGAAGAGCCTGCAGAGTTTGACAGCTATCTCTGGCTGTGCTGCTTATCCAGTCTGGGTATTCACTGTATCACTGTATCACTGTCGTCCCATTGTTCATCAGTTTCCTCGATCGGGCACCAGTAACGTCTCCATTCGTTCCTGTTGCATTCAGGGTCGGAGGAGTGAGGCCCATTATTGTTACTGTTTTTGGCATATTGAATATGCCATGAGTAGTTTGCCAGGCTCTGCCTGGATATTAAGGGCACAAAAACCACATTTTCAAAGAAAAGAAGTGGGAGAGGGAGGCTTCAATCTTAAAACTCCACACAGATGACATCACACATGTAAAGTCATAAGAAAAAATGAAATGAGTTAGGGGGATAGTTCCTGCTTGGATGCTGGAGTTCAGGGTTCTGTCCCTGATTCTTCATGGTCCCCCAACATGGCTGGGAGCAATCCCTGTGCCAGGAACACCATAGTCCCCAGGCACTGTGGCATAAGACCTGAAAAAAACAGCCAATGAAACAATGAGATGAAATGGGCATTTTTCTTAGTTTATCATTATGTAGAACTTATGTCATCTTAATTAAAATATATCATACCTCATTACATACAGTTGAGTTCTAGTATTTTCTTTCATACTGTCTTTATTGTGTATGTTTCAGTAAGAAATTTAGATGACAGTCTAGTTAGTCATTGTCAGAGTAATTTAAAAAATAAGAATCAGAAGTTTATATGTTCATTGGAATGTAGTAGTTATAAAATTTAAGGAAATTTCTAGCAAGAATTATGGAATTAAGAATACTAGCAGGTCTGGAGTGATAGCACAGCAGGTAGGCCTTGCATGTGGCCGACCCAGGTTCGATTCCCAGCATCCCATATGGTCCCCTGAGCACCGCCAGGAGTAATTCCTGAGTGCAGAGCCAAGGAGCATCGCAACCCTTGAGCATTGAAAAATGTGACCCTAAAAAAGAAAAAAGAAGAATACTAGCACCAGAGGTAAATCTTGACTAACAGTATATGGGGCTTGAATTTGAAATAAAGATATTTCCAATTCTTTCTGGGAAACTCTGTGAATCTAATTTCTGTTTTATTGCTCAACTGTTCATCTGTAATCATTACAAAAGTGTTGAGTCTCACCTCCTCTTTTGCCTTTCAAATTCTGCACGATGATTGATTGTGTCTTTGATCTCATCTTTCCATGTACTTTGCAAACATGTGCTGACTACTTTATTAAAAAAAAAAAAAAAGCACTTGATTCTGTTACCATGATATGGTCTTTTTCCAGGATCTCACCTCTAATAAGCATTTCAAGGGAAAAGACAAGCAAGCTCAAATGCAAATATTGAAAGACAGATTTTATTGCAGATTAAAAGTACACACTGAGGGACCAATATGGAATACACATTGGAGAACAGTGTCCAGTGTCCTGGAGGTCTGGGTGAAAATAGTAATTAAAAAGGGGATATATTCACAATTATGGGAGGAATAGTCTAGGAATAGTCAAGCTGTTTTAAGAATTAGGATATCTTCCTTTCCTTGTCTTATATGTCAGTATGGGAACTCACATGTCTATTAGGGAGGCAAGCAGTAGTAAACTTCAGTGCTCATTTTTTTTTTTTTGCTTTTTGGGTCACACCTGGCGATGCACAGGGGTTACTCCTGGCTCTGTACTCAGGAATTACCCCTGGCCGTGCTCAGGGGACCATATGGGATGCTGGGATTTGAACCCGGGTCGGCCGCGTGCAAGGCAAACGCCCTGCCAGCTGTGCTATCTCTCCAGCCCCTGCAGTGCTCATTTTATTATAATGAGCAGTCATGTGAAATCATAATGCTCAGTTATGGTTGAGGAAAGATCTCTAGATTTTTAATTTGTTTAAATTTAATTAAAGAACATGATTCACAAAGCTATCGATAGTTGATGTTTTTACCAAGATGTTTTTACTTTATTTTTCTGTTGTTCAAAAACTTTATTCAGGCACCAAGATTTACAATGTTGTCATACATAATATTGGATATTCAATATTTCAACACCAGTGCAACCTTTCCTCAGTGTCCCAAGTTATCCACCCCTACCACAGCCTGCCTCCTTTATGGGCACTGAATAATTTGTTTTTCTTGCTTATTACTATATATAGATATAGACATGGATATAGATATAGACATATCTATATATATCTCACAATGGTGTTGCTAAAGTTATTGTGTCTCAGAATTTCTGAGCTGTTAAGTGCTAGTTGAGCCTTCTGTGCTAACTTTGCTAATTGAGCTTCCTAGGCTTCTACACAAACATCCCATTAATTTCCTCTGTTCCTACTTGGCTCTCAGCATTGTGAACCTTGGAGATGTGTAGCAGCATATGTGGCCACATGCCCCCACACAGTCGTGTCACTAGGATGATTCAGCATCATCAAGTCTCGACCCTACCAGATTTGGCACAGCAGTGACTTCTCTCTGGGGTTGGTCCTGGGTCCGGGCAATTTAAATGTGAGTGAACATGGGTGTGAGTGTGTGGAGAGCTGGACCCTCTGAGAGTGCAGGGGCTCGGCCTGCCCCATTCTGAGAAGACCCCAGTCATCTTGGCCTCAAGACTGGGACCACCAGGCTAGTCACTGTGGTGGCTTCACTCACACTCTTCTATTTTAAAGCCTTTTGTTTCATTCTTCAAGGTGAATTATGTGCATTGCTTCTTTTATAACTTTTCCTAAAATGTTTCTTATCTGTCAAACACATCCAGGTAGAGAATATTTCAGATATCTCTAACGTTCAGAAAAGTTAAAATGTTATCAGTAATACTAGAGGTGGCAAATGACATAAATTAGTAAACAATAAAATCTATGCTTGCAGCTATTCTGAGTTTTATATTTAAAAATTATGTGGCCAGACTTTCAGTTGTTTCAAAAAGAAAAAAATAAGAAGTGGAATGCAAAGAGAATAATTTTTTTTTTACGTGTTAATGTAACAAACTTGAAAAACAAACTAGTTTCTGACGTTCCATTTGTTCTCAATGGAACAAACATCTCTGAATGCAGCAGCTATGTGTACCTGGCACAAGAACTCAACATGAGAACGACTTGGCTCCAGAACTATGCAGGAGGAAGAGAGCAGTGTGGAACGCCTTCAAGAGCATCGAAGAAGGATTACGAGGAAAGAAAGAACAGACATAGAAAGATGGCACTCATCTGTAGAATATAAAGTAACAAAGGGGGAGACTAACACCCAAGAGTAGTAGAGATAAGAACCAGGAGGTCTGTTCCACAGCTTGGAAACTGGGCTCACTTGCTGGGGGAAAAGACAGCTGAGATAGAGAAGGGAACACCTAGTAGAGAATGTTGGGAGGACCCACTCGGGTTGAAAGATGCGTGCCGACAGTAGACTATAGACCAGACATGATGGCCACTCAATACCTCTATTGCAAACTACAACACCCAACAGAAGAGAGAACTAAAGGGAATGCCCTGCTGCAGAGGCAGGGTGGGGTGGTGGGGGTTGGGGTGGGAGTAGTGGGAGGAATACTGGGAACATTGGTGGAGGAGAATGGGCACTGGTGGAGGGATGTAAACCAAATGCAAACATGAAAGTTCATAAGTTTGTAACTGTACCTCGTGATGATTCACTAATAAAAATTTTAAAAAAAAAGAACCTACAGCTCTGGGCACATCTTTTCGACTCCACTGTTCTTCCTGCACTAACATACGCCACAAAGACTTGGGCCCTAGGCAAACAGGATGAGAACGCTATTCAGATATCCAAAAGAGGAATCAAAAGAGCCATACTAGGAGTATCATGTTTCACTCAAGTGAGAGAAGGAATCTGGATTTCTGACCTCCATTGACAGTCAAGAATCAGGGATGCTAAGACATCAAAAATCAGATGGGCTGGACATGTAATGTGACTCAGAGACAAGTGCTGGACTAGAGCTGTTACCGACTGAATTCCACAGAACGTCAAAAGACCTCGTGGCTGCCCACCAACAAGATGGTCAGACTTCTTCATCAAAACCCTGAATTAACAGTTTGAGGCTCTTTCTGTTGCTGGAGCGATCAGATATCATTGGGCTACACTAGCACTCAACAGGGACAAATAGAGACATTACTGGCACCCGCTCGAGCAAACCAAAGATCAACAGGATGACAAGTGATGGCAGTGATGAATGTAACAAATACTATTTTGAACCAATGAAAAGAAGCAAATACAGAAAATGTTTATTTTACAAAATATATAGTAAAGCTTTTGCCACTGCTTAAACTTTGGCTGTACAGTTAATGCTTGTTATAGGTTTTCTTTACTTAAAACACTTTTTACGTAAAATGTTAATGAAAATATATTTATTATACATGAGTAAGAAATTCATATAAATCTTTCAAATACTAATCTTTGATAATACACTTTATTAAATTTATAACCTTAACAAGTATTCACTGTCCATTAATTTAACTCACACTAGAATGTAACACTCAAAATTAGAAATATCAGCTTTTCCCTGTAAACTTTATCCCCTAGTAGGAAAAGGAGAAGAATAATAAAAGAATCAAGTGAATATGTAATTACAAGCATGAAAAATGTATAGAAGCAAACAAATGAACCTTTTTAATATCAGATTTATTGAGGAGAACAACCTACTTGCGTTCTATCTCTCTATCATCTATAGATGAATAGTATTCAACTGTCGATCCATTATGCATCTATCTCTTTTATCTGCCATAGGAGAAGGGAATACAGAGGCAATGCATAGAAAAAAATAAACTAAAAATAATGTGGTATCTTAATTATCTCAGTGCATCCATAATTATTCTCCAGAGGAAGGGAGTGTTAGGTAGTTATAAATACATTATCAAGTATCAGTACATCTTTAAAAATTGGTTCATGTGATTGTAGAAGCTGACAAATTCAAAATCTATAAGCAGGTCAGCTAGAATCTCAGTTAAAATGCTGAAATTGCATTTGGATACCTGAAATGTATTGGGAAGACTTCTGGCAATTTGGTAATTCCCGAAGGGTTTCTATGTTGCAGTACAACACCTTAATTTTAGGTTCAATGTTAGCTGAACAAACTTACAATTCTCAAGGACTTGAGCTGATTTCATACTGCAGGTATTATCAAGTATTATCTTTATAAATCCAATAATTCTAAATATTTCACCCACATAAAAAGTGCCATTATAGAAATATCTTTTTTAGCATTAGGTCATACACTGGGAAGCATAACACAGCCTACCATTAACTACCACTATAGATAATATTGATGTGAGTAGAAAAGAAGAGAAGATATATTTCAACATCTTGGAGGTAGAATTTGGTGTTGAGTTAGACGTGAAGGTAAAGAAGAGGTAAAAATCAATTGTTTTTGTCATGAGGAATAGATTTTTAGTTATGATGTGTACTAAATGAGTTACTCTGTTTTCTAGTATGGCTTATACTGATTTCAGGTAAAGTAAGATTGATCTTGTTCAGAACATTGAAGAGAAAAGTAGTCTTGGGAGATAAGTTCTGTTTGTATCAGTTCAATTATAATTGGTTATTCCTTAGGTAGACCAAAAAATTACATTGCCTTCTCTTTCTCATCCAAAAATAATTACATGCAAATAGTAATCGACTCTTTAAACAATAATGTGAAATGGGAGGAAACATGGCCAAATTCTTTTGGAAGGAATAAACTACACACGTGCCAATTAAAATGTTTCTAATTTGTTTTTATTGATAATCATAGAAGGTCTCATTTTCTAATCAAAACTTACATATGTTCCACTAAGGAATTTGGAATTTATGCTAACTCAATCTGATTTCACACAAAACTATACAAAATTCAGTGAAACATTGGTTTGTCAGATGTGAAAGTATAGGGGAATAAAAATAATAAATGAACCAGATATTAAATATTCTCTTTGCCAATTGTTTCTAATTCCTCTTGCTCCCATTTTTATTTTTTCCTCAATGTGAAATAAAATAAAATTAAAAACCAAAGGAGTTATTTTTCTAATATCTGACTCATAGTTTGAGTTTTTCATTTATAAAATAGAACATCAAGTAGATAGATAAAACTTCATTCTGGGTAATGAAAATTAAGAATTAAAACTATAATATGATTTCATAGATAATTTTTTTAAATATGGAATTACCATCTCCTTATTCCAAGATCTTTGTATCTTGATATTTTAAGACCATCTCCTTATATCAAGATCTTTGTATTTCTTCACATAAATTAACATTCACAAAATATGCCAGAGGTTAATCTGTGGACATATCTACAGAGTCACCATGTAGCCTATTATACCAGCTGTGATAAAGATTATATGTGGATTAAATGATTACTTAATTTTCATAGATAAGTTATTATAAATCCTATCTTTCTCTGGCACCGATGGAATCTCAGAATCTGGGACCGAGATTATAGGAACCATTCCTATTTCTATTTGGCCAGCTATATCCCCCATTAGATTTTCTTGTAGGATACAGGGACTTAAAGAAAAGAAGCCAGAGAATATCTCAGGGATGGATGTGGGGGAGGGACACTGGGAAAACAGGGGACAGAAGTGGACACTCAGGTTGATTGTCTGATGCTGGTATATTTGATATCTGAAACCCTACTAACAATAGTTTGTAAACCACACTGCCTAAAATATAATAAAGTTAATGCTACAAAGAAAATAACCTTCCTTTTGCTTGCTTATACCTCTTTAAATGGTGGTTTTAGTATGTTTTAATTTGCTTTCACCTGGGTATTGACAACATTGTTTTGGTAGCAAAAGTTAAAACTGATTTGGACTATTCCAATGTTAGCTGAACCAACCTACAATTTTCATCAGATACCAACACCAGCTCACCATTGAACTAGATTATATGGCCTCATAGGTGTGGCCATAGTTTCACGGTATTTCATCTCTGAGCTCACAGTGATTAGTAAGAGCAAGGTGTGACTCATACTTAGATTACTAAGTATAATGATTTTTTCTTTAAGCTCTATATTTAAATAATTGCATGCTTCTCATTTTCCAGCTCTAAGTCTATAGTCCTCTTCTATTATGACCTCTTCAGTTGTTTAGTGTTTTCCTATGATCTTTAAGTTCAACAGATACACGATCTCTCCTAGAATAATGATAAAATATGGTTTAAAGGGGCTGGAGAGATAGCACAGCAGGTAGAGCATTTATCTTGCACATAACCAACCCGGGTTCGATTCCCAGCATCCCATATGGTCCCCTGAGTACCACCAGTGCTCCCCTGAGTGCAGAGCCAGGAGTGATCCCTGTACACCTCCAGGTGTGACCCCCCCAAACAAAACAAAACTACATATATATATGGCTTAAAGTAGTAAAATCCAAGAGGAAAAAGCATTACAATTATTTGACATATGAGAGATTTGGGTTTAGTTTTCTTGCCCTGGGTACACTACGGCCAGTCATCACAGGAGAGGTGCTACTTATGTAGGGTCAAATAAATCAGCAGACAATGGTCTGTATTAATGGAAGCAAAAGGGACTAAATAGTATGGGCTTAAGGTATTTGCCTTGTTGTGCTGCCTGGCACACTGGCCTTGTGGGGCCCAGAGCACCACTGGCGTGGTCCTGGAATTATCGAGTCCAAACAGCATTGCACTTTCAGAATTTAGCACCACTTGGGAGACTGCCCTGCCCTCAAACCCAAATAGCAAAGAGGGCAGTAAGGAGATACTGGATTGGAATTACTCGAGAAAAGTCTATATAATGATATCAGATTAAATTTCTCAGCATCTATCAAATACTATGTAGTATTTTTTTCAACTGAAAGTTATAACTTACCTCTTATTCTCCTATAACACCCTTCAAAGGTGATTCAGAATTTTTCCCAATGACTAAAAAATAAAATAAAATATAAGTGCTGCTGAAAGCTAGAAAAGTGAGTAGTGAGTTGTAGGGGATATTTTTTTGTCTTTGCTTTTTTTAGTCCTATTTTTATTGATTACTTCAAATGTTGATCTCTAGTTTCCAGGATCTGCCAGGAATATTTCAGTTATTTAATAATATGTTTGACCATGGTCTGTTAAGCTTTGTGACAGAGTTTGCTTTTCTAGGTACAATTTTAGTTTGATTGTTATGCTCTAGAAGTATGACTTAAGGGTAAGTGTAGGATAACATGTTATCCTACAGGTAAGTGGGAATATTATTCCAGATAAATATCTTTGATCTTATATATTATATTTCTACATGTTTGTCATTGCTTTCTCTTTCTGCTACAGAAGAATAAAAAATTTGCTTTTCATAAAGTTCGTGGGTATTCATCTTATAATTATAATTGAAAAAAATAATGCTTGAGGGGCCTCCAAGACCTAACTACCAAAGACAAGATATAAGGCTCTCTAAAATGAGCCTGCAATGTAAGATTATAAATAAAGGAACTTATGATAAACATTAGCTCTTTGACACTGACAGAAAAGTGATAGGGAGCATAAGTTAATTTTGTTAGCATGGCTGACTGAACTTGAGGCTCTAGTGTGAAACTATATATCTATTTTTCCCCCATATACCACATGTGGTTTATTGTGTTCACCTAATCTCTTTTCAAAGCTTGTAAGTTATAATATTTATGGAGTGTTGACGATCAAAACACAGGTGGAACTTGAAGGTCACGGTAGAAAACCACATCCTGAATTCTTATTTATTGATGATGTATGATACCTAGAGTAGTACATTCTGTGCTGCTACAATTAGAAATCTGTCAACATGTCTAACACACACCATCATTTCAGGGTTTGATAGCTTGTCCATTTAGTCTGACTAATTCTTGAATTATGTAACACAAAGTCTCAGTTGCCA
Source organism: Sorex araneus (assembly GCF_027595985.1). NCBI lineage: Eukaryota > Metazoa > Chordata > Mammalia > Eulipotyphla > Soricidae > Sorex > Sorex araneus. Next base: position 302,893,975 of record NC_073303.1, on the reverse strand, counting down.
GAGGACATCTTCAAAGTCTTTGAACTAGATTATAAGGTGCTTATCTTTTACTATAATATGTTAAACAGTAAATGCAAGGTTATCCAAGCTTTCAAAAATCTCATAATACAAAAAAGCAATAACTATATAGAGGTAACATATTTTTTCAATAAAATATATTTGAATTACATAAATTTTAAGGGACAACATGTTGGAGCCACAGTCAACGGACAGGAACAGGCACTTTATGTGCAAGTTGCCTGGGTGGATTTCCAGCATAAACCACAGTCCCCTGAGCAACCATATCCCCAAGGCTGCTTCAGGAGTCACCCCAGAGTATCAAGAAACTTTCAAACTTTAGTTTATTACTTGTATTCATTTTATTTATCTAGCTCTTCATGACAGTGACAGTGATAATTCTTGGGATGGTGGTGGTGGCGGCGGGGACTGGTCTAAAGCTCTAATGGAGGAATTCAGGGGCCATTCTGAGTTACTCAGCCAAACAAGATAGATGATTCAGTGCTTGGATCCTGAATGAGGTTCTGCTCCGTCCCAGAGGTGCTGGCTGCTACTTGGACCTTACCCAGCATGCTTTGCTCTCTGTGCAGTGTAGATGTTCAGGTTCAGGTCCTGGCATATGCAAGTGTGCACCTTTAATTGCTGGGTTCCCAAACCCCATTTATATTCACTTACAAAGGAAAGCCCAGAAATAATTTTAAACTATTGATTTATAATAATCTCTAAGGGCTGGCACAATAGTACAGCCGGTAGGGCTTGCACGCCACCGACCCGGTTCATCCCCGGCATCCCATATGGCCCCCAAGCATCGCTGAGAGTAATTCCTGAGTGCAGAGCCAGGAGTAACCCCTGAGCATCGCTGGGTGTGACCCCAAAAGCAAATATATATATATATATATGTAATAATCTCTATATATGTAATAATCTCTAATTTCTCCCACGCCTAATAACATAATTGTATAAAGCCAAAAAAATCACAAAATTTATAAACAACTCATTGCTTAATCCATAGAAAAATAAAATAATTTGTGGAACAAAATATTTTTGTTGTTTAATGAAAAAATCTGTTATTGTATTATCTGGACTTCTTAGGTCAGTGTCATTTATTTGATAGATGTTAGTAATTTGTGGTTATTGATGGCTTAAAGTATACCTAATATAAATTTTGCTATTAAAAATTTAAGAAAATATAAAACGCAAACATAAGTAAATACTAGCTTTTAATACAATAGAAAATAAGATAAGGAAATGAAAAGTAATGAGCTAATAATTTTAATTAATCCATATTGAAATGGTTATATTGTATTAATTAAATATAGTAAAATGACTTCCCATTTTCTTTTTTACTTCACTGATTGTAGCTCCGAAGTAGTTTAAAATTACATATGTGACACAGAGTATTTCTATTGAACAATGTTGCCCTAGTGCTTCTGAGGATCCTACACCTTTCTTTATTATAGTTTAAATGTAATTTTAATTTTTGTTTTCTTGGGAGCCACTCAAGCAATACTTGAGGAACCATTCAGTGACAATGACAATGATGAAACCTAAGGCTTCGACATGCAAAACATACACTCTACTTATATGAACCTACTTCCCAGACCCAAGATTGTCTTTAAAAAATTATTAGTAACTGTATTAGAAGATTGTAATTTTATCATATAGTTAGGAGTATAGTGCTACCATGCCACATCTACCAAAAAGTGTCAGTTTCCATCCATTATAAACTAGTAGAAACTCTTCATCTTTGAGCCCAATCTCTACTTCCTAGCTCCCAGTCTCCTCCCCATCCGCACAGCTGGCAGATTCTCCTCCGTTTCCTTCTCCTCCTTCTCCTTCTCCTTCTCCTTCTCCTTCTCCTTCTCCTTCTCCTTCTCCTTCTCCTTCTCCTTCTCCTTCTCCTCCTTCCTCTTCCTCTTCCTCCCCTTCTACCTCTTCCTCCTCCTCCTCCTCCTCCTTCTTTGTCTTTGTCTCCTTCTTCTCTTTCTCCTTCTTCCTTTCCTCCTCTCCTTTCCTTCTCTTTCCTTGTTCTTTGTCGTTTTGTAGAAATGACCTAGCACTGCTCAGGGCTTCCTTCTGGCTCTGTGCCCAGCGATCCCTCCCGCGTGGCCTGGGGGACTGTGGGGAACGCTGGGTATGGAAACCTCGTCTGGAGTGTGCATGGAAGCGCCCTGCCAGCTGTTCTGTCATCCCAGATAACAGATTGGCTCTTTGTTAGACATTCTTTACTCCTTGCTTTGTTTCTTTCTATGTCACATGAGCGAAAAAAAATTTGTTTTTCTCCTGTGATTTATTTCACTAAATCTGACTCTCTCCAGTTAATTTATATTATAGAATTTATAATCCACATCACATGAATTATATTGATATTACAAAAGTTCTCATATGTATACTTATAGATAGATATATGAACTCACAGGGGAAAATGAGGCATTAAGCAAAATGAGGCAAAGATAAAGAAAAAGATAAAGACAAAGATAAAGATAAAGAACTCACAATATTTTACGTCTCAATTTACACTTCTAATTTTAGAAGGGAGGATAAAAGAATATTTTTATTTTTTATTTTTGAATGATGCAAATGTATATTCAGATAAAATGGCTTTAGTAATGTGACCAAGGTATTTAAATTTACCACAAAACTACTTAACTTCTAAAATTGAAAACAGATTGCCCTAGAGTTTAGTTTTCAAAACTGTGGGTTGTGGAATTGAATATGGGGGTTGTGAAAAATATGGCAATAGTCAAAGTTGTCTGAAGTCACAATGACCAAAAATTAATTCAAAATTAATTGCACAGTGGATCTGTTGTTTTTCCAGGCATCTCCCAACCGTGTTGTATTTCTTAGGTAAAAATGATTGTAATAGAAGTTTAAGAAGCTGTTCTCTAGAGTCCCCTGAAACAAACTGGCTATTTGCATAGTTCATCAACATTTATGAGCCTAGAATGTTCAGAGATTTATACTTGGAGCTATAAGATCCAAAGATATACTGCAACCCTTTTATTCCTCTTCAGAAGGTTCTTTGATATTTCTCCTGCTAATTTGAAACATCTGTCAGTCTGAATTCATCTAAATATATAATTATATATGAAATTGTTTTGGTCACTCTATCTGGAAGAATCTCATGCACTTATCCCTCATTGTTTATTGTTATGCAGTGACATCATAAAGGCCAATTGAGAAATAAAAATGTGCTCTTTTAGGAGATCCTATGTTGTAGAGGACTAGGTAGCAGTGGTTAGGTGTTGGGAGCTTAGGTATATCAGTCACGCCCATCAAAGTGCTCCCGAGTCACTCCCATTCCTTTGTTTATCTGTAACCACTTCTACCAGTTTATCTGCTCTTCCTCTAATCAAACTCTTAATTTGTAAGGTCAGACCTTGCTAGGACAGTGTAAGTTAATATTGTCTTTAAGTTAATATTGTCTTTCTCCTCTCTTATGTCTTTTGAATAGTTTACCTTAAAACAATATCCTTTTTGTATGGACAAAGAAAGACATTTATTAAAATGCTTTGGTAACATGGGATTTAATTGGCTTCAAATATTATTCATTCCTGGGCATCTGCTTTCTTGACTTAAGCCTCAGCTGGCTTTACTTCCTAGCATCCTCAAAAGCAGGGTCCCAACAGGGGATGGGACAGACCCAGGGCAAGCGGTGAGTTGTGTGCTACCCTGGCATCGAGATGGGCCTGGCCAAAGCGCCTAATGCTTAACTATACGTTAAGAGCTTGGTCATGGGCTTGTCATGTCATGATCCAAAAGCAACGACGAGACAGGGCCCTGCTAGGGCTAGGAAAGACTAATCTGGCCTGAGCGCTGTAGTCTGAGATCGAGGTGACCCCCGGAGAGCAATTCTATAAGCTTAATGCGTCTCTTGCTATGTCCTTACAAAATAATTTATAATATGAATACTTATACATTAGTCGGACAAAGAGAGGAGAAACACATGCATGGGATTCTGCTCTTGGGTGGATGTTCCACTGAGAGAGATTCTGTCCTAGTGAAAGCATCCCCTAAGGGATCCCCTCACTGGGGGCGAGCTCCAGAGGAGCAGAGAGAGAGAATGAAGTAGGATGGGGGAGGAAGAAGCAGGAGGAGAATCAGAGGAGAATGGAGAAAGAAGTTTGGAATAAACTGCTGTGAGACCAACCATCTTGGCTTCGTTCCTTCCTTCGCCTGCCTCGTCATTGCCATTCAACCTCCCTGGTGTGGCGCCCCTTTCTTTTCTTTTTTGTGTTTTTACACAGTTAGGCATATGACATTTACACAATTGGAATAATATTGACCAATAACAAGGAAGAGTTGCTAAATTTGGTGCTAAATTCTCTCTCATTTCACTTTCACAATTAATTCATGGAGCTGGCACACTGCTTCCAAATGCTTATGTTCTTCTCTTAATAATTTTTTTATTGTGTTTATTTCTACCTTCCCATTTTTTTCTGTTATATTTTTGAAAAGAAAAATTCCAGGAGTTAGAAATAATGGTTCAAAGGCTGGTGTGCATAATTTGCATGCAGACACCCTGGGTTTGATCTCTGGTGCCAAGTTGTCACATTGTCCCACAAGCAACTTGCGTATTTTGGAACCTTCCAAAGCCAATCTAATCCTGCTTTCTGTTTGTTTGAAGGCCAGACCTAGGAGTACTCAGGACTTACTATCAATTCTTAGGGATTATTCCTGGCAGAGTTCAAGGGACATAATGGGGTGTCAGGGATCAAGTCTGAGTTTGCCATATACAAGACAAGCACCCTACTACCTTTATTATCTATCCAGCCCTAATATTGTTTTTTCAGATTGAACCCCTCCACTACTTGGCCTTGCCTCACCATCTTCATATTCCATACATTTATAATTAGTCTTCACTGCTCAGAGATTTCTAACATTTGCTTTGTAAACATGCTCACAATGCGCATCTTAAAACATCACTGCTCAACTATTCTGCAATTCAGTGTTTTCCATTTCTGGACACCCCTTCTTCCAAATCTTCTTTCTTGCTTTTTGCATTACCCATGTTTTCTTTAATCTTGCTGCCAGGGCTTCTTTCCCTGCATTCAAATTCTGGTTTTGTCTCTATCTCTCTATCTCACAAGTGATTTCATTCAGAAAATACAACTGTCACTGGATTAAACATTTTTTCTCTCACCAAACCCATTTTTATCCTAGCAGGTTAAACACATCTTTGTATCTGATTCTGCATTCACATTGTTTATTTATGTCATATTTTCTTTTAATTTACCTATTGATTTCTCTGAACAAAGAGACTATTATCCCAGAGACTACAGATTGGAAACATCACTAAATTTTAGCTTACATGAAGTCTTTAGGAATTTTTGTATTATATTATATTTCAATGTTAAAACCTCAAATAATTATGTTTATTTTCTTTGATCAAAAGAGGCAATTAGCAGATAAAATGATTACGAAGTGAATGGAGTAAGGCATTATAAAGCACACTTGAAAGACATATAATTTATTTTTTATTTTCCTTTAGAGTGATCTTTATTATTCTCTAAAAACACTTGTTCAACATAGCATTGTAATATTTATGACAGACTTTGAATACTATGGGTATCTCTTGAATAATTATTTATTTTGAATATTTTGAGGAAAGTACCTAGTATCTAAGTGCCTCTTTTTATTAGGAAGCATTTTTTCTAAAAGAAAAAAATTAATGGCAGAGGAAGGATTTTTTTGATATTATCCCATTGATAAAGCTATGAATTATCAAAAGTTGGGATTTTCCATACTCAGGTAGGCTAACAAGAATGCATTTATTGTTTGATTTCACTCAACAAATAGCCTTTTCTATTTGTCAGCTACGAATTTCAGTTCATTAATTATTGAAATAGCTTTTTATCTCAAGACTCAAAACAGAATAAAATATCAAATAAAAATTCTTCAACCATGAAAAAAAATTCTTCAACCATGTACTTTAAAAAACTCTGAGTTCTTCCAGTTGAATGGCTATGTAACACTGAACAAGTTCATCTTTCGGTGTCTATTTTTTCCCTTCTAAAATGGACATAGATAATGGGAACCTATCTCATTAAGTTTTCTTTTCTTTAGTTGCTTTATTTTATTTATGTATTTATTATTATTATTATTATTATTTTATTGAATCACCATGTGGAAAGTTACAAAGCTTTCAGGCTTAAGTCTCAGTTACACAATGCTCGAACACCCATCCCTTCTCCAGTACACATATTCCACCACCAAGAACCACAGTAAACCGCCCCTCACCCCTACACCCCCTCATTCCCCCACCCCACCTGTGTAGATGATAAATTTCACTTTACTTTCTCTTTACTTTGATTACATTAAATATTTCAACAAAAAACTCACTATTATTGTTTGGAGTTTCCCCCCCTCCAAAGTCAGACCTGCTGAAAAGGAACCATTTGATAATTTGTTTTTCATTGCTGAGAATGAAGAGATATGAGGTCATGTGACCACAATAGCGGCCTCAAGGTTTTGGATTTCTGTATTTTAGTATTTAAGTAACTACGTCCAGAGAAATTTCTGCTAGAAGTTACATCATTGTTAGCTCGTACCTCTCTGCTACATTATATTCTACATATGAGTGCAATCTTTCTATGTCTGTCTCTTTTTGTCTGACTCATTTCACTCAACATGATAGTTTCCATGTTGATCCACTTATATGAAAATTTCATGACTTCATCTTTTCTAACAGCTGCATAGTATTCCATTGTATAGATGTATCAAAGTTTCTTTACCCAGTCATCTGTTTTTGGACACTCTGGTGTTTTCCAGATTGTGGCTATTTTAATCAGTGCTGCAATGAACATAGAAATGCAAATGTCATTACTACTATACCTTTTTGCCTCTCCCGAATATATTCCCAGGAGTGGTATTGCTGGGTCAAATGGGAGCACAATTTCTAATTTTTTGAGAATCCTCCATATTGTTTTCCAAAAGGGCTGAACAAGTCAGCATTCCCACCAGAAGTGAAGAAGAGTCCCTTTCTCCCCACATTTGCGCCAACACCGGTTGCTTTTGGTTTTTTGGGATGTGGGCCAGTCTCTGTGGTGTGAGATGATATCTCATTGTTGTTTTGATCTGCATCTCTCTGATGATTAGTTATTTCGAGCATTTTCTCATGTGCCTCTCAGCCATTTGGATTTCTTCTTTGAAACGTTTCTGTTCATTTCATCACCCCATTTTTTGATTGGGTCAGCAGTTTTTTTTTTTCTTTTGGAGTTCAACCAGTGCCTTGTATATCCTTGATATCAACCCCTTATCGGATGGGTATTAGGTAAATATCCTTTCCCATTCTGTAGACTGTCTTTGTACTTTGGTCACTGTATCTTTTGAGGTGCAGAAGCTTCTTAGTTTAAGGTAGCCCCATTTATTTATCTCTGTTTTCACTTGGTTGGCCAGTGGTGTGTCAGCTTTGAAGTTACCGTTGACTACAATGTCATGGACTGTTTTGCCGACCTTGTCTTCAGTGTATCTTAGGGATACTGGTCTGATGTTGAGGGCTTTAATCCATTTTGATCTGACTTTTATACATGGTGACAGGTGGAGATCTGAGTCCATTTTTTTGCATATAGCTGTGCATTGTTTTGCCAGCACAATTGTTAAGCATGCTTTCCTTGCTCCACTTCACATTTCTTGCTCCCTTATGAAAGATTAGATGATCATCTGTTTGGGGGGGTGTCAGAATATTCAACCCCGTTTCATTGGTCTGCAGCTCTGCCTTTGTTCCAATACCATGCTGTTTTAATTACTTCCGCTTTGTAGTAGATTTTGTAGTTTGGGAGGTTAATTCCTTTCATTTTCTTTTTCTCAAGAATTGCATTAGCTATTTGTAGGGACTTATTATTCCATACAAATTTCAGGAGTGCTTGTTCCATTTTTTTGAAGAACGTCAAGGGTATCTTTATAGGGATTGCATTGAATTTGTACAATGCTTTGGGGAGTATTATTGCCATTTGAATAATATTAATTCTTCCAATCCATGAGCAGGGGATATCTTTCCATTTCCTCATGTCCTCTTTTATTTCCTGAAGTAATGTTTTGTAGTTTTGATTATACAAGTCCTTTACCTTCTTAGTTAAGTTAATTCCGAGATTTTTGATTGTTTGAGGCACAATTGTGAATGGGATTGCTTTTATCATGTCACTCTCTTCTCTCTCATTCTTTGCTTATAGGAAAGCCATGGACTTTTGAGTGTTGAATTTATAGCCTGCAACTTCATTATACAAGGCTATTGTTTCTGAGAGTTTCTTGGTAGAGGTTTTAGGGTTCTCTAAGTGTAGTATCATATCATCTGCAAATAGTGAATGTTTGATTTCTTCCTTTCCTACCTGAATGACCTTAATACATTTTTCTTGTCTAACTGCTATTGCAAGTACTTCCAGTACTATATTGAACAGGAGTGGCAAGAGTGGGCATCCTTGTCTTGTCCCTGATCTCAGAGGGAAGGTTCTTAATTTTTCCCCATTGAGGATGATGCTTGACATAGGCTTGTGGTAGATGGCTTTAACTATATTGAGGAAAGTTCCTTCTATACCCATTTTGGCAAGAGTTTTCATCATAAATGGGTGCTGGAACCTGTCAAATGCTTTCTCTGCATCTATTGATGTGATGATATGGTTCTTATCTTTTCTTTTGTTGATATTATGGATTATGTTGATTGATTCCCGGATGTTAAACCATCCTTGCATCCCTGGGATGAATCCCACTTGGTCATGGTGTATGATCTTTTTGATGAGTTGTTGAATTCTGTTTGCTAATATTTTGTTGAGAATCTTTGCATCCGTGTTCATCAGAGATATCGGCCTGCAGTTTTCTTTTTTTGTGGTGTCTTTGTTTGCTTCTGGTATTAAGGAGATATGAGCCTCATAGAAACTGTTTGGGAGGGTTTCTTTTTTTTTTCAATTTCCTGAAAAAAGGTTGAGAAGAACTGGCAACAGGTCCTCTTTAAATGTTTAGAAGAATTCGCTAGTGAATCCATCTGGACCTGGGCTTTTGTTTCTGGTAAGACTTTTGATTACAGCTTCAATTTTCTTGATATTAATAGGACTGTTAAGGTATTCCTGGTATTCTTGTTTCAGTCTTGGGAGATTGTAGGAATCAAGGAATTTATCCATTTCTTCTAGGTTCTCTTGTTTCATGGCATACAGCTTTTCAAAGTAGTCTCTGATAATCTTTTGAATTTCTTTGGTTTCTGTTGTGATATCCCCCTTTTCATTTCTGATTCTGTTTATAAGGGTTCTCTCTCTCTCTCTCTCTCTCTCTTTCTTTGTGAGTCTTGCAAGTGGTTTATCAATCTTGTTTACTTTCTCGAATAACCAGCTCTTGGTTTCATTGATCTTTCAGATTGTCTTTTGGTTTTCCATGTCGTTGATTTCTGCCCTAAGTTTTATTATGTCTTTTCTTCTGCCTAATTTGGGCTCCTTTTGTTGGTCCTTTTCTAAAATTCTAAGCTGTGAAGTCAAGTTATTTATGTGGGCCCTTTCTTCCTTCCTGAGGAATGCTGCAGAGCTGTGTTAATTTTCCCTAACACAGCTTTAGCTGCATCCCACAGGTTCTGGTAGCTCATGTCTTCATTCTCATTTGTTTCCAGGTACTTTTTGATTTCTTCCTTGATTTCCTTCCTGACCCACTTATTATTCAACATTGAGTTGTTTAATTTCCAGGTGTTTGATTTGGTTTTCTGTGTCTGTGTGTGATTAACTTCTATCTTCAGTGCATCATGGTCTGAAAAGATAGCTGGTACAATGTCTATCTTGCTGATTCTGTTGAGGTATGTTGTGTGGCCCAGCACATGGTCTATTCTGGGATATGTTTTTCCATGTGCACTGGAAAAGAATGAATATTCTCTTTTTTTGGGACATAAAGCCCTGTATAGATCTTTTAGCACTATCTCTTCTATTTCTACCTTCAAAGCCAGTATTTCCTAGGTGTGTTTTAATCTTCTTGATCTATCCAGGGGTGAAGGACAGTTTTGAAGTTTCCAATTACTATTTTGTTGCTTGAGATGTCCTTCTTAAGGTCTGTTAGCAGTTGTTGTAGGAATTTGGCTGGTCCCTAGTTGGGTGCGTACACGTTTAGGAGTGTGATTTCTTCCTGCTGTACATATCCTTTCATTAATAAAAAATGGCCTTCTCTATACTTTCTAAACTTTTTCAACTGGAAATCTATGTTGTCCAATACTAGTAAGTCCAGCCCAGCTTTTTTGAGAGAGTTGTTTGCTTGCGGGATTGTTTTCCATCCTTTGACTTTGAGTTTGTTTTTGCTGTGGTTATTGAGATGCGTTTCTTGCAGGCAGCAAAATATTGGTTCAGTCTCTGAATCCATTTTTCCCCTCTGTGTCTCTTAACTGGTGAATTTAGACCATTGACATTAAGAGAGATTATTGTTATGGGATTTTGCGCCATCTTTGTATAAGGGTTTGTTGGGCTTGTAGGGGTGTGTCTTGTCTTACAATAGCCCCTTTAGTCCTTCTTTGAGGTTTGGTTTTGAATCTATGAAGTTCCTGAGCTGTTGTTTATCCACAAAATAGTGTATCATTCTTTCGAGTTTGAATGAGAGTTTAGCCGGATAAAGTATTCTTAGTGAAGTGTTCATTTCATTGAGTTTTTTCACTATATCCCACCACTGCCTTCGGGCTTGGAGCGTTTCCTCTGATAGGTCTGCTGTGAATCTAAGGGGTGCTCCTTTGTATGCGATTTCCTTCTTTGACCTTGCTGCTTGCAGTATAGTGTCTCTATCCATGACGTCCATCATTCTAACTATGATATGTCTTCGGGTTTTTCTGTTAGTGTCTCTTTTAGCTGGCACCCTTCAGGTGCCTTGAATCTGGATGCTTGCATTCTCCAGCTCTGGGAACTTTTTAGCAATGATGTGTTTGACTGTGGCTTTTTCATTGGGGTTGGTTCCCTGTCCTTCTGGTACTCCGATAATTCTAATGTTGTTCCTCTTGAAATAATCCCCAAGGACTCTGAGTTGCCCTAGAGCTATTTTGAGGTCTCTTCCCATTGTTTGTTGTTGCCTGTCGGCTTCTTGCAGCTGATCTTCAAGCTCACTGATTCTGTCTTCCGCTGCAGTCATTCTATTATTGAGGGCAGCCATGGAGTTTTTTATTTCATCTACGGAATCCTTCATTTTTTTGGTAGGTTTTTCATTTCTGCTCTCATTTCTTCCCGTATTTTCTTGGCTTTCTGTTGTACTGTTTCTGTCAGGTCCTCCTTTAAGTTGTCAATCTTTCCATTGAGTTCATTGAACATCTTGAGGATTTCAACTCTGAATTCTTTATTAGAGAGCTCAAGTTTGTAGGAAATGCCTATTGAGGTATCTGGACTCTTTTCATCATCCTCTCCTTGCAATGGATATTTGCGCTGTTTCTTCATGTTGTTGTGGTGGTATGGAAGAGGGACCTTCAAGATCAGTATCCCTGTTCCCTCTTGTTGTGAAAAAGGATTCTGGATGGACTCGGTCAATGGTGCTTGCCTTTTTATTTTCCCCTTCTAGAACATGGCCTCCCACTCAGATGTTCCTCTAATAATTATGTGAAGTCTTGTGTTTTATTGTCCTACTGTTTACAGATAGCTAGAATGTTACTCTTGGACATGACATAGGTAATGAAGGCTGTGCCAGAAGAGAGAATGGCTGTGGTGCTTGGGGGCAACATGCCAGCCTCTAGGGCGGCAGTCTGGGGGGAGAGGGATGGCTGGGGTGCTCAGGATCTGAGGAGCAGGCTCATTAAGTTGTTTTGAGGATTATGATAAAGGTAGCTCAGAAGGAGGACTGAGTGATGAAAGAATGGGTGATAAAGGGATATTCTAATACCCTATCAGAGTCAGTAACGGAAACCACTGTGCCTAAAAGGGATTTGGGGAGGAAGGAAAAAAGAAAAAGGAAAAAGTGCCTGCCATAGAATTGGGGAGCAAACGGTATTGATTCAATTCAATGCAATTCCTGTCAATTCAACTTTTTTAAAAAGCCAAATGTGAATAATTGCCAAGCATATTTTAGGAAAGGACTTAAAACAAAACAAAACAAACTATTCTCTGCATTCTTTGCTCTCCATATAGGGCACCCTACTAAAGAGAGATGAAACAAAAAGAAGAGAAAGCTTGCTCAAATGTGAAGCACTTCAGGCAAATTCAGTGACAAATAACTCCAAAGGCTAGTTTAAAACCTGGGTTTATAATGCATCTAAGCCAAGAACAATCAATTTGTAGAAAACTGACAGCAGCAAAACTAAAAGGGTCTTAGGTTTCCAAGTGAGGCAAACTCTAAGGTAAATGTGGAAAATTCATGGGTGACTAATATTGTTTCATTAAGACGTGTTCTGTAGATTCCTCTTTGCTCTGTCTGTGCAGATAAGAGCAGAGGTATTAAGAACTGGGGGAAGGTAGTCACTCAATCATTTTCAGCTCAAAATAAATTTTATGCTAAAGTGGAATATTTTGATGAGACATTTTGATCCTATACACTGCATTAAATGTTCAACCAATATTAGCAGTTATTATCGCCACCCTAAACTTAGTGTGATCAAAGTTCTTCAGTATCCTCTTGTATCATTATAACTAAAACCTGAGGAAATAAATAATAAAAAGCTTCTCCTGAGAAGCTCTGCCTAAGGAGAAACAAGTATCCATCAAATAATAAAATTGATATGTAGCTGGTACTGTGATAAGATCATTAGTAAAGCCCCATGCTGTGTGGAAGTAAAATCATAAAATTTGCTTTGTTAATTGTAAAACACTAGGAGTTGTGTTCTGGTGAACCTCTCTGAGATGTTTCAAATAATTGCTCTATTTCAACCAGGCAAATATTCTGTCTTTTCATCTGTACCTTTGAGAACCAGTATCTGGATCTCCTTCCTTATTTCAAATAAAAAGTTATAAAGATTTCATTGACTAATTTACCACAATCCTTTGAAAATGTCTAGTAAAAACAATGCCTTTCTCCATCTACTAGTGAACTTCAGACTCAACTTTTTCTTAATAGATTAGAAGAAAATTTAACCAAATATTTTATACTGAGTAAATGTATTTAGATATGTTTGTGTCATGTCAGTGTATCTTTATCTGTTTATTTATTGATGGGGCCTCTCCGGTTCCTAATTATTTTGGTATGCATGTGCCTTAAAAACAAATATTTTCAGGGGCTGGAGTGATAGTACAGCGGATAGGGCATTTGCCTTGCATGTGGTCAACCCAAGTTCGATTCCCAGCATCCCATATGGTCCCCTGAGCACTGGGGATAAGTCCTTGAGTGCAGAGCCAGGAATGAACCCTGTGCATTGCTGGGTTAACCCGAAAAGCAAAAGCAAAAAAAAAAATCTCTTTGTGGGTAATTTTTTAAATTAAAATAATGATATATTTTAATTAAAGAAACCCTAAAACAATTTGGAGGTTTATGTTGAAGGAATAGGAGGAAAGAAGTTATTCCTCAGGGAGCACTAATAGCAATGACACAGTCCATAAAAATATAAATAGTAGCAAAGCTGAACATATGCAAGTCAAATTTTCCTGCCACTTAATATTTGACCTTACCATTATTCAAAATGCAGCCTGTAAACTGTTGTTTGTACTGCTCTAATTTCTTAGTGTTCCATTACCTACATCTGGGTTATAGAGATTCTAAAGTGAGTACTCTTTGAAGGAGGCTTTCCCTTATTCTGTAATCATTCCCTTAAAAAAAAAAAGTTTTTTAAAGTTCCCATGGTTTACAAAGTTATTCAGAGTTGACTTTCGGGCATACAATGATCCACCCAGAACCTTGATATCGTGCCAATTTCTCCCCCAAAATATCCGCATGTTCCCTTTCCCACACCAACCTCCTGAAAGGAAGATATTTTAGTTTGGCTCATGATTCCTCTCTGTCACTGTTTTTTATTGCTACTTGAAAAATAAATAACAATTTTAAATTCCATTGAAAGGAAAAACAATGGTTGTCTTTAGGGATTGGGTATAAGTTTAAAGATTTTTTTGTTTTTTTGTTTTTTGGTCACACACAGCGATGCACAGGGTCAATCCTGGCTCTGCACTCAGGAATTAACCCTAGTGGTGCTCAGGGGACCATATGGGATGCTGGGAATCAAACTCAGGTTGGCCATGTGCAAGGCAAAGGCACCCTACCCACTGTGCTATCACTCCAGCCCCATAAAAGTTTAAAGATCTTTTATAAAAATTAAATAACATGTCAGGACATCATGAGAAGGACTATATATTAAAATTTTCTGTGGTGTGTATAGCTTTATCACAGTGGAATTCTTTTAAAGATTAAAATATTTACTTTTGCTCTTTTTATTGTCATGGACTTATCTCTTGATTCACTTAGCTAGTAGCCTGCATTACTTTGTACAGTCATAGACATCTCTATTAGACTGGCTATATAATACAAAACCCAGCATATTTTATGATAATTATCTTCTTTTCACTTTAAAATAAGTAATTTAAAATTTGTAGTCAATGTTCATCTTTAAAGATACGATATCAGAAAATTTAGTTTAAATTAATGTGTGTTTATTTAAAAATTTATATCTTTCTGCCTTCCAATTATTACTCAGATTGAGTGAAATTATATATTAAATATAAATTTATATAATGAATGTACAAACTATTTCCACTGAATTTAATTGGATTACTATGAGTAATTTTAATTTCTAAGGTAATTAAAAAAGTAATTCTATATTATAATTTAAATTTAAACAAGTAACCATTAACAAAATTGCTATGCTGTTTAGCCATGAAGATAAATTTCTCAAAAACATTATTGAAATAGTCAAATATTTGTATGAATGTGATACAAATAGTTATGTATATATATCTAGATCTATATTATACATAAAGTTATATTAATTATCAATATTAATTGTGGGACAATAAAATAAGAATTTTATTCTATTCAAAACTTTCTTACTTCTTAGTTTCTTTAAACAAAAATATCTCAAATGTATCTAAACTGAACTTTTCTGAGAAGATAGAAGCAAAATATGAAAAAGTATTATAAACGTATTTTCCTATTTTAGGTTTTTTGATATTTAGGGTTCAAATATAGGGTTTGTTTGTCTGGATTTATTGCAGTATATTAGTAACATACAAAGAACAGATTATTAACTCCTTCTACTCAAAAATCACTTTGGAACTGATACCACTTTAAAAATTTTTTTTCCACAAAGCACTTCAACAAAACCAGTATAAATTTTTCTATCCAGTAATTGTATGATTTTGCAAAAAGAAATGATATTTAAATTTAAATTATTTTAGTTTTTTAAATGTAAATAATAATTTTTTTATGGATCCATTTGGTTACATAGCATTTTATTTTCTTATGCTATCAAAAATAATTACCGATCCTCTAATTAAAGTTCTGAAAAAGTTACTAAACTAAGGACAACACCCAAGGGTTTCTTTAATTTATTATAATTTTAGCATATTTAAATGAATGTTTGAACGCTTAGTAAGTTAGCATGAGCAGCAGTTCTGTAAAATTGTGCTGGAGAGGTATTATAGAAGGAGAGGGGCTGGCTTAGCATGCAGCTGACCACATTTCTAAGTCCTGGCACTGCATACTGTTCCCTGGGCATGGCCAGGAATGATCCTTGAGCACAAAGCGAGAACTAAACCCTGAGCACTACTGGTGTGGTCCAATACCATCCCCTACCCCTGCAAATGTAAAAGATATCTTTATGATTGTTACGTGTAATTTCTAAAAGCATTTCCTCATTAAACTGGGATGGAGGGGGTGGTGGATGCTGGATACCTTAGTGATGGAAAATGTGCACTGATGCAGGGATGGGTGTTCAATCATTGTATGGCTGAAGCTCAAACATGAAAGCTTTGTAACTGCATCTTAAGCTGATTCAATAAAAAAAACTTCAGGTTTTGTGATTTGTGTTTATAGTTTAGTATTTCAATCATCCTTCCTTATTCATATTAATGTTAAAAATAGGCAATGTTCTGTTGACTTAAAATGTTTTTAAATAATTTAGAATAATATATTTGCTGGACTGGAGCGATAGCACAGCCGGTAGGGTGTTTGCCTTGAATGCAGCCGACCTGGGTTTGAGTTCTCCATCCCTCTCAGAGAGCCCAGCAAGCTACTGAGAACAGCCCACCGACACGGCAGAGCCTGGCAAGCTACCTGTGGTGTATTCGACATGCCAGAAACAGTTACAAGTCTCACAATGGAGACGTTACTGTGCCCGCTCAAGCAAATCGATGAAAAACGGGATGACAGTACGACAGTTCTATATTTCCTATTCCAAAAAATTTCTACCTTCAAGGAAGATATTTCTATATTCAAAGATTTTTTTCAAATATCAAATAAGTTTATTGTCTAAATTCTTATGATAAAAATAAAGCTAATAAGTATAATATGAATGTTTTAAAAATATGGCCAATAAGAATTGTATCTGAGTGCAATAAGTATGGCATAAAATCCCATTTCATTAATTTACAGAAGCTTAAATTACATAATTGAAATTCAAGAAGACCTTTCCATCACTTCACTCATATTTTTAACATATGTCCAAAAATAAGCCTCTCTTCCTTCCTCTAAGTTCTCCCTTATTTAATATCTTATTACTTTATAATTTATTGTTTTGTAAATTTAATCATAATGATGTACACAGTTACAGAGTTATTCATGACTGGATTTCAGTCTTATGGTGCAACACCCCATCCCTTCACCCATGTACGTTCCCACCACCTATGTCCCCAGTCTCCCTCCGGAACCCTCCCTCTATGGCAGGCACTTATCTTCTCTTCCTTTCCCTCTCTCTCTCCCACTCTCTTCCCTCTCCCTTCCCCCCTCTCCCCACCCTCACCTTTTCCTTTGGGCATTATGGTTTCCAATAGATACTGATAGTTTATCACAGACATCCCTTTACCTACTTTCAACACTGTTCTTATCCATCATAATCTTTTCTAACTATTATTACTGGACCTTATTATCCCTGGTCTTGGATATTAGTCTCAGACTGTTTTTTTTAATATCCCACAAACGAATGCATCATTCTATATCTGTCCATATCCTTAGAATTCATTTCATTCAGCCTGATACTCTCCATGTAGTTACAGACAAATTTCATGACCTCAGTTTTCCTAACAGCTGCATAGTTTTCTATTGAGTAAATGTACCATAGTTTCTTTATCCAGTCATTCGTTCTCAGGCACTCAGGTTGTTTCCAGATTCTGGCTATTGTGAACAGTCTCCAATGAATATACAGGTGTAGATGTAATTTCTACAGTGCTTTTTTGCAGCCTTATAATATATACCCAGAAATATTATTGTGGAGTCATATGGAAGCTCAGTTTCTAGTTTTTGAAGGAATGCCCATATTGCTTTCCAAAATGGCTGGATCAGTGGGCACTCACACCAACAGTGAAGGAGAGTCCCTTTCTCCCCACATTTGTGCCAACACTGGTTGCTTTTGTTCTTTTGAATTTTGAGTCTGTGGTGTAAGATGATATCTCATAGTTGTTTTAATTTGCATCTGCCTGATAACTAGCGCTGTTGAGCATTTTTTTCTTTTTTGAGGAAGCTTTTGTTCATTTCTTCTACCCATTTTTTATTGGGGTAGGAGGTTTTTTTTTCCTTATACAATTCTACTAGTGTCTTGTATGTCTTGGATATTAACGCCCTATCAGATGGGTATTAGGTAAATATACTTTCTCATCCCATGGGCTCCCTCTGTATTTTGTTCACTGTTTCTTTTGAGGTGCAGAAGCTACTGAGTATAATGTAGTCCCATTTGTTTATGAAAAAGAACAGTAATCAAGATAAAAAAGAAAGACCATAATATGGTAAAATCGAATCACCCAGTACCCATCTATAAAAGGTTAATATTACAGATACACAATGCACTAGTAGAACTTTATAAGAATAAAACCTTGAAACCCATCCAAAATTAGGGAGATGGAATGAACAGAAATTCCCTCAAAGAAGAAATTCAAATGGCCAAAAGGAATATGAAAAGTGCTCTACACCACTAATCATTAGGGAGAAGCTAATTAATATCTTATTAAGGCTGATTTTCCTCCTAGTGACAAAATAATGTTGTGTTTCATATATATATATATATTTTTTTTTTTGAGAGGACACTTGGTAATTCTCAGGGTTTACATCTGACTTTCTGCTCAGGCATCATTCCTGGCCAGACTCACAAGATCCTATGTGTTTCTGATGACCGAACCTGGTGAACCTGGGTCGGCTGCATCCAAGGCAGGCAACCTGTCTGCTACACTTTCCCAGAGACTTTCTGTCACATGTTTTATAATCATAACCATACTATTTAAAAAGAGACAAGGTTTAGATGATTCTGTTGGAAAAGCAAGAAACAGCTGTTCTTAGAATATTAAAGAAAGTTTTCCTTCAAATTTTATTGCCAAGATTTGGTTGTATACACATTGCTGAAATAGTATATTTTGTTAAAGTATGACCACTAACTGACTTAATTCTCTAATTATCTATATCAATGTTGTGGTGATTTGAATCAGTTGGGTCAAGTTAAACGGAAACTAGGATATCCCCCCCACTGAGCTTTTCCCATATAAGGTATACAATGAGTACTTCAGTGCATTTTTATAATCCATACTATCACTTGTATCACTTGTAGTCCCGTTGATCTTTGATTTGCTCGAGCGGTTGCCAGTAATATCTCCATTTGTCCCTGTTTCAAGCTAGTGTAGCCCAATGATACCTGCTTGCTCCAGGAACAGAAAGAGCCTCAAATCGTTCACTCAGAGATTTGATGAAGAAATCTGACCATATAGTTGGTGGGCGGCCACAAGGTCTTCTGACGTCCTGTGGAATCCAGTCTGTAATAGCTCTACTCCAACGATCGTCTCTGAATTGCATTACATGACCGGCCCATCTGATTTTTGATGCCTTGGCAAACGAGACAGCATCCCTGATTTTTGACCGTCGACAGAGGTCAGAACTCCGGATTCCTTCTCTCACTTGAGTGAGACATGATATTCCCAGCATAGCTTTTTCGATTCCTCTTTGGGATACCCTAATAGCATTCTCATCCTGGTTGCGTAGAGTCCAGGTCTCTGAGGCATATGTTAGTGCAGGAAGAACAGTGGAATGAAAAAGATGTGCCCAGAGTCGGAGGTTCTTCATTCTCTTAACAACCTCTTCGACACTCTTGAAGGCATTCCACACTACTCTCTTCCTCCTGAGCAGTTCTGACACCAAGTCATTCCTCATGTAGATTTCTCAACCCAGGTACACATAGCTGCTGCATTCGGAGATGTTGATTCCATTGAGAGCAAATGGAGCCCTTTAAGGGACCAGTTCATTTTTCACGAGCATCGTCTTGTTGAGATTCAGCTGCAATCCGACCTTTCCACACTCATGGTCAAAGTCAGTCAGCATTTGTGCCGCTTGGCTAATGTTTGGTGTTATGAGAACGATGTCATCAGCAAAGCGGAGGTGATGTAATTGCCGACCGTCTATCTTCACTCCCATTCCTTCCAATTCCAGCTGTCATATGATATTCTCAAGGGCGGCACAGAAGAGTTTCGGTGAAATGGTATCACCTTGCCGCACCCCTCTCTTTACATCAATGATCACTTCCCTGTAAAATGGTGAGATCCTGGTGGTGAATCCACAATACAGCTTGCAGAGGATTTTGGTATACTGAGTTTGAATGCCCTGTTTGGCCAGGGCTTCGAGGACCGCCTCAGTTTCAACAGAATTGAATGCCTTCTTTAAGTCGATGAATATTAGAGTGGCATCTTGAACTCTCGAGAAACTTCAATGAGTTTGGTCACTGTGTGGATATGGTCTATCGTGCTGAATCCTCTTCGGAACCCGGCTTGCTCGCATGGTTGTCCTTTGTCTAGTGTTCTGCCTATTCTATTCAGGATGACACGAGTGAACAACTTGTAACTGACAGACAACAGGCAGATTGGGCAATAGTTGCTGATGTCGTGGATGTCTCCCTTCTTGTACAATAGAACGGTTCTACTGGTTTTCCACTGGGACGGAACCTTGCATTCAGATAGGTAGCGTGTGAAGAGTCGGGCCAGTATATTGATGAGTACTGGCGGCAGATTCTTCAGGTGTTTGGGTCTGACCTTGTCCAGACCAGCTGCTGTTTGCGTCTTTACCAGCGAAATGGCATATCAGATTTCAGAAGGGAGAATGTTGGGAACGATATATCCATCCTGAGGAATTTGGTATGTGGGCAGGTGGACATGGCTGTCAAAGAGATTCGAGTAGAAGTCATGATTAATTTTCTCCATTGCCTTTCTGGAGGATGTGATAAATCCATCGGGATGTTGGAGGGCAGTCATCTTGGTCTTGTAGTTGGCGAAGGACAGGCAAGCATTGCAAATACTTCTGCTGCACTGGCCAACACTGCTGCTCTTCTCTCTTTGAGGTCTTCCTTTATCGCATCTCTGCACAGCTTTGTGAGCTCGGACGTTAGCTTGTGGTTGCCTGAGGCTCGGGCCAAACCACGTTGACGAATGAGCTCGAGAGTTTCCTAAGACAGGTGTCTGTTTGTGGCTTTCCCACTCTCGGCATTCTTCGCACAGTCATGGAGGTGTTGAACCAGTCGATCGTATTTCTCGTCGATATTGTCAAGGACGGCATCTTCCCACGTTGCTGCAATAATGCCAAAGAGCTCCCAGTTGGTGGTCATTCTGGCAGTTGTCTTCTTAGACTTAAATTTTTTAGACTTTTCTCCCCATTTTGTGAAGTAGAATTTCTCACGAAAAAGACAGTGGTCCAATCCCATTTGGAATTTTGGGAAAACAGCGACATTGGTCAGGCAAAACCTTCGATTGAATATGATGTGGTCAATTTCATTGTGGAACTGTCCACCGGGAGATTCCCATGTCCAGCGTTTAGATTTGGCCCTCTGGAACTGTGAGTTACCATGGATGGTCTTGGTCGACATGATGATTTCAGATAGTCTCTCACCCTGATCTTTCCTTCTAGGCCATGTGTCCCAATGTGGAGTTCTTTGGTCCGGAGATTAACCTGGATGGTGGCGGTGTCTGGGTAGTGGATGTAGTGGGGGTCGGCCAGTGAGGTATTTATCTTGGGTAGGGTGGGGCATCTGGGTTGGACCCCTCCCTCAGTTTCCGGGGATTGGAGGAGGCAGACAGAGTATCTTGTTTCCAGTTCTCACTGAACCTAGAGCTAAGGTCGCAAAGTTCTGCTTATCTGGCTTTGCAGGGCTTCACTCGTGCGTGAGGTTCAGCCCAAGTGTCCGGATCCGTACTATATTTACAGATTATATTTATGGGTGCATCAAATATTTATAGTAAAATAATATTCTCTAATAAACTAACACATTAAATCATGCATTGTCCCATGTAAGAGGACTCTCTCAACTATCTTAAAATAAAGAAAACTCTTGATAAATAATTAGATGCACTGAGAAATCTTGAGACAAGAACAGTACAGAACACAATCATTTCTTCACTATTTCTGTTGTACTTTATATTTAATGGAAATAATAATGTTTTTCCATTTCTGCTGTCCATTACTACAGCAAAATGATCTATATTAAACAACAACAAGAAATTATGATAGTTCGCACATGTTTGGTCGGAGAAAAACTGTCACCTGGAACTCTGTAGACAGACATCTACAAATGTCTAATGTATAAAACTGGTATCCTAATTTTGTAACACATATCTCATGGAGAATTGGTTGGTGTGATTTTTCAATTGTGTCCTCTGAATTCAGTCAGTCATTTAAAGACCAGTCACGTCTACATCACATGTTGTACTTGTCAGAGAAATTAAAAGAGAATAGAGAATGTGTGCCTAAAGCAACATAACATAATATAATCCCTTCCTTTCCCACAGGGAAGAAAAACACTACCCAATTATATCAATTATCTGTTGCTCTGTTGAAAGCAACCTCAAATTTAGTGACGACTTAAAACAACTGTAAACAGTTGTTTTAATTTGTCATTAATTCTTCAATATGGCTATTTAGACTGGACTCGGCGGCAAATCAGTCAGGTCTGGGCCTGAGTACCATTTGGCTGTGTTGATCTCTGCAACCAGTGCTTTTGCTGCCAACTTGCCTGAGGAGAAGTAAGCACTGGCAAAACCTCAGCAGAATAGCTCCTCTCTGCTTCCTGTGTTCTTGCTTCTTCCAGAAAGATCTTAACCAGCATTGCTTAAACTTGCAACATTTGACAACGTCATATATATATATACACATATATGTATATAAATATATACACACATATGCATGCATATATACATATATACTCATATATACTTAATGTATATATTCACATTTATCTGTGTAAAGAATCATGCAAAATCTTTAAAGACAGACTCATATATATATACATACATATATATATATATACCTCATTATATTTGTCAGTGCATAAATTGAAAAGTAACTAGATTCAAGAGATAAGGAAATAGATTTCTCCACTGGATGGAAAGAGCAATAAGTCTTATTTTGAAGTGCCCCTGTGGATATACAGAAGAAAATAATAGTAGCCACAAGCAATATACTTTGAATCTTTTAGCCTTGGTTTTCTGCAAAGCAAGTATTCTATGGTTTGACAAGAACAGTGCTCTCATTCTGCTTAAGTATAGAATATTTTAATTTTAGCTGGATGGGTATTTGTACCATAAATAACACTGCGGTAGGATTTTGTAAATTCTTGTGAAAATAGGATCCAAATCAAAGAATATTTCTAGTGTTGGTAAAAATACAGTAATCCGTTGTTAACTATGCATTGCAGTTGGCATGATACTTAAATTAGCAACACTTGTCTGAAATATTGTTGGCTTTTTCTCTCTGAATTCAGCATGTATACCCAGGCAATTTGAAAACTAGAAAAGTGTCTATGTGGTTTCACTTAGCAGTTTTCAACATAGGTATAAGCCTATTATTTCCAAGGTTAGGATGTTTTTATTCATTCATGAAAATGAGATTGGTGTTTGAAAAAGAATCATCATGTCTGTCATTCATTTGCTAAATTTACATACAAGGAAATGACTCATGAAGACATTAGATGCCATTGTTTAAAATTTTTTTTTCCAGTTTCCCATTGCATTAGCTGAGTGGAAAAGATTTGTTAATTGAGTAAAGATTCTTCATTTCCTTACTAATGCTGCCAGGAGTTATTAATTAGGTTTCTGAGTTTGGTGCTGCTCTTTCCTGGTCACCGTGATGTGTCATTGAAACAGACCCATTAAAATGAGTGATGTGTGTTGTAATTTCATTAGTGTCATCAATAATGTACTATGCTTTCCTTTTAGTAGTCTCTTTGTGTTGTGTGTGGGTCAGGATGACTGTATAAAATACATTTATAAGATCCAAATTGTTACAGATGAGAAAAGATAGGCATGAGGGTGGAATTAATGTTATTTTAAATACGATGACTGCTAAGATGATTTCAATTAAATAATATCTTAATTAGGTCTGATGTCTGCGTGCCATACTGAGATGCATGTGTATATGCAAATAGGATGGTTTTTATTAAGGTAATTACACAGTCCATTCTTTGCAAATAAAATGTAAGATGTTCTGAATTAAAGTAAAGCAGATATGTATTAAGAGTAGCACTGTAGCACTATCATCGCGTTGTTCATCAATTTGCTTGAGCAAGCATCAGTAATGTCTCCATTGTGAGACTTGTTACTCTTTTTGGTATAGCAAATATGCCATGGGTAGCTTGCCAGGCTCTGCCATGCGGGAGGGATACTCGTGGTAGCTTGCCAGCCTCTCCAAAAGGGATGGAGGAATCGAACCCGGGTCGGCCGCGTCCAAGGCACATGCCCTACCCACTGTGCTATCGCTCCAGTCCGTATTAAGAGTAGGAATGAATTATTAGGAATTGTAATTTCTCATGGCGGTATAGGACACACTTGACATGAATGCTTCAAGTAGGTTTTCTTTCTTTCCATTATATTTTCCTGCTAGACGTTTCATTGTATTAGCCGTTCGTTGTTTGCCAATCTTCTCTAATCTGAAAAAATATATATTTCTAATTTATTTATTTATTTTTATAACTGAGAGGTTCACTCTCAAGTAGTTCTCAGGATGTCTGGGTTTCTGCCAGAAGTTGTGGGCCGACCTGGCCATCAGTTCAGACTATGATACTATTTGGGCCTATCATTGTCAGACTATGATACTGTTTGGGCCCTGCATCCAAAGATATTAGGTGGGCCATGTGGTGCTTAATCAACCTGATCCAGATGCCTGCTAAGCATGAACCGTAACCTCTGCACCATTCCTACCCCAGGGTCTCCACCTTTACAGACAGCAGCACCTTTGAGTATTCTGATATTGTAATATATATATATATATGTAATATATATAGTAATATATATATGCGCATATATCTCTCTCAGAGAGCCTGGCAAGCTACCGAGAGTATCTTGCCTGCATGCCAGAGTCAGGCAAACTACCCATGTTGTATTTGATATGCCAAAACCAGTAACAAGTCTCACAATGGAAATGTTTCTGGTACCTACTCGAACAAATTGATGAGCAATGGGAAGACAGTGACAGTGACAGTGATATATACATATATATAGTTAAAATATTTTAATATCCTTTAACTAATGTTCAAATTTGGTGACACTGTTTACTTTTCATGATGCAAAATGGCTTTTATTGAATGGAACTTAGAAAGATGTTCAGGGAGTAAAGCAGAGGAATAATATGTTTGTTTAAGAGAGAACATGGGCTTTTCTAAAGTAGAAAAAGCTAAGATATATAAAGACTACCAAGCAAGGTACATGTTCAAGTGAGAACATATGCTTGAAGAGCAAGATAAATTTGCTGATATTAAATGGGTGTAAAAAAGCTTTTAATGAGTCACTTTTATTTAGAATATGAATTTAATTGAAATATTTTAAAGGCATAGAATATTTTATAGTGAACAATTAACCCTAAAATATACTGGTTTTGCTTCCTGAAAATGTCTGTGTGCCACTTAAGGTAATAATTTATTATGTAAGAAAATTCCCAAAATTATAGAAATTATGTGACAAAATGTAAAGATACTCTTTTTTTTTATCTTCCATTCAAAGATCAAAGTCAAAACTATATGCTACTATTTTCTTTGAAGAGGGTTTGAAATACATATATTTATATTTAAGCAACATGCTAAATGGTGTTTAAATAAATCATCATGCAAAATAAAAATGGGAAAAAAAGAGTTACTTCTACAAATAAGTAATAGAAACTTTCCATATGTAGAAAATTTAAAAATGCTATTTTTTAAACTCCTTAATTGGATTGCGAGGTAAAGTAATTTATCAATGCCTTTCCTAATTAAAATCAACTAATTTTTAAATGATCCATTTTTTCTTCTAAAATCACGATGAAAGTGTCCTAGTAACTCATCTTCAACTAAAATTCAAAAATCTTTACTTTTATGCTGCCTGTAGTGTAAGTAGGTATGAATGTTTATCTTACATAATAGCTTGCCACAGCCTACTTCTTGTATCATGTAACATATGGGAATGTGTTTTATTCTTTATAGAAGTTAACAAACTAAAAAAGAGCTATTTATATTCTCATTTATTTTTACAGTAATGATTATAGCATGTTACCGCATTGCTTAATTGCTAGAATTAAGTCAGGAAGACTCTGGATTCCAACGTATTTATAGCAAATAACTACTAATATATTTATAATACATCACGGTCACTGTATCACTGTCATCCCATTGCTCATTGATTTGCTCGAGTGGGCACCAATAATGTCTCCAATGTGAGACTTGTTGTTACTGTTTTTGGCATATCAAATATGCCATGGGTAGCTTGCCAGGCTCTGCCATGTGGGTGAGATACTCTTGGTAGCTTGCCAGGCTCTCCGAGAGGGGTGGAGAAATCGAACCCTCAAACCCAGGTTGGCCACATGCAAGGTGAACGCCCTACCCGCTGCGCTATTGCTCCAGCTTATATGATACATATTGTATGGATATTAATTTTGAGTAATACAACACAATAATAATTATTGACCTTTATATCTAAATTTTTCAGGATGCATCTTTATTCTTTTACATTGTTTCCCTTCTAGATATTTTATAGTAGTTATGATTAAAATTTTACATAAAAAAAGGGGCTGTATGCCAGACCCTGCACCAGGCTAATTCATTCAGAGGCGGGTGCGTGAGGCTCCTCCCTGCCCAAGGGACCCAATCCCAGTAGCTGAATACCTCCAGAACTCAACCACCATCAGGCTCATGGCCACTCTCCACATGCTCAGAAATGCCTCACCCATGAGTCAGTCTATTCCTGGACATCTCATACTTTACACCACTAATATTCCGAGAATAGCACACCACATTTGATAGGGTTTAAGTAGCAGACAACTAATCTTAGAGGGAAATATATTTTTACAGGTATGTATATATATATAATATGTAATATGTATAAATATAAGCATACAAGGCTCAATCTTCAACAACATGTCTGTAGTCTCTTACAGAAGGGCTTAATGGCCCCTGGGTAAAATATAACCATCTACACACACTTTCCTCTAAGGAAACTTTTTTTTGGAACACTTTCACTGGTTTATTCATGACAAACAATGCTAAATGAATAATTTCAGTTCTGCTTCGGGGCAGGGGTTGGGGTTTGGGATGGAACCATCTCAAATATGATGGTGGAAAGATGTTATGGTGGTGGGATCAGGTTCTAATATTCAATATAATCCAATATTGTGAACTACTTTATAAAAATAAAAAAATAATAATGAAAAAGAAATGGGGCTGAAGCCATAGCCTAATGAGATGAGCAATTGCTTTGAAGGAGACTAATCTGGGTTAGATCCTGACAGCCCATACCCCCCACCCCAAAGCATCACCTGGAGTGGTGCAGTTTTGTTGCACTAAGGAAAATTTAGATGTAAGAAGAAATTTTTGGTTTTCACAACAATAGACTCAAACTTGTATTACCCACAAATTAATTAATTCCCTTAACCTCCAATGTCGGGCCTTAATTAAATCAAGTTCAAAGAAGGTCATGTCCTTCTTGGTAGACACATGCTTGTAAGGAATCTATCTGTGTGGGTGTGCCCACACCAGGATAAACATTTTTAGACTATCATCAGAAAGAAGATTCTCACCTAGAACCCAACCACTGGTGCCCTGAATTCTGACCTCTGGCCTTCAAAAATCTGAGAAGTAAAATTTGATGTTTGAACCATTTCATTCTAGGGTAGTCTGTTAAAAAAACCAAAATGGACTGAACACTCCAAATAGGCTGGCGTTACTGGTCCATAATAAGTAGAGGTCATGGTTACTACTTACCATCATGCAAAGCATAGGGCAAATGCAGCAACAGATATTTTTCCAATCATTAATATCATCAGTAGAGGGTTACAAATTCCTAGTAGAGAAGTTTCCCTCTCTCCCTCCTTTTCTCCCTCCCTCCTTCCCTTCTCCCCTCCCTCCCTCCCTCCTTCTCTCCTTCCTTCCCTCCTTCCTTCCTTCCTTCCTTCCTTCCTTCCTTCCTTCCTTCCTTCCTTCCTTCCTTCCTTCCTTCCTTCCTTCCTTCCTTCCCCTCCCTCCCTCCCTCCCTCCCTCCCTTCCTTCCTTCCTTCCTCCCTCCCTCCCTCCCTCCCTCCCTCCCTCCCTTCCTTCCTCCCTCCCTCCCTCCCTCCCTCCCTCCCTCCCTCCCTCCCTCCCTTTCTTCCTTCCTCCCTTCCTTCCTTCCTCCCTTCCTTCCTTCCTTCCTTCCTTCCTCCCTTCCTTCCTTCCTTCCTTCCTTCCTTCCTTCCTTCCTTCCTTCCTTCCTTTTCTTTCTTTCTTTCTTTCTTTCTTTCTTTCTTTCTTTCTTTCTTTCTTTCTTTCTTTCTTTCTTTCTTTCTTTCTTTCTTTCTTTCTTTCTTTCTTTCCTTCTTTCTTTCTTTCTTTCTTTCTTTCTTTCCTTCTTTCTTTCTTTCTTTCTTTCCTTCTTTCATATGTTCAATATCTTACACAGTTCCATCCACATAGTTTGTATTTCACGAATAACATATCTTGGAATCAATCAACATATGTCACAGCCCCACATTTATTAGCAATTAAACTTTGAAGTTTTATGATTTCAGTTTCAATAATTTTTTATCAAAACAATTATGTTCTATTTTATAACAATAATGTACTTATTAGAGGCCAATAATGTTGACTCTCTTTCATCACTAGGGATGTTTTTTTGATGATCAAATCTATATGTATCAATTCATTAGAGTTAAAAAATGCAAATTACATTTTTCTGACTTATTGTCCATTTATTACAGACATCACTGCTGGAAATATCAGTATTATTTCTTGATATGAAAATGGCATTGGCATAGATTATTGACACTTATTTCTCTTTAGAAACATCCTGTACCACCTTGATGAGAAGACCAGACAGTTTTCTATACTCCAGGAGGCCTGGGAATCCCTTGCATCAAATGAAACCTTTCAAGAAGCTCTATCAGAGGTGTTGAACAGCATTAATTCAGCTCAGGTCTACCTCAAAGAAGGACTGGATGTGTTTGAGAGCATAGTGGTTGGAAAAAACTGAGAAAACCCTCAACACTTAAAATTGTCTGTTTACAGTTTCTGAAGCAAAAGCTCTCATCTGACCAGATTTTCTACAATTGAAGGCTTTCTCCATCAACAGCTTTTTATACATGTTTAAAGCTATAATTTTGTTGAATTTTTAATGTATATATAAAGAGCATTTTGCACATTTAATATTTTTCTTTTATCTGAATATGTTAATGCTTACTGTTGAAATTATACTTAAAGGTTATCTATTAAAATCTGCTGTATTTATATATTATATTTGGGGGATTTCCAAGAAATTCTGGACAATCTTAGCTCCTATGGACAAAAATATAGGAAGTGAAATTTTCCCCTATGTTAGAGCTATTGATGACCTTGTTTATCTAATGGAAATGGAGAGTTAATATTTTTTCTGATTAACTTCACTATTAAGTATTCATTATGAGGATTTTTAAGTATTTTGACTGGATGATTGGTTGACCAAAACCACTTTGAATGTTTCTACATTATGAAATGAAGTGCCTGTTCATAACACAACTAGATGTTGTAATACACTGGTTATGAAATTGTATTTTTTATGTATTAATGGGGAAAAAAAGGAGCCATAAACATTCCAGGGGAAAATCTCTAGGTTGCTGCACAGAGCAATTTAAATGCAAATTTTTTTCCTAACAATTTACATGGTGACTTGTTTTGAAGCCCCTAATTTGCCTCAGTTGATTTTATAAAAGTTTTAGGAGTGATCTATGTCTTATGAGGGAGAAATATTGGTTGTTTTTCCAGTATTGTTTCTGTTGAAAACATTGAAACAGAGCTACTTTAAAATGAGAGTCTTATGTTACTCATCCTACTTGTGTCTTTTCTGAAGCTCCTGCAGTAAGGCAGTTTTCAGAGAATACCATATAATTTTCACAGAGAACTAATAAAGCTTTTCTTTGAAAAGCCCAAATATCTTAAAAAGCATACAAGTGCTATTTCTGCCACTGACATATAGTACTTACTATGAAATAGTTGTTTTTATCAATGTAAAATCTCTTTAGTTTTTGTGAAGAAACACTTGCTATTTTTTCTTTCTTTATCCCTGATTGTGACTGATAAAAAGTAGAAATAATTTGTGCTTATAATTTTATGCAGAAAATACAGTATTATGCTAAAAGTATGTCTTCCCACTCACTGTTCTTCCTTTACATAGAAATAAAGCTTTTGAAATTGGATTGAATGGTTCTAGCATCTACTGGTACCAAAAATCCTTGCATTCTATGAGGTGATAGCTTAAATTTGAAGCTTATCTTTAGAACTCTATTTTTAAAAGTCTGGGATTAGATAGAGTAATTACTTTTAGAAATGTGATCTGTATTATTTCATGTAAATTTCTCTTTTCTGGCACAACACTCAAGCACAATTTCCCATTGTATACCGCCAGAACATTTTCAGACAGGCCCTGTATGTCTGTCTTCATTTTTTATGGATGAGCATAAACCTAATCTTAGTTTAAAGGCAAGCTGAAGTTGAAGGGAAGGAATTAATCAGTATTGATTAATTGATTTACAAGGGTCAGCTGTTCCTACTATAAGTAATGTTTATATGCTCAAGGCAAAGAAGAGAATTCAGGCAATTAGCTAAGCAAGTCAAGCAGAAATCCCTTTTGATCTGAACTGCTTATGTGCATATACTTTTACATGAAAAATGAAACTATCTTACTTTTTTAAAGTAATGTACATGTTTGTTTGAAAACATTTTGCCAAATGTGGAGAAGTATCACTAAGAAAGGCTCAAAGAACCAGGATAATGAATTCCCCAATATCAGTGCCCTCTCTTATTCTACAGAAATCAACAATAAAAGAAAAAGGAAAAATATACACTCAGAGATGAATACAAGCAAATGGTAAAATCCCCATCCTACATCACTATAATATGTAATTCAATTTCTTTATTTCCACTCTTTATTTAAAGAGAGGTCTTTAAAATAGACAAAATTACCAATTAAACAATTTTTAAAATGTAGAACGAAATTCTAAGTAAATTTACTTGCTCAATATATCGGAACTTTTAGAGAATAAAACATTTTTGTTTTAAAATTGTGTACTTGGACTATGTTGCACACCCCAAAGCTTAATATTTATCTTTAACATGAAAAAGGATATGGTATTTACCCTGTAAAAACTAAAATTAATAATAAACAAACATGCTTTTCTTCTATTTAAGGTGGCTAATTTTAAAAGTATTTGAATATCTACTAATTATAGATATTGCTTTTTAGTTTTGACTGAATAGATCTCTTAACTAAGGGTAAGGATAATCACAGGAGCCCTCCTCAACGGAAATATTTTATTTAATTTTATAGAGTTTTTTATTCAGTCACTATGTAGCTTGGCAGCCACACCCCCAAACTGCCCCTGGCACCATGTAATCCCATAAAAAGCCAAGATCCAGAGACTATAAAACAATGCTTCTGGAAGTGTGAGGCCTGAATTCTCGGCCACTTGACCTCTTATTCTTGCATTCTATGAGGTGATAGCTTAAACTTGAAGCTTATCTTTAGGACTCTATTTTAAAAAGTCTGGGATTAGATGGAGTAATTACTTTTAGAAATGTGATCTATATTATTTCATGTAAATTTCCCTTTTCTGGCACAACACTCAAGCACAACTTCCCATTGTATACCGCCCATTTCCCATTATATACTCTGAGAGCTAGTTCTCCCCCTCAGAGAACCTGGCAAAGTGCCAAGAGCATCCTGCCCCTATGGCAGAGCTCTGGAAAGCTCTCCATGGTGTATTCGATATGCCAAATACTACTGTATTAATGATGGGTCTCATTCCCCTGACCCTGAAAGAGCCTCCAATAAGTCACCGCTGGGATGAATGAGTAAGGAGAGGCTGCTAAAATCTCAGGGCTAGGACAATGGAGACGTTACCGACAAATTGATCATCAACAGCATGATAGTGATAGTGATGAGATTACAAAGTAAATCAAGACTGAGTTGCAGTCATACATTTTTATCAACACCTACCCCTTCACTAGTGCCCACTTTCCTTCACCAATTTTTCTCCCTCCCCAACATTTGCCTTCCACCCACCAGTCTTCCTCTATGAAGGGCATTTTTTTAATATATACATTTCTGCACTGCTGTTTACAGTATTATTACTGACAGGGTTTCATCCGTAAGACTTCACCAACTTTCAGCACCACCTCCTCCTCCTGGTAGAACACTTCACTCCACTGTAGTTGTTGTTCCCTCCCTGCCCTATCCCAGAGCACCCTCCAAGGGCCATGTTTCCTACTGAATACCAGTTCTCATGTTCCTTGTTTCCATCATGAGGGGAAACATTTTAATGTTTTCCCCAACAAACCAAGCAAATTAAAATGATATGCATGCTAAAAATGTGTTTTGGTATAGTGCTATTAGGTTTATATCTAGGTGTTTGGAACTAGCCATTTATTTATCTATAACAATGTGCCAGAACAGACTGAATACACACTAATATACACATAAGACACTGCCTTTGGGTGCCAAAGAGAGTCTAGAGGTAAATTAAGGATGAATGGCTTGCTTATGGTAGACCCCAGTTCAAGAAGCTGAACATCTTGCTATGCGGCCCTGGATGCCAGTGGGCATTGCTGGTAGCTGGAGCAACTCCGGATCAGCCTTGGATCTTCCTCAGCACTTTTAGCAGCACCGTGTTGAACTTCGGATCATGTTGAACTTTGGGCCAAGAATCTCTGGGAAGACCCATCTTCCGTACTCAACCTCCGGCCACGTGGGTGCCTCCTAAGCTCTTCTCGGAAAATGCCCCTAGTTCCTTGCACAAAGCCCCACCCCCTCCCAACAACAACAACAATAACAAAAGGCCTTGGTAGACAACATCAGTTTCAAGCCCCACTTAATGTAAAGTGTATTGTCCCAAGCCCTAAGTGTAGGGTTGTACCTCCAGGGAGAGAAACATTCCCATCAGAGGTAGTAACTGAAGCCAAAGTGATTAAGAAACTTGGACAGTCATCTATTTTGCTAACAGCAAAAGCAATACTAGAATTGATGTTTTTCCATTTTCTCGTAAAAAATGTATCATACCCATCTCATTCCCTAAAGTGATAGGGTTGTATATACACTTTATCCAGTTCATTTTATGTTACAAGCCATTCTGTCAGGTGCCATGTGGGCTGAGATCATTGGTTTTAATGCCAATGCTCATTCTTTGGACATATCAAACAAATAAAGACACCTCTAGGAATCCCAAAGATACAAAGAGTGGGCCTGTGACTCAAAATGAGCTAGGAAAGCAGAACTGAAATATTTTCATGAAGGGACATTTTAGTTCAATGTTGAATTAATAATCTAAACCAATGATCCTAAAAATGTTTTCTGAAAGACCAAGCAGACTAAAGTTGAAGAATTTAAACTTCTGTGTACCTTGAGAAAAAAAATTATTTCGCAATATATCAACATAAATTGAAGAGCCATAGGAACTAGAGGAAACCAAAAATTTATCATTCACAGTGATATTAAAACATTTTGACTCTCTTGGGGCTGGAGCAATAGCACAGCAGGTAGGGCGTTTGCCTTGCACGCGGCCGACCCGGGTTCGATTCCCAGCATCCCATATGGTCCCCCGAGCCCCACCAGGAGTAATTCCTGAGTGCATGAGCCAGGAGTAACCCCTGTGCATCGCTGGGTGTGACCCAAAAAAAACCAAAAAAAAAACCATTTTGACTCTTAAATATAGATATAGACACAGCTAACATCTATAGTATTACAAAGCAGGTACTATTCTAGACTTGATCACATATTCTTTCTTTTGCAGGGGAGGTGGTAAAAAAGCTTTGTATCAATACATTAAACACACACACACACACAAGAAAACAACAACAAGGAAATAAGTCACTTACCCCATATTTTCCAGTTAATAAAAAGAGTCAATGTATCCTTTTCTGTTGGGTTCACACATATCTTGTCCTGTGTCTATCATACAATGTGTTGCAGAAAGCATTAGGAAATATTTTGAACATAGATATAATTTATATTGAGACATAACTTAAATGTATTTCTGCATAACTGATTATACTATGTAGTTTTTTCACTTTGTGGTTTAAGGAAGGAGTGTACGGAATAAAATTTCTCATAATTTCTCATGATGGCAACCCCCCTTGACAATAGTAAATGCACATATATAAATTATTTAAAAATATACAGTGGAATAAAAAAATAAGCATAGACTCTCATGACAATAAAAAGTAAAGTAGAAAAAAAGAATCCAAAGCCATATGCTTCAGAATTTTGTGCTCAAAAATACCTATGTGATTTCATTTTGGTAGAAAAGAACAGATGCTCATATTTATAACCTAAGTTTTATATCATACTTAAAAAGTGGAAAAAACAAATTGCCTTTTAAAATTAAATATGTTGAATGTAGCAGGTTCCTCTATTGGAAGGATAGATATTATTAAAATAAAATAAATGATAATCGTAACCATCTGATTCATGATGAATCAGCAACTTGTCTCAAATGAAAAACTGTAATTATTTGCACAGTAAATCGGTAGACCTCGCCAAAAATTGTTCTCATGAGATATTCTGTGCTGTGTCTAATTAATTACTCCTAAAATTAAGCTTTCTCTGAGGGTAGCACGTTGTCATCTCATTGGTTTAATAGGCTATTTAAATGTGCCTTAGCTGCACATTCTTTTAATAGAGAGGAATTATTTTAAACTGCCAATCCATGTGGTGAGTAGAAGAAAAATGAGTCCAAATATTTCAAGAAAAGTATCAGCTACTTGTTCCATCTTAGGAACATGGATGCAACTTAGGGGTTAAAGAACAATATTGTGGAATTTGAGAAAACAGTCTGCCCCGCTGCACCAGTGACAGTTTCTCGCATGAGTTTTAAAGGTTTGTTACAATCTATTGCTTCGCAAGATACAAAAAAAGCCTTCTGGAGTTTTTTCATCCCATTTAAGTGCACATATTTCTCAGTTAAGTGGGTTTGTTGTATGTAACTCATCATTTCTATTAATTTTTAAATTTAAAAATGTTATCTTTTGATTGTTTTACATGTGCATAGGATTGACTACTTAGCCAGAATTTGAAAGACTAGTTACACAAGACCCTTTTTTGGATGAGCTCCTCCTAAACAGTGCTCT
The DNA here is from genome assembly GCF_027595985.1 of Sorex araneus. Lineage (NCBI taxonomy): Eukaryota > Metazoa > Chordata > Mammalia > Eulipotyphla > Soricidae > Sorex > Sorex araneus. The sequence continues at coordinate 302,859,369 of NC_073303.1, read as the reverse complement.
GGGTACCTGGGACACCCTCGGGATTGAACTCAGGTCCTTGTGCATGCACCTCTGACCTCTGTCCTAAAGAAGATATTTTTTAAATGAAGCTTTTCTCTAGTCAACATCAGATACACTTATTTTTAAGTTTCCTTTTGTTTCTAAATATAGCAAAGACACTGAGATTTTTTAACTTCACTGAGTGATTTTTAACATTTATGATTTCAATATGTATTTATTGATGTATCAGCCAGTTTTATTTTCATAATACTTTCTAATTATCTTTCAAAGATATATGCCAAATTGCCTTTAGCTTATCCAGGAACTACCAAGAATCTTGAAACCTTTCTTGGTTTTTTTTTTTTTTGGCTTTTTGGGTCACACCCAGTGATGCTCAGGGGTTACTCCTAGCTCTGCAATCAGGAATTACTCCTGGCAGTGCTCTGGGGACCATATGGGATGCTGGGAATCGAACCCAGGTCGGCCACATGCAAGGCAAATGCCCTACCCGCTGTGCAATCAATCTAGCCCCAAGAATCTTGAAACCTTTCTTAATGTGAGATAAAATTTCTTCACTGTATTATTGTATCACTGTCATCCCATTGCTCATCAATTTGCTTGAGCAGGAACCAGTAATGTTTCCACTGTGACACTTGTTACTGTTTTTGACATATCGAATACACCATGGGTGGCTTGCCAGCCAGTGCTACAGTGCTACAGTGCTACATTTATAATCTCATATTTTGATGTACCTTAATTAAACAATAAGGTGGAAGAAATTTCAGGTAGTATTCCACCGAGTTGCTTAACACCAAATATGAGTGTAAATTGATAGATTAGTTTCTTCTTAAGTACACAGTTTTCTGTAACATAATGGCAATTTTATGTTTTCACCCAAAATCAAATCTATGGAGGCCAGAGAAATGCATGGCTATTCTAATTTCTTTAGCATTCTGTCAAAAATTAACTCAGCAGCAATTGATTAAGTGGAAAACTTTAATGAGTGTGGACAGAGTCTAACAGTATTCCTTTAATTCCTTTGATGTCTTAAGCCAATAAGCACTGAAGTAGCTTTTCTTAAAGGGAAACAGTTTTATTTTCCAGGGGCTAATTAATATGCATCATCTTAGTCCCCAAAGAACTATAAAGGTTCTCGTACTATGCCATATGTCACGTGTTATACTCTAGAAAGCTCAAAAAATTAATATATAATTATTACAATGAATATTTTTCTGCATTGTTATGCTACATCAAAGTTAATTTCAGTCTTTTATTCTGATTAAAATGCAAGCTTGGCATCTGACTAGAAGCTTAGCTAGAGAAGTGGAGTTAGAGTCTCTATTTTAATAAAACACATGTATTTTTTTCAAACATAATGTGTAAACAATTATTTAAATTAAGTAACTTCTCCAAGTTCTTCAAAGGATAGTTAGTCATTATTTACCATGCAGGTGGACATCACTTGGATTGTGGTTTATCTTTTGAAATTCTTAGTCATCATTGAATCACAACTTTTGTATATCTAGTAGTGCTTTGTTAGTATTTGTTTATATTTAAATAAATTTCATTAGTTTGATGTTTGATGTTGGAAATAAACTACCTTAATTTGAAAGTCAGAAAAAAATGTTATTATTTTCTGTTATTATTCTATAAATAAACTGATCGATATGAAACAAAATATTTCTAGTAAGTAACACAATATTTTACCACACCATTCTACATTGTGGGAAAGGAAATCAGTTCATGTAGTTAAGTGTATTTCACACAATTATACTAAGTTGTGTTTTGCATAATTCAATTTAGAAGCTGAGATAGTACTCCACTAGATTATTTAATGTTTACATTTCACATGGAAAGGTTTAATGGCAAATACATTCCACACATTTTAAATTGCTACTTGAAAAATAAATAGAATGTATTTAGAAACAAAAAAATGTTTGAGAATAATTTGAAGAGCTAACTTGATTTTATAAACATTTAGAGATATCACATTATTTTAATAATAGTTTCATATATAAGGTTGGAGAACAAAAACAATATATTTTAAAATATATTTCTAAAGAGCAGCAATATTTGAATAAAGGAATATTTTAAAAGTAATATTTCCTAGTTGTAAAACCAAAAACCATAGTGCTAAAGATGATGATAAGTATGAGATGATTTGTAAATTAATTTTTTAAAACCAATTGGGGTGTTTCTCTTCAATGAAATTTGATTTTCTGAAGGACAAATTATCAAAGTATGTCCAAAATTTTGATTATTATTTATGGTTTGGAAATCTTTTCATTGTCTGGAAAATTATATTGCCATTGTCTTTATCTTGATAATTAATTACACCAATTTTGTCTTCAAAAATTTCTATGTGAAGTTGTTGTTTAATTTCTATCATAAGTGATGTTTTTCAGAAAATTAGAGCTTTCTATATTTAGATTAAGTGTTATTTCTATTTAAAACGCTTCTACATATACTCACAAGACTAACTTATTTTGCATATTAAGGTATTAATTGCCTTATGATTGTGATAATAGCCACAATTTGATATTGTAACTTGAGTGGACAAAAATGAATTGGTCTGTATTCATTTAAAATATGAGGGCTGGAGCGATAGCGTAGCAGGTAAGGCGTTTGCCTTGCACTCAATCGACCCGGGCTTGATTCCTAGCATCCCATAAGGTTCCCTGAGAACCACGAGGGGTAATTCCTGAGTGTAGAGACAGGAGTGACCCCTGTACATCGCTGGGTGTGACCCAAAAAGGAAAAAAAGTGATATTTTATCTCTCAGCTGCTTAAATATTTGTATATAATAGCATGGACTGGAGTGATAGCACAGTGGGTAGGGCTTTGCCTTGCACGTGGCCAACCCGGGTTTGATTCCTCTGTCCTAGGAGAGTCCTGCCAGCTACCAAGAATATCCCACACTCACAGCAGAGCCTGGCAAGCTACCTGTGACGTATTCTATATGCCAAAATCAGTAACAACAAGTCTCACAATGGAGATGTTACTGGTACCTGCTCGAGCAAATCAATGAACAAAGGGACAACAGTGCTACAGTACTAACATTGTGTCAGATATACTGATAAAAATAAAAATTTTAAAAGCAATTTATAACTGTGTGTAATATATACACTTGTATTCACAAAGTACTATTGAAACAATTTTAAAAGTTTTATATTTACAAATATGCATTAAAAGTATGAAAACAAACTGAATAATGAGCACAAATTAATAATAGTAAGAGGGAAATACATATTAATGATGAGGTATAAAGTCCAACAAATGAAATGTTTAATTTTCCTATATATAAACTGAAGCAAATGCACATTGATGAAAGAGTAGACTAATAGTTCCCATTTTTATTATTATTTTTTTTTGCTTCCTACCTTGTCAATGTAGGTGATGAATATTTATGTATTCATTATGGGATTCTTACTAGTTTCTTGGATTAAAAATTAAGTTCTTGAAGTGTCATAAAATTTTAACAATTTGGTTTGACACTGGAGGTCACACTTGTAACCACTAATCTAAGATATCTTTTAATTTTATTATAACTGTTTTGGTATTTGGGTCACACCTGATAGTGCTCCACATTTACTCCTGTCTTGGAACTCATGGCTCAGTCTTGTAAGGGCTTGGAGACCATCTGGGGTGTCAGAAATTAAACCGACATGCAACGCAGGCACCTTACACACTATAAGATCTCTCTAGCCCCCTAAATTACCTTTTCAAATGAAAATTTATTTTATTATTTTTTTTATTAATGAATCACCGTGAGGGTACAGATACAGGTTTACATATTCTCATGCTTGTGTTTCAGTCATACACAGCTTGAATACCCATCCTTCCACCAGTGCCCATTCTCCACTGATGACCCCATCATCCTTCCCACCCACGCCCATCTCATCCCTCCCCCCCCCTCACCTTTGTGGCAGGGCATTCCCTTCTGTTCTCTCTCTCTTTTTCGGTGTTGTGGTTAGCAATGGAAGTATTGGGTAACCATCATGTTTGGTCTATACTCTGCTTTGAGCATGCCTCTCCCATCCCGAGAGGGTCCTCCCACCACATTTTACTTGGTGTTCCCTTCTCTATCTGAACTACCTTTTCCCCCAGCATGGGAGGCCGGCTTCCAAGCCATGGAGCAAATCTGGTACTTATTTCTGCTATTCTTGAGTGTTTGTCTCCTATTCTGTTGTTTTATATTCCGCAGATGAGTGCAATTCTTCTATGTCCGTCTCTCTCTTTCTGGCTAATTTCACTTAGCATGATACTTTCCATGTTGATCCACATATATGCAAAGTTCATTGTAGGATTACATAGCCTCACGTCCTTTAGTTTATTGGGTTACTCCCGTTACAGTGCTCCCATTCCTCTTTGTTTATTTGTAGCTTCTTTCTTAGTGTTCTGTTGACTTGTAAATATTGTTTTTCTCTTCTCCTTGGGCCCTTTGCATAATTTATTCAGAGCAATGTCCTTTTTGTATGGACACAGGAAGACTTAGCAAATGCTATGCTTTTGTATATTTTCCTCCTGGGCATCTGTTCTCTCGACCTAAGCCTCAGATGCCCTTACTTCTTAGCACCCCCAAAATAAGGGTCCCGACCAGGGACAAGATGGACCCAGGGCAAGCGGTGAGTTGTGTGCTACCCTGGCATCGAGATGGGCCTGGCCAAAGTGCCTAATGCTTAACTATAAGTTAAGAGCTTGATCGTGGACAAATGTTGTCATGATCCAAACAGTGATAACTAGATTTGGACCCTGCTAGGGTTAGGAGTGATTAATCAGGACTGAATGCTATAGTCTGAGCCTGTGGCAAGATGTTGCCAGGAGTGCTGCCTTGCAAGCCTCAATGTATCTCTTGCTATGTCCATAAAAAAGTAGCTATTATTAAGATGTTAATAAGTGTTTGGACTAAGGAAAGGAGAAAAACCTTAAGAGTCAGGAAGGGCTTTGGAATGCCCTGTCCTCAGGATTTTGCTACCTGGCTGGATGTAGCCTAGAGGGCAAGGTGGGTATACCTCTTCATCCTCAGCAATGGAAAACAAATTATCTAATGCTTCCTTTTCAGCAGGTTTGACTTTAGGGGAGAGACTCTCCAAACAATAATAGTGAGTTTTGTTGAAATATTGTATGCAATCAAAGTGAAAGTAAAGTGAAATTTATTAGTTACACAGGCGGGGGGGCTAAAGGTGGGGGGCTAGGGGCGTGGGGGAGTTAGGGGTGTGGGGGTGCGGGGTGGAGCTATACTGGGATTCTTGGTGTTGGAATATGTGCACTGGTGAAGGGATGGATATTCGAGCATTGTATAACTGAGATTTAAACCTGAAAACTTTGTAACTTTCCACATGGTGATTCAATAAAAAAATTTAAAAAAAATAGAAGGCAAGGTGGGAGAGACAAGTAGAAGGAGAAACTAGAGAAGGAGAGAGGCTGCAGCAGATCGATAGAGGACGGAGCGAGAAATGCGGGAGATGGGAAAGATGGAGGGAATGCAGGAGATCAGAAAGATGGAAGATTGAATAAACGGTAACTAATCAGCAACCAGCTTGGTCCTTGTTCTTCCTTCGCCTGTCCTTGACCACCGGCCATCCCGATCTAGCCCATACACAGCGGTTCCAGAGCACCGAATGCGGGCGGTGAGACAGAGCTGCCCAGAGAGCCCGCCAGTGCTCACGCCCCTCGGCGTGCTTTAGTTTTTTACAGTTCATGACTTCGTCATTTCTGACAGCTGCATAGTATTCCATTGTGTAGATGTACCAAGTTTTAACCAGTCATTTGTTCTCGGGCACTCGGGTTTTTTCCAGGCTTTGGGTATTGTAAACAGTGCTGCGATGAACAAGCAATTCTTGGGGAAAAGACGATGGGAGGCATCACCCTCCTCAACCTTAAACTCTACTACAAAGCTAACAATTAAAACAGCATGGTACTGGAACAAAGGCAGAGCTGCAGACCAGTGGAAGAGGGTAGAATATCCCTACACACAATCTCAAATGTATGATCATCTAATCTTTGATAAGAGAGCAAGAAATGTGAAGTGGAACAAGGAAAGCCTCTTCAACAAATGGTGCTGGCATAACTGGACAACCACATGCAAAAGAATGGGCCTAGAATTCGACCTAACACCATGCATAAAAGTCAGATCAAAATGGGTTAAAGACCTCACATTAGACCACAGTCTGTAAGGTACATTGAAGACAAGGTCAGAAAAACCCTCCACGATATTGACGCTAAAGGTGTCTTCAAAGATGACATGCAACTAAGCAATCAAGTAGAAACAGAGATAAACAAATGGGACTATATTAAACTGAGAAGCTTCTGCACTGTGAAAGACACAGTGACCTGGGGCTGGAGCAATAGCACAGAGGGTAGGGCGTTTGCCTTGCACGTGGTTAACCCGGGTTCGATTTCCAGCATCCCATATGGTCCCCCAGCACCGCCAGGAGTAATTCCTGAGTGCAGAGCCAGGAGTAACCCCTGTGCATCACCATCTGTGACCCAAAAAGAAAAAAAAAAAAAGACAGTGACCAGAATACAAAGACAATCTACAGAATAGGAAAGGGTATTCACCCATTACCCATCTGATAAGGGGTTGATATCAAGGGTATATAAGGCACTGGTTGAACTCTACAAGAAGAAAATATCCAGCTCCATCAGAAAATGGCGTGAAGAAATGAACAGAAACTTTCTCAAGGAAGAGATACAAATGGCCAAAAGTTACATGAAAAAATGCTTTTCATCACTAATTACCAGGGAGATTAGTGGCGTCGATGTGGGGAGAAAGGGACCTTCCTACACTGCTGGTAAAAATGCCGACTGGTTCAACCCTTCTGGAAAACAATATGGTTGCTCCTCAAAAAATTAGAAATTGAGCTCCCATTTGACCCAGCAATACCACTTCTGGGAATATATCCCGAAGAGGCAAAAAGGTATAGTCAAAATGACATCTGCACTTGTAATCATCAAATGAAAATTTTTATAAGAACAAACCCTTTCTTCTCTATATGAGTTGTCACTGTCACTGTCATCCTGTAGCTCACTGATTTGCTCAAGCGGGCACCAGTAATGTCACCATTGTAAGACTTGTTGCTACTGTTTTTGGCATATCGAATATGCAATGGGTAGCTTGCCAGCCTCTGCCATGCTGGTGGGATACTCTTGGTACCTTGCTGGGCTCTCCGAGAGGGGTGGAGGAATCAAACCAAGGTTGGCTGCATGCACGACAAATGCCCTACCCACTGTGCTATCACCGTGCTATTGCTCCAGCCCATATGTGTTGTATAAAGTGCAAATATTCTTGCAAGGCATGGTTTGACATCGTAAAAGCTTACAGGTTTGAATTCACAGTTACAGTTCTTAACTTAATCTATTCTCTTCAGTTGCTTCTTATCTCAGTAAATACACTGGATTACCAAGTCTGAAAAGAGGAATCATTACTTATTTTATTCTACCTCTTATGCTTGAATAATCTACAAGCAAGTTCTATTTGCTGTGCTGTAAAATATAGCTCAAACATACATTTAAAAAAAATCCATTGTTACCATCCTACTAAATGCGAAAGCCTTTTTGCTTCATTTTAAAGTATCATTATTTAAAACTGAGTGGATTTTAACACAGGAACTTTTTTTTTTTCATTTCAAAGTTGTTGGGGGGTGGGGCAGAATGATAGTACATTGGATAGGGACATTTGCCTTGCATGCCGTCAAACTGGGTTCAATCCTGGGCATCCCATATTGTCCCCAAAGCACTGCCAGGAATAATTCCTGAGTTCAGAGCCAAGAGTATGTCCTGGGCATTACTGGGTGTGGCCCAATTTTTTTAATCAAAATTATTGGAAAGAACTAGTATAACAAAAATGTGAAAGTAATATTTCTCAGAGATTAGTAACTAGTGGAAAGCACTGTGGACCTTAAGACTGGAGAACCATTAAGTAGCAAACCTTCATTATCCCAGGAACTTATGGTGGACCCCTGCCATACAGAGCTTGAAGAATTACAACGGGGCCAGTCAGAATCTGAGCATCTATATTCTATTGTTATTGCTTACCAGAAGCACAAGAAAAAAATTACCCCCATTTTTCTTCTACATTTACTTTTCTGCATGTATCTCTCAATGACAGGTTAAGCTCAAGTCCAACTTGCATGAGAGGATACAAAATGTGCTTTTTATTTCAACCCTACATTTTTGGGAAGGGGGATCATATGTGGAGACATATTTGACTAAGTCCACACAGAACATGGCTACCAGTCACAAATGTTTCTAATCGCTTTTTAAAAATAGTTTTATTATTTAAATACAGATAATTTGATTTGATTAAAAATCATCCTCAACCAGTCAACATTTCCATCATCAGTGGACGAAAGTTCCTTTTTTACTATACAACTTCCAAAACAGATTGATATTAATAATGCATCATGTATACAGTCTCCAAACCCCACAATCACCATCAGTGTCCACTTCCCTTCACCATTGACCCCAAATTTTCTCCCATATACCCAAAGCCCCTGCCCTTGACATGTCCAGTTCTGTAGATAGGTTCACAGTTTTCATTTTCTTTGACCATTTGTAACTCCCCACTATGCTTTGTTATATTCTATATGTAGTGTTATGTTCTCTCTATATAATAAGACAAATCATTCTGTATCTATCCCTCTCCTTCTGATTGACTTACCATTGCATAATATTCCTTAGTTCTATCTACATTTCCTGAAATTGCATGAAGCTTATTTACTGAAAAAAATAACAAAGGCTGACTAAAATAAAAAGACCATACCAATTGGGAGAAAATTTTTGCCCATAACCATGTGACAAAAGGTGAATATTTATAATAGATAAAAAACTTGTAAAATCCAACAACAATAAAAACAAAACCCAAGAACAAATATGAAGAGATAAAGATACTTTCTTAAAGAAGACACACAGTAACTAATATGCATATATAAAAATGTTCTTAATCACTTATCATTAGGGAAATGGAATCAAAAGAACCACAAATTATCACCTCACATAAGTGAAACCAACAGACACTTAAAAAACGATAACCAGTTTTGCTGCGGGTGTGAGGCAAAAGGGACTCTCAAATACTTTTGGTGAGAATGTTGACTCTTCCAACATCTTTAGAAAACAGTATGGACAGTTTCCAAAAAACCAAAATTGTGCTTCAATACGACCTCTCAGCTCTATTTCTCAGAATCTACCCCAAAGATCCAAAAGCATTTCAATGTCATCTTCACTCCCTATGTTCATTGCAGCACTATTCACACCAGCCGAGAAAACTTGAAAACAATCAAGTATGCAGAAAAAGAAGACTAGAAAATAAAATTATGGTAAATTATGGTATATATACACTGTCACTGTCACTGTCACTGTCATTCATTGCTCATCGATTTGCTTGAGCTGGCACCAGTAACATCTCCATTGTGAGACTTGTTACTGTTTTTGGCATATCGAATATGCCACGGGTAGCTTCCCAGGCTCTGCCGTGTGGGTGAGATACTCTCAGTAGCTTGCCGGGTTCTCTTAGAGGGACAGAAAAATTGAACCCAGGTCAGCCGCGTGCAAGGCAAACGCTCTACCCGTACTATTTATATACACTTCACTTTTTTTTTTTTTTTTTGCTCGAGCAGACGCCAGTAATGCCCCCATTCGTCCCTGTCATGTGTAGTGTAACCCAATGGCATCTGCTGGCTCCAGGAACACAAAGAGCCTCAAACCGTTTGTTTGGGTTTTGATGAAGAAGTCTGACCATCTCATAGGTGGGTGGCCAGGCGTTCTTTTGACATCCCATGGAATCCAGTTGGTAACAGCTCTAGCCCAGCAGTCATTTCCAAATTGCATTACATGTCCAACCCATCTGATTTTCGATGCCTTGGCAAACAAGACAGCGTCCCTGATTCTCAATTGTCAATGGAGGTCAGAACTTCAGATTCCTTCTCTCACTTGAGTGAAATATGATATTTCTAGCATAGTTCTTTCAATTCCTCTTTGGGAGAGCAGAGTCAAATAGTGTTCTCATCCTGTTTTCATAGGGTCCAGGTCTCTGAGGAGTTATGTTAGTGCAGGAAGAACAGTGGAGTCGAAAAGATGTGCCCAGAGATAGAGGTTCTTCATCCTCTTAACAACTTCTTTACAATATATACAATAGTATATAAATAAAGTATATAAATATTTATATATAATATATAAATCTGAGTACAAAAATGTCATTTTTCTAGGAATAATTGTCCATTCATGCCTACTTCTTTCAGCCACATGTATCCAGTTCATTTGACATTTTTTCTCAATTTATAACTGTTTCTTAACCACATAATATATAATACAATTAATTTATATACATTCAGAGTAATTTTTCTAGTGTACTTCAAATCCAACAAAAAACTACCATTAGAATAAAGATAAGTAATAAAATATGTGAGAGCACATAACTACTATAAAAAGTCCTAATTCTTGCAACAGAAGACAAGTGAGATGATAAAAATGCAGAGTACCTAAAGGATAGGAAATTTTTATAGTAGTCTAGTGAAAAGTTTTTGTTTTTTGTTATTTCTCCTCAGCTATTCAGAAGACTGTAATTTTATTTTATTTTACTTCATTTATTATTTTATACATATATATAATTTTATTGAATCATCAGGAGATAGTTACAAGCTTTTATGTTTGAATTACAGTCACACAATTATCAAACACCCATCCCTCCACCAGTGCACATTCCCCACCACCAATATCCCCGATATAACCTGCCTTTCCCACCCTCCCCCTGCTCCATGGCAGACAATATTCCCCATACTCTCTCTCTCTCTACTTTTGGGCATTATGGCTTGCAACACAGACACTGAGAGATCATTATTTTTGGTCCTTTATCTACTTTCGGCATGCATCTCCCATTCTGACTGATTCCTCCATCCCTCATTTTCTTAGTGATTGTCTATTCCATCTGCCCTCTCCCTTCCGCTCATAAAGCAGGCTTCCAGCTATGGGGCAATCCTCCTGGCCCTTGTATCTACTGTCCTCAGGTAAGACGGCAATTTTATATTATGGATCATTGTGAAGAATACCTTTGTATTTCTTGGTGTTTACATTTAGATAACATTTGATATTACCAAATACAGAGTTACTAGTTTACACATCATATATGAAAAACAAACTGTCCACTGGAAAATTCTTCATTTCATATTGCTTAAGTGGATGACCAAGAAACAGGAATATTTTTCAGCCTAGTTTGTATTAATGACCCAGACATCTTACATTTTTGAGTCCTCCTATCCTTATTTCAGCTATGAAGTGATTTCTTCCCCTTATCCTCAGATTATCTCATCTTCTGAAAACAGAGAAACAGACACAACTGTAACTATAATTGCATGCAAGTCATTTTCTTTCATATTATGTTGGGATAGTTTTGCATATTCATGACATTCTCCTTTAAGAAAAGGAATTATGGGGCCAGAAAAGAGTATAGAAGTTCTGTTACATGGTAACATGATCCTAACCAATAGAATCTGAAGCAAGAAGGAAAAAGTTAGATTTGAAGGTATAAAATTGTAATTGTTTTTAGAGCAAAGTGAGTATTTCCCAAAAGGCTTCCAATATCTGAATACACACTATTGCTTTTATTTGTCTAATTTGGGAATTTTTTTGACCATGCAGGATAAAGTATAATCTGTGGTATTTTGACCACAAATTAAGCTTAAGAAACTTTTCTCCACTCTTTTTTTTTTTTTTTGTCATGGGTGGGAGGGAGGGAAGGGCTTGGGGAGTGGTACAAACCAGTGTGTGCTCAAGGCATAATTCTGGCTATGTGCTCAAGGATCACTCACTACTGGAAGTGATAGGAAGATTATATGTGGTCCAGGGGAATGAACTCTCTTCTCAGAGATCACTCTAGGCAGTGCTAAGGGGACTATGTAGTATAAGAGAATAAACTGGGGTCAGTCCTATGCAAGGCAAGTGCTGTCACTCCTGTGCTATCTCTCTGGTCTACCTCTACCTGACATTGGAACAACAAATTGTAATAAACATAATATCAAACATGATTTGTGAGGTAAAAGTGTCACTTTTTAGAATATAGATATATGGATTTCCCTGGGTAGTAATCCCTAATAATATTTTAACATAATATAAGATTTAGAAATGAAAATTTGTCTTGATGCTCTCTCCCTCTTTCTCTCTCTATATATATGAAAAATGAAAATAAAATATAAAATTTTTCCCTAAATTCACTTACTTAACAAAATATTTGAACTGAGAATTCAACAAAAAAATGAAGTGATTATGGGAAGTGATTCAATTTATTTAAAGCTTTGGTCATACATGAGAACTACAAGTGATAGATATTACGTTGAGTAGCAAACAAAATTTTAAATGGCTGGATTAAAAGTGTACTAGATTTAAAAAATCAACTTTACAAACTGTAAAGTTGTAATATAAAATATACAACTTACATCGGAGGATTTACAAAGAAGTTTTTTAAAAAGTATCCTAGCATGTAGGGTGCTTGCCATATAGTTCAGCAATTCAGATTTGATCCCAGAACCATATATACTACCTTCCAAGAGTGATACCTAATCATAAAGTTAAGAGTAAGCCCTGAGCAAAGGTGGGAGTGGCCCTAAAACTAGAAAGATAACTAAATATAGTTAAAATGAAAAAGACCTGCCATTTTTAGTTCATGTAGTCTCTAAAAAGACTTGGCTGTCAAAATGGGTTAATCCTATATTGTATTCCTAGAAGTATAATGTAGGGCAAGGGAGGTGATGGCCCACCTGTTTTTCATGAAAGAGCAAATAAAATGTTTTTTGTCAGTAATGTGCAGATTAGAGTGCTGATAAATCAGACTTTATCCAGAGGAACATCTAGAAACAAAAAACGCCCAGAGAAGGGCAAGGTCCAAAAATTTTCGGCATTATAGATTCACTGAAATGACCAGATTTGGAGGACAGCCAGGTTTTTCTGGCTCTGAGACCTATAGCATTTCCATCTAGCTAGCTCAGCATCTGCATATATTATCTCTTCTTTGTCCTTACAGTCCCACTGAGGTATCTGCCTACATTTTAAATCAGTATACAAAGGAACTGGGATCAGAGAGGCAGAAGGGCATTCTGGGTATTGTCCATACCAAGAACACAGGGAAACGATCCTCATTCAGAATATTGCAGAGGCCACTCCCCCACATCAAATCCTTTTAGCACAAACATACCTTCTTGTACAGCTTTTCCCTCCCAAGGGAGATTGCAAAGGGGTCTAATCGGTGGAAGGTTTCAAAGCTCTGTGAAATATTTACACTAAAATAAAAATAACAAATAGGGCTATCCTGAGACATCAATGTTGCTATCTCAGCTGGGATGAAACCAATTTCAGCAGTGAAGTAGGAAGAGAGTGGACTTGATAGCTGTGCGGGGGACTCAGAAGAGGGAGAGATCAGAAAACATCAGAAAAAAATAAGACAAAATCTTTACCACTTGTTCATGACAGCCTGCTTAAAACCAGAAAAGACCAGGAAGAGTTGGATAAACCCTTCTGAACAGATAAAAATACATTCCAAAAATCAGATAGTGTATACTCAGTGATGTGTTATCAATAGAAAACGTGTTTTTGACATAGAAGGAAAGTAAAGGGCTCTAAAGGCTGAAGTCTGCAAAAATCCACTCAGAGCCCTGATTTTCCTCCAGAATCCATGTGAAGAAGAATTCAGGAAAATCCAACTCATATTCCATGAGAATTAAAAATAAAATATGCACACAATGAACTATAAAGGAAAAGGAACACAGAAACATTTCCTATAAGTTGTTTAAATTTTATAGAAAAATATCTTCAGGGGCTGGAGTGATAGCATAGCAGGTAGGTGTTTGCCTTGCATGCGGCCAACCCAGGTTAGATCCCCAGCATCCCATATGATCCCCCAGAACCACCAGGAGTAATTCCTGAGTGCAGAGCCAGGAGTAACCCCTGAGCATTGTCAGGTTTGACCCAAAAAGCAAAGACAAAAAAAGAAAAATATCTTCAAAAAAAAGGGAAAAGAGACAAAAAGAGTCCTGGAGATGCTGGACAATCTTCTTCCTTGTTTTGCTCCATGCAATTGGAAAAAATTAAAGGTCTGTGTACTAGGGAGAGGAGTACAAAACTTAATTGAAATGCATGGTTGTGGTTTTTCTAAGTTAGAAACTAAGTTCATCTAAAGTAAGATTATTTATTTGTTTGTTTTGGGGTCACACCCTCTGTGCTTAGGGCTTAGTCCTGGCTCTTCACTCAGGAGTCACTTATGGCTGATCAGGAGCCCTTATGAAGTTTGAGGAATTGAACCCGGGTCAGCTGTGTGGGAGGCAAGTGTCTACCCACTCCAGTCCTGAGGAAAGATTCTTTTTGACAAACAAAGAGTAAAAGTTGTGTGTACACATACATTTAAAGATGCCTTAGGTGACTGCTGATGGGAATTTGACAGAAAAGAGTGGGTGGTAGTAAAAAGGAAAATAAGTGTTACTTTAATCAAACCAGTCACGATCCTAATTCATTTCTTCACTGTCACTATTATTGTCATCCTGTTGCTCATCGATTTGCTTGAGTGAGCACCAGTAACGTCTCCATTGTGAGAATTGTTATTACTGTTTTTGGCATATCCAATATGCCATGAGTAGCTTGCCAGGCTCTGCTGTGCAGGCAGGATACTCTCGGTAGCTTGCCGGGCTCTCGGAGAGGGATGGAGGAATTGAACCCAGGTCAGCAGCGTGCAATGTAAACCACACCCACTGTGCTATCACTCCAGCCCCATTTCTCAACATGAAAAGAAATTTTAAGATTATCTCCTTTTTATTGTCAAAATTATTTGACTGAGAAATATTAAACTTTATCATAAATAAACTAGTTAAAATACAATTTGAAATATCCCAGTTCAAATTCTATGCTATTATCTCAAAACTGGTTTGGTTTCTGCTTTGAAGAGTATCCGCAATAAATGTGAGACTTGCATTCCCTGTAATAAACCTCTGATCAATTCCACTATATGCCATATCTCAAAATCATTTCTATCTTTCCAAATTGATTTTAAATATTTCCTTTTCTTCTAAGTCTACAACCTCCCAATTTAGTAACTATTTTTCCCCACATGATGGATATATTATTTTATATGCTCATAATAAATTGTTGAATTAATGTTATAGTCTATTTCTATTACTGAAGATATCTTCCTACCAGAATGTAAATTTCTTATAAATGACAGCTCAGTCTGCTTATTCATTTTGTGTCTCATAATATATATCACATTTTTTAAAATTAGTGAGCATTTACAAATTATGCACATAGTATATTAAATTTATTAAAGAATGAGCTTATCTATTGTTAATAAATAACAATAGATAAATGAATAACAAATCATGTGCAAAAGACTCAGGATCAAGCCTGGATTAGGTGATAAATAGGCTCATTCATTAATAAATTTTAAAATACTATGTGCTTAATTTGTAGTTAAATACTCGCTATTGTTATTTATTTATTGGTTGGAGATATAGCACAGCAGATAGAGCATCTGCCTTGCACGTGGGCGACCAGGGTTCTATTCTTCCATCCCTCTTGGAGAGCCTTGCAAGCTACCAAGAATATCCCGTCCACATAGCAGAGCCTGGAAAGCTACCTGTGGCGTATTTGATATGCCCAAAACAGTAACAAGTCTCACAATGGAAACATTACTGGTGCTTACTCAAGCAAATCAATGAACAATGAGATGACAGTGCTACAGTGCTACAGGGCTATTTATTTACTTGTTTATTATTTATTATTTCTCCACATGTTCGTACAGGCCTCATGCATGAAGGTACAGGCAGAGGAACCCAGGTATGTGTAATCCCATCAGCAGCCAATATCCAGAGAGAGATTTAAAAGCGAGCTCCCAGAAGCGATATATTTAGCCTACTTCTTCCTCTGGGAGAAACTGACAATTTTCTGAGAGTTTCCTGCCCACATAGGACAGCCTTGCAAGCTTCCCATGGTGTGTGTATTCATATGCAAAATCCAGTAACAAGCTAGATCTCATTCCCCTGACCCTGAAGAGCCCCCAGTGCAACATCCTTAGGAGGGCTGAGTTGAGATGGACTTCTAAGATCTCAGGGAAAAGACAAAATGAGATGTTACTGAGCCCTCCTGAGAAATTGGTGATTAACAGGATTTCGTGATTCATGATTATTTAGTTGTTTATTGTTGTCATTATTATTTATTACTACTTATTTATTGTCTATCATAGTTTGGACTTCATTTTAAAGAAGATTTGCAAGTAATTCTTAGTACCTGCATAAAGTTATCCTGCTTATTATCTTTCCTGATTATGTGCTAACTTGATTGAGACAAATTAAACTATACATTGTGTGAATATTCCTGTAAGGATTTTTTTAGCTGGGCTTAAGTTTTAACTCGGTAGATTGAGTAAAAGTAGATTGCATATGAATTTCACTGTATCTGTTAGAAATTTCGACGGAACAGCAAAAACTAATTAGAAATGAATTCACTCTGTCTTCTAGCTACGATGCATCTTCTGCTTTCTGACTAAAAATTAGACTGGAGCTTAAAACACCATCTCTCCTGCATGTTCAGCTGTGAATGTTGGAAACACGTTTTCATAAACACAAATCACTTCCTCTAACTTAATCTTCTCTTTTCTCTTAAAAATTATAATATTTATAAAAATTATAAAATTATAAAAATTAATCTTCTCTTTTCTCGTAAAAATTATAAGTATAATCTCTTAAAAATTCTGTTGTGAGGCTGGAGAGATAGTACAGAGGGTGGGTGCTTGTCTGGCACACAGGCAACCTGGTTCCGATCCCTGACGTCCCATAGCACCACCACAAGTAATTTCTGAGTCAGGGCCAGGAGTATTACCAGGTGTGGCAAAAAAAAAAAACACAAAACAAAAACAACAACCAAAAAACAAACAAACCAAAAATAAACCATCTAACAACAAAAAAAATTCTATTGCTCTGTAGAACTCAAACGAATTTACCTTTGTATTCATTGCTTATATTTTCTTTTGGTGTGAGTAAACTCTTATAAATGTTTAAATTTAAATCAACAATTCCATCCCTGTTCCTGCAGATCCATAGATCCAAACACAGTTGAGTGGTGTGTACCATTGTCTCATATGGCTATAAAAAGATGCCAATAAGGTTTGCAATCTTATTTGAAGCTTGGAAGCTCTTCTGAGCTCTTAACGTTTGTTTGCAGAACTTATATTTTTTTTCTACTTTTTTTTTCTTTTCTTTTTTTTCCCTTTGTGTGTATATGTGGGTGTGTGTGTATGTTGTTGTTGTCATCAAGCCATCTCTGACTTGATACTATGTGGTGAGGGGGGATTAAACTGTCACCAGTCACGTACAAGGCAAATGATTTGAACCTCTGCACTATCTTTCTGACCCCAGAACTAACTTTCACAGCTGCACAATTCAAGATGTTTCACATTTTTAAGGCTCTGAATTCAGGGAATATCCAATCTTTTCTATGTTTTTAAAGAACTCCATTCACTTGTAAATCACACTGAAGTTAATTTCCTCTTTAAATAAATCAACATCAAACTGTTTGGGGACATTTGCTTTTGTTATACAAAGTGAATTCACCATGGGCATAACATCCATTCTTTTTATGGACCCTACATCTGAGAGAAGTGAATATGGGTGGGAGATATTGAGGTTTACTTAGAATGCGGTTTATCTAAAAGATTAAACTTGATTAGACCTTTGACATGTTATTTGCCTCTTTTTTTGCCTTCAATAAAAATAATAAAATAAAAATC
Source organism: Sorex araneus (assembly GCF_027595985.1). Taxonomy (NCBI): domain Eukaryota; kingdom Metazoa; phylum Chordata; class Mammalia; order Eulipotyphla; family Soricidae; genus Sorex; species Sorex araneus. The sequence goes on along the minus strand of NC_073303.1, from coordinate 302,841,632 downwards.
ATTTACTAGTAAAAATTTAGGTCTAAGAACTTTAAAACTAAAGTGGTCTTTGTTAGCTCAAACAGATTTTCCTGCTCTAGCGGGTTCTTATAATTGTATGAAAGATTTGCATACAAAACTCAGAGTGTTCAGAAGTTAGAGTTTATTATACAGTTTATGTTACTGGGTCTGGGTTCTTCCCCCAACATCCAGGTGTCTCCTTTACTTGCTGTGACATCACTATTTCTGCCTGATGATGCCCCACCCAGTGTATGACTACCAACATCTTCTCACTGGGCCTCTTTTGGAACCCCATTGCTCTGCTCTGCTGACTCCTCGGGTTTCCTCAGTCTCCTGACACTTGTGTGTGTGGGAGAGAAGGAGAGAGAGAGAGAACAAGAGAATGAGAGAACGAGATAGATTGAGAGAGAGAGAACGAGAGAGAGAAAGAAGTGAAAGAGAGAATGAGAGAGAGAAAAGAGAGAATGAGAGAGCAAAAGAGAGAGAGAATGAGAGGGAATGAGAGAAAGAAGAGAAAGAGAAAGAATGAGAGTGGAAGAGAGAACGAGAGAGAGAACGAGAGAATTAGAGAGAACGAGAGAGAAAGAGGAAGAGAAAGAATAAGAGAGAGATAAAGAAGAGAGAAAGAAGAGAGAGAATGAGAGAGAACAATAGAGAATGAGAGAGAGAACGAGAGAGAAAGAAGAGAGAGAATGAGAGAAAAGAGAACGAGAGAGCGAGAGAGAGAATGAGAGAGAACGAGAGAGAACGAGAGAGAGAATGAGAGAGAGAATGCTATATTGGTCCTCAAAAACTGAGATTATATAGAGGTCAGGAAAATAACAAGGTATAAAAAACATTGCAAAGAAAATAACACCTCAAGGGGAAAGAACTTTAAAAAAAAAACAAAAAGCTTCACTTTTTTACTATTAATTAGTGCAAAGTGCATTTTTGTGATCAACATGAAGTAGGGTTCGATAGATAATGAACTGAAAGGTAATTCATGGAAGCTAGAGATGCCGTCAAAGACAAACTAGGAGTTTGTGATTGAGTATCTCCTGGATAAACCTTCAAACACCTTGTATTTCTGAGCTACAAGAGGGACAAATGAAGAAGATGGCAGTCTAAGGAAACAAGTCAATTCAGTTTTATATAGAAGCCTCCTAAGGATAATCCATCTTGACTTACCAATATGTTTGTGTGATTTTCAGAGTGAGACTTTAAAAAAAATAAATTGAGAAATAATTGTCAAAAGATTATTCAACTTTGGGATTAGGAGTATATGCCATAAACATTGGAACCAATATTTAGGATGAAAATTATTTTGATTTCCCTGGAAATTTGAGTGAGAAAATTAGTAATAAAGTCATGATACTAAACAAAATCAGAATGAGCTGTTTCCTATAGTATTTGGGTGTGAGTCCTTAAAATAAAAAAACAAACTAATGAAAAAGGGAAGGAAAGAAAAATCAGGAATTTTATATTAACATTGAATGGACTTATTCAATTATGATTTAATCCAGTTTTTCAAATAATGAAAACATTAAGCAATCTCTCAAGAATTAGCACACTAGAGATAATTTTTACATGTTACATAGGACTAGATAATTAGTAAAAATAGTTTTTCCTCCAATTTCCAGTGACTTGTATATTATAAAAATCTTTACATAAAGTAATAGTCAGAAACCCAAGCAATCTATCATATTTGATCAAGACAAACATAAATCATTTATTCATGATTTACTATTCCTAACTTGATTCATTGATTCATCTCCAGACAAGACAAGGTCAGCATACACACACACAAAAATGATTAAGCTTCTTGCCCTTAGGAGAGAACAGCTCAACCAACAAATTCATCTTCACATCTGACCTCATGAATCTTGACACTAGAAGTAAAAATAGAACTAGCCCTTATAGATGGCCCTTCAAATGGAAATGTCTCTGCAAAAGTAGAAATAGAGAAAGGATTAAGGGTGAAGATGCAATGGGTGTGTTGTATGAAGACAACTCTATTTGTCTTCATAAGACAGTCTTATCTATGCAACATAAAAATAAACTTTTATCAGAAGTTATTTTCAACATTTTCACTTTGTGTTTTTACAGGTTTCATTCCTCCCAATCCCCTACCCTGTGGCTACATAATTTTTCATATTTATATTTATTATTTTTGCTGTGGCTTTGAGGCCACACCCTACTGTCCTCTGTGCTTACTGTGGGCTTTATGCTCAGGGATCACTCCTTGTGGGATCCGGGGAACATAAGGGTGCTGTGGATTGAATTCATATAGAATGTGTGAAAGGTAAGTGTTTTATAGTCTCTACTATCTCTCATATAACTGTTTTTCTCAATGTCCTAGTAAAAATCCACAATATGTACAGTTGCATAAGCTTTTTTCTTTTTCTTCTTGGGTTAAACCTGGCGATGCACAAGGGTTACTCCTGGCTTTGTACTCAGGAATTACTTCTGGTGGTGCCCAGGGACCATACGAGATGCAGGGAATTGAACCCGGTTCATCTTCATGCAAGGCAAATGCCCTACCCGCTGTGCTATTGCTCCAGCCCCAGTTGTATAAGCTTTAATAAGAGACAACTAATTTGAATTTTCATTTCTAGATTAAACTTTGACTTTCTAAACATTCTTTCCATCATCCATCCTCTCCACATTTCCCCTAAGGTCTCCCCACTAGCCCTGGGGAGACCCATCCCGTCCCTCATTGGGACCCTGCCTTTGGGGGTGCTAGGAAGTAAGGACAGCTGAGTCTTAGGTCGAGTAAACAGATGTCCAGGAGGAAAATATCATGTAGATTTAAATGTAACTCCTAGGTTATAAAAACATAGCATTTACTACTCTCTTCCTGTGCCCAAACCAAAGGACATGGCTGCATAAACCATGCAAAGGACTCAAGGAGAAGAGAAAAGCAATATTTACAAGTCAACAGAGCACAAAGAAAGAAGTTACAATAAACACAGAGGAAAGGGAGCATTGTGATGGGAACAACCCAATAAACCTAAAATATCTTTCTTTTTAATTTTTTTTTTTTATTTTTTGGGTCACACCTGGCGATGCACAGGGCTTACTCCTGGCTCGTACACTCAGGAATTACTCCTGATGGTGCTCGGAGGACCATATGGGATGCTGGGAATCGAACCCGGGGTCGGCCGCATGCAAAGCAAATGCCCTACCCGCTGTGCTATCGCTCCAGCCCCAAACCTAAACTATCTGAGGCTATGTTATTCTACAAGTTACAAAGTTGTTTATGATCCAGTTCAGTCATACAATGTCAACACCTGTCCCTTCAACATGTTCATTTCCTACCACCAATGTTCCCAGTTTACCTCCCACCCCAGACATCCACCTGACTCTATGGCAGGCACATTTCTCATTCCTTCTCTCTCTCACTCTCTTTCTCCTTTTCCCTGTGGGCATTATGGTTCTCCGTTATGGTATTATGGAGAACCGTTATGGTATTATGGGCATTATTGTATATCCGTTACAGCACTCCTTTTTTGTCCAGAGTGATCATTACCAACTAGTATTGTCATTGTGGTTCTTTCTCTATCCTAATGCAAAAAAGATTGTTTTCTTGATATTTTTTTATAATTGGAATAGAGAAATAGAGAGAGAGAAAGAGAGAGAGAGAGAGAGAGAGAGAGAGAGAGCTCACAAACTCTGGCTTTTTTCCTCCATCTACTAAGGACCCATATGTATAAGAGGTACATTCTTAATTTAAACTTAATTATTTCCAAACACCTCCACTTCCAAATAACAAAACACTGAGGCACAGAGAGTCAATATATAAATATTTAGGACACAATTTAATTGCAGTTCATACTGAAGGAATATGGTGCATGTATAATATTGTATATGGCCAATATTTCTAAAATAAATCTGATAATCATTTTCTATTAAGCATTCCTAGATGATTCTCATAGTTATAGATAATCCTAAAATGTATGAGACTTTTGCTACCTGATTCCCAATGTACTTATCTTTCTTACATCTTCTCCTCTATGGCAATCTACCCTCCACCTATAATCTGCTATTTTCTTTATAATTCTCAATGCAGAATGTTGAGAAGAGGATTTCCTCTGCCTGAAGTGACCAACATTACTTTTTGTTACATTTGTAACAAAAAATAAATGTCAAGTGGTATTTATCTTTCAATAGCAAGTTTTACTAATATCTTTTATATCTTTTTTTGCTTTTTTTTTTATCACACCTGGCTATGCACAGGGGTTACTCCTGGCTCTGCACTCAGGAATCACCCCTGGTGGTGCTCAGGGTACCATATGGGATGCTGGGAATTGTACCCAGGTCGGTGGCATGCAAGACAAACACCCTACCCACTGCGCCAAACCTGTGTTGCTTAGAGTGACACCTAGTAGTGCTCAGGCTTCCATATATGTTGCTAAGGAGCAAACTGGGATCAGTGGGATAAAGGGCGAGTGTCTTAACACAGGTATTATTTTTCTAGCCCCCATATTAGCAGTTCCCAAGAGCCTATCAAGAATGTTCAGAGGAAATTTAGTGTGCTTCTTGTACAATTAATAGAAAAAGTTATTTTGGTTGGAGAAATAATGCAGAAGGAAGGTCATGTGCTTTGCATGCTGCCAGCCCCATTTTGATCTCTGGTATTCCACAGGGACTCCCAAGCATACTAGGAGTGATTCCTGAGTTCAAATCCAGGAATAATCCCAGAGCATTGCCATGGGTGACTCAAAAAAAAAAAACAAACAAGTCATTATTTTCTTTATTTCATTGTCTCTCCAATTAAATTGTGAAGCCCTTAAATATAGGGGCTAATTTGTAAGAAAACCATTGAATTTGAAAAACTGAAAAATTTGTGTCCGATCCACTTATACTACAGTACTTGTATTTATTAATTGCCATACTATTAACTTCGGCCACATAGAGAAATATTCTTGATCGACAAATATTCTTTCCTGGTTTCACGTGTGCTGTGGTTGTACTGATTCATCCTCACAACCTTGCTTTTTTGTCGTGACCTCTTGATGCATGCAGTAAAAGATCCCAGCCACCGAAATAGGCTTTCCAAACTTGCTAAAATAAAAACTCTTGCAATGTGCATATTAAATAATTTAATCGTAGAATCCAGCCTCAGATCTATTGAGTATAAATATCCAGGGACCACATTTAGTAATCTTTACTTGTAAAAGATGCTCTCAAATAAGCTTAAAGGAGGTAAGCAAGAGAATATCTGAACAGATGTTAAACAAAGCTGTTTTACTTCCTGTAGTAGAACTTTTTCCTAGTGGTCATTGCTTAGTCCTAGTTTGGAACTTCGTTAAGTAATAACTTAGCCTCCATAGACCAAGAAGACTCTCACTTGATATTCTGTTGTGATGCTAGCTCCTGACTTTCTTTTTTTTTTTTCTTTTTTTGCTTTTTGGGTCACACCTGGCGATGCACAGGAGTTACTCCTGACTCTGACTCTGCACTCAGAATTACCCAGGTGGTGCTCAGGGGACCATATGGGATGCTGGGAATCAAACCCAGGTTGGCCGTATACAAGGCAAACACCCTACCTGCTGTGCTATTGCTCCAGCCGCTCCTGACTTTCTTTCTTAATTTTGAAATTGAAAAATCCTCCAATGGAACACAGATATCTTGATATTTCCTTATGCATAACTCACTATAGAAACTTCATCCTGCTTCCTCTACTCACAAACTCTCACTGAATTTCTGTTTCACGTGTGCCCTTCAGCTGTTGTTGCTAAATTGTATACAAACTCTGGGTATTGGCAGTCTGTAAAATGGCTCTGATTAGGTGTGACAGATTTGTGCTCTGTGTTTATCCTTCATCAGACTGGACCCTGAGGGTATATGGATTCCCTGTAAAAAGTACAAATTGGGTGTCACCAGAATTAAAAACGAGAAAGAAAACTAATTATATAGCATAGAGCCTGATTGAGAAAGTACTGAATAAATGTTACCAATTAATATCATTGTTTTTATTGGATGAACAGTATATATTCTTACTATAATTACAACCCAATAAAAGATATGATATAGCATTCCCCTCAACCCTACTCTCTCTGTCTCTGTCTGTCTCTGTCTTTGTCTATGTCTCTGTCTCTCTGTCTCTCTGTCTCTCTGTCTCTCTCTCTCTCTCTCTCTCTCTTTCTCCCTCTCTCTTTCTCTATCAGTGCTCCACTGCCTGATACTTTACCCAGAGATACTTGCCTGGTGCGCTTCAACAGTTGTGCCCAAGACCAGTGATAAGAAGTTCCTGGGGCCTGGAGATACAAGGGACATTATAGTCATATCTGGTGGTGCTTGGGAAACCATTTCCAAGCAGGGATCAAATTTGGATCTCATGCATGCAAAGTATGTTTCAGCCTTTGGAGATATCTCACTGGTCTATGGTCTTTCTAATTCTTATAAATACAGAAATGTCCCAGCTATCTGAAATAGCTGCTACTTAGTTTGATTTTTATTAATAACTACACAAAAATGTATAGATAGTTTACATAGGCTGCAAAGACTCCAAGTACATACTCATCACATTCAGACTGCAGAGACCATCCATTTGTTTAATGACACAATAGGCATGTTAGTGTTTTAAAATGTTTAGACATTCTAAGTATTAGCAATTTTATTAGCTATCCCTATATTAGCAATTACTCTAAAACTTTGTAGCTTAAAATTGCTACTTATTTGTAGTTATAAACCTTCGCATATGCTAGATAGTCTGATTCTGTCTAAAGTTGGCTGATCTAGGAAAGTTCTTTCATACAAATGTGGTCAACTGAAAGGTAGAGAATTCAGGTTTAAAAACTGTTTTAGTATTACTTCAATTGGGGCAACACTTCTGGGAGTAAGATAATGGAAATGGTGTGTAGGTATATACCCAGGGGTTAGGTGAAGTGTATAGCAGAAATGTTGAGGTATTCAACACAAATCAGAATGCTTGCAAAAAATAACAGCAGATAAAGTACTCTATAGTACATCTTGGGACCTATAATAGCCACAAGAAGTATACTGTCAGCAGAAAGACTGCAAAATCTCCTATCTGGGACCCCAGAAGAAGAATATCATCAGAGAGACAAATAACCACCCACAATATATACCTGTTACTTCACACTCCTACTGATATAGCAGCTGCTGATATTTGTAACAGCACCTGCAGGAGTGGGAATTCATAAATAAACAAATAAAATAATAAACAAATAAATCATAAACAGTCTAAAATGTTTTGAATTTGGATAAAGTAAGTACACAGTGCCACTGGCTAATAAAATAAAAGATGTGGAAAATTCATATAGATTTTTAGTTATAGGAACATTTAAAGTAGCAAAGCATAACAGTAATGAGTACAAATGTATAACATGGGGCAACTTGAAGTCTCAAGCTAATATTATAACATAGAATAAAACAACCCTTCAGAAAATAACCTCAAAGACATGGGAGATTGCAACTCCCTATGAAATAATTTAAGTTTTTGTAATTAAAAAAAAACAAACACAGAAAAGCAAGTTTCAGCAAAAAAAAAGATACTTTAGAAAAGCTAATAAAAGACAACATAGAAAAACTCAGTTAAACAAATTGATGACCTCAGAAATAAAATGAATATGAAGATAGAATTGAAAGATTAAATAAAAAATAACAAATTCAACATGTGAGAAATTATTACTCAGCAAAGTAGTCTGAGAGTTCTATGAATATCTATTAAAAACAGAATAGAGTGGAAGCCAAAGATATAGTTCTGTGGGGTAAGAGCACCTAGTTATCTAAATGCAAAGATCTCTGCACCAATGCACATATCAATAGAACTATTAAAAGCTCAAGACAACAAAATAATATTAAAGGTAGTATGAGTGGAGAATGGGGTGAATAAGCAACTTGTAAAGATGTCCCCATCAGATTTTCACCAGATTTTACAGAAAAAATTCCACAATCCAGGGAGAATCAAAGGCTTCAAAGATAAAAATGTCAATCACAAATCTGATACAAAAAAAATTAAATGTAAGCCTTCAAGAACAGGCTTATATTCAAATATGAAGGAGGATAAAGAAATTTACACACAAACAAAAGCTGTAAAAGATGTGCCAAGACTAGAACTCCCCTACAAGAAATGTTTATTGGAGATTTTGGGTGTTGAAAATAATCCTACAGGGGCTGGAGCAATAGCACAGCTGGTAGAGAGTTTGCCTTGCATGCGTCGGACCCAGGTTCAATTTCCAGTACCCCATATGGTCCCCTGAGCACCACCAGGAGTAATTCCTGAGTGCAGAACCAGGAGTAACCCCTGTGCACATGGGTGTGACCCAAAACCAAAAAAAAAAAAAAAAGAAAACAATCCTACAGGGAGCTGGAGCGATAGCACAGCGGGTAGGGCATTTGCCTTGCACTCGGCCAACACGAGTTTGATTCCCAGCATCCCATATGCCCCCCAGGCCCCCCCAGCAATGCCAGGAGGAATTCCTGAGTGCAGACTCAGGAGTCACCCCTAAGCTTTGCTGGGTGTGACATAAAAAGCTAAAAAAGAAAAGTAATAAAAGAGAAAAGAAGAGAAAAGAAAAGAAAACAGAAAAGAAAAGAAAAGAAAAGAAAAGAAAAGAAAAGAAAAGAAAAGAAAAGAAAAGAAAAGAAAAGAAAAGAAAAGAGAAGAATTCTACCAAAAAATTCAAACAGAATGATAACTAGAACCAAAAAGGGGGAGGGAGAAGGCAAAGCTACAGTAGAGAACCTTCATATGTCATTAATTACCATAAATGTAAGTAGAGTAACCCATCAATTAAAATTCCACATAGTGGATTTATATTTAAAAAACAAATAAACTACATGGTATTTACAAGATATATTACTTTAAGCTACAAAGACAAAAAAATTATAGCTAAGGGATAGAAAAATCGTTCTCCAAATCAATGAAAAACTTTGAAAGATAAAAATTGTGTACTTCTATCAAACACAATAAATGACTTCCAGTAAAAATAGTAGCAAAATAAAAAAATGGACATTAAATTATTATTTTTTAATTTATTCTTTTATTGAATCACCATGTGGAAAGTTACAAAGCTTTCAGGTTTAAGTCTCAGTTATACAATGCTGGAACACCCATCCCTTCACCAGTGCACATATTCCACCACCAAGAATCACAGTATACCTCCCCCTCCCCCCATCTCCCCAGTCCCCCACCCCGCCTGTGTAGCTGATAAATTTCACTTTACTTTCACTTTACTTTTATTACATTTAATATTTCAACAAAAAACTCACTATTATTGTTTGGAGTTTCTCCCCCCTAAAGTCAGTCCTGCTGAAAAGGAAGCATTTGATAATTTGTTTTCCATTGCTGAGAATGAAGAGATATGAGGTCAAGCGGCTGCACTAGCAGTCGCATGGTTTTGTATTTCTGTATTTTAATATTTTAGTAATTAAGTCCAGAGAAATATCAGCCAGAAATTGCATCATTGTAAGCTTGTACCTCTCAGCTACTTTATATTCCACATATGAGTGCAATCTTTCTGTCTGTCTCCTTCTTTCTGACTCATTTCACCTAACATGATACTTTCCATGTTGATCCACTTATATGCAAATTTCATGACTTTATGTTTTCTGACAGCTACATAGCATTCCATTGTGTAGATGTACCAGAGTTTCTTTAACTAGTCATCTGTTTTTGGGCACTGTTTTTTTCCAGATTGTGGCTATTGTAAACAGTGCTGCAATGAACATAGAAATGCAGATGCCATCTCTACTATACCTTTTTGCCTCTCCGGGATATATTCCCAGGAGTGGTATTGCTGGGTCAAATGGGAGCTCAATTTCTAATTTTTTGAGAATTGTTCATATTGTTTTCCAAAAGGGCTGAACCAGTCGGCATTTCCACCAGCAGTGAAGGAGAGTCCCTTTCTCCCCGCATCCAAGCCAACACCGGTTGCTTTTGTGTTTTGGGATGTGGGCCAGTCTCTGTGGTGTGTGTAAAAAACTAAAGCTCGCTGACGGGCGTGAGCACTCGCAGGCTCTCCGAGCGGCTCTATCTCACCGCCCACATTCGGGGCTCTGAAACCGATCTCTGTGGCTTGTTGGTCAAGGGCAGGCGATGGAAGGAAGAAGGCCAAACTAGTTGTTCGATCAGTTTATTTCATTCTCTCTCTCTACTTCTCTCCTGGCTCTGGATCTCTCTCTGGATCTGTGGATCTGGCCCCCCAACCACTCTTAACCACCTAGTTAAATCCCCCCAGCATGAAGGGGTTGGGGCGTACACATAGGTTTGGTCACAATCAATAGGGGTGAGGTTCCTTTCCTTCAGGGGATGCTTCTCCTAGGACTGATTCTCTTTCAGCAGGAGGATCCACCCAAGGGCGGAGTCCCATGAATGTGTTTCTTCTCTCCTCAGCCAGCAAACATATAAGCATTTATAATATTAATCATTTTGTATGGACACAATAAGAAATGTATTAAAGCTTATAGGATTGCTCTCCTGGGGCCATTTCGATCTCAGACTACAGTGCTCAGGCCAGATCAGTCTTTCCTATCCCTAGCAGGATCCTAGTCTCGTCATTACTTTTGGATCATGACAGCATTTGTCTATGATCAAGCTCTTAACTTATAGTTAAGAATTAGGCACTTTGGCCAGGCCCATCTCGATGCCAGGGTAGCACATAACTCACCACTTGCCCTGGATCCGTCCCGTTCCTTGTCGGGACGGGGTGCTAATGGGGTGCTAGGAACTGAAGGCAACTGAGGCTTAAGTGGAGAAAGCAGATGCCCGGGAATGAATAATATTCGAAGCAGTTATTAAGTCCCAAGTTACAAAAGCATAATATTGTTTTCTTGTGTCTATACAAAAGGGACATGGCTCTGAATAAACTATGCAAAGGACTCAAGGAGAAGAGAAAAGCAATATTTACAAGTCAACAGAACACTAAGAAAGAAGCTACAAATAAACACAGAGGAATGGGAGCACTGTAACAGGAGTAACCCAATAAACCTAAACTATCAGAGGCTATGTTATCCTACAGTGTGAGATGATATCTCATTGTTGTATTGATCTGCATCTCCCTGATGATTAGTGATGTTGAATATTTTCTCATGTGACTCTCAGCCATTCGGATTTCTTCTTTGAGAAAGTTTCTGTTCATTTCATCACCCTATTTTTTGATCGGGTCGGCAGTCTTCTTCTTGTGGAGTTCAACCAGTGCATTTTATATCCTTGATATCAACCCTTTATAAGATGGGTACTGTGTAAATATCCTTTCCCATTCTGTAGATTGTCTTTGTATTTTGGTCACTGTTTCTTTTGAGGTGCAGAAACTTCTTAGATAGTCCCGTTTATTTATCTCTGTTTTCACTTGCTTGGCCAGTGGCGTGTCAGCTTTGAAGATACCGTTGGCTTCAAGGACATTAAATTCTTATAAAATTATCAGTACAACATAAAGGTATGATATTTGATATATGCATATCAAACATATCAGCACAGAAATATATATTATAATTTTAAATCGCATACAGAGACTCATTGATGACAACACATAAATAGTAGACTTCTTAACTAATTTTAAAAAGCTGAAAAATAAAGACAGAATATTAACAAAAACTTATGCTCTTAATGAGAATCCAAATGGGGTGGAATTAAAAGTTATTTACCAAATAAATTCAGAAAATATCTTTAAATATTAAGTGTATTTTGATACATACACAAAAAATAAATCAGTTTTAGATACTATATCGTATCAAAGGTTACAAATCATAATGGTATGATAGCAGGTATTCATGAAAAAATATCACAAGATTTCTGAGAATAAACAATGCACTACTGAAAAATAATTGAGTCAAAAAAGGAAATAAAGTGAAATATTAAAAATTAAATCAAGATGAAAAAATGAACACACAGCTTCTCAGAATCTATGTAATAGAATGAAAGCAATAGAAGAGGTAAATTTATAACTATATAGATCTGCTGATCTAAGAAAATAAAAGACACACACACGTAAGAAACAATGAAGGTTAGGTTATACCTATAGGAACTAGAAAAAAAGATATAGCAAAACCATAACTCAACAGATGAAAATAAATAATGAAGCTGAGTTATTTAAATAAAATATAAAATAATTTAAAGTAATTATTAATGAAAAATATTCAGTCAATAATTATTTTACCACTACATTTAATAATTGTTAAAATAGAGATTAAAATTTACATTATAGGACCCTCTGCTCCTAAAGACTTTGATTCCAGAGATGTAACACATTCGGGCATCCAGCGCAGCATCCGATAGCAATGCACTGGGCCTGCGAACTGGGCTACAACTCTGTGCTGCCGGGGGTGGATTTTTTTCCTCCCCACCCTGTCTTCCTGCACGGAAAACAGCGGCCTGGCGGCACCCACGTGGCAGGCACCATCTTCTGTGACTCCAAACCCAGAGGTATTCGGTTTTTACTTTTGGGGCTCCCAGGAACTCATGGGAAGGGGGCGTAACCGGCACACCCTTGGCCCAGATAAATCCGGAGCCGCTGAACGCGAATCGGACCCTCTGCGCCTAAAGACTTTGAATCCAGAGACTTCTTACAGCAATGCACTGGGACTGTGAGCTGGGCTATGTAATTTCTGGCAGAATTTTCCCTGGACTTTATACAGAAATCCAAAACAGTGTCTGCGCAACTTAACATTTATAATTGTCAGCAATGTGCAATGGTTCCTTTTGAACAGGTCTGACTTGGGGGGGAAACTCCAAATAATAACAGTAAGTTTTTGTTGAAACTTTGAAGGTTTTTAATGTAGCAGGCACCTCTCTGGACTGTGAACTAAGCAAAAGCCCAACGCTGGCCGACGCGGCGTGGCGTACACCATACTATGAGGCGCGGGAAGGGGGATGAGGGGAAAAAAGAAAAAAAAAAGGGAAAAGGAAAAAGGAAAAAAAAAAAGAGAGAGAGAGAGAGTTATGTACTTGTAGCAGTGGGGCTACATATCTCTTCATTTCCAGCAATGAAAAACTAATTATCAAATGTAGTAGGTCTGTCTCTCTTGGTTGGAAACTCCAACAACTATAGTGAGTTTTGTGTTGAATTATGGAATGTAATCAAGGTAAAGAAAAAATGAAGTGAAATTCATTAGTTATACAGTAGGGGGTAGGGGGTGGGGGCAGGGGGTATACTGGGGTTTCTGGTGGTGGAATATGGGCACTGGTGAAGGGATGGGTGTTTGAATATTGTATAACTGACATTTAAACCTGAGAACTTTGTAACTTTCCACATGGTGATTTAATAAAAAGTTTAAAAAAAATTACATTATAGGAGTCAATTAAACCATGAGCTGTCCTCTGAAAAGTTTAGTAAAGTAGAGAAATCTTAAGTAAGACTCAACAAATAACTTTAGAAACAATAGAGAAACTAAAACGAATATTTCTGAAATACAAAGGATAGTCAAGTGTATTATGGAAAATTTGGACAACTGGATCCCTGACATCTCATTGGTCCCTAAGGAACACCATAAGTAATTCCTGAGTGCGAGCAAGGAGTAACCGCTGGGTATAGCCCCCAAACAAACAAAAAGCACAAAATTTTATGGCAATAAATTGAACAACGTATTAAAATGATGTGATTATTCTAGTGATCACAGCAATTTTCTTCATTTAGTAGCAGCCATGACTAGTCTGCCCTTTGAGTCCTATAAGGTGCTTCATTTTGAATGCCTTTTTCCCCTCCGGTATAAAATAAAATGAAATTCAAAAGAAAAAATGTCTATTAAGGCACTTTTCACAAAACTTGGCATGTACTTCATTGTCTTTTCTGGATCATCTTGAAGAATGTAATAAAAGTATAGGTCACAATTGATATATGTTCCCTAACATTTCTAACTCCTAAATCCTTTTTTGTTATATCAAGAAAAAATGTTTTGGGGGCAGGAGTGATAGTACAGTGGGTAGGGCATTTGCCTTGCATGCGGCCAAACCGGGTTTGATTCCCAGCATCCAATATGGTCCCCCGAGCACCGAGTAATTCCTTAGTGCAGAGCCAGGAGTAACCCCTATGCATTGCCAGGTGTGACCCAAAAAGTAAAAAAAACACAAAAAACAAAAAACCAAAAAACAACTGTCATTGTTACTGTCATCCCATTGCTCATGGATTTGCTTGAGTGGGCACTAGTAACGTCTCCATTGTGAGACTTGTTACTGTGTTTGGCATATCTATCGAATACGCCACAGGTAGCTTGCCAGTCTCTGCCCTGCTGGCAAGATACTCTTGGTAGCTTGCTGGGCTCTCTGAGAGGGATGGAGGAATCGAACCCAGGTCACTAAGATCAAGTGTAGTGTAAAAAAAAAATCTTATTTCAACATCAGTTAGTATTTATTATGAGTGTATCCATTGTCCATGTTTGGCCAGCAAGTTAATAATTTTGTAAATCATGTTCTATAGTTAAATTAAAAGTTTTAAAAAAGAAAAAAAAATTTAAGAAGGGCCGGAGAGATATTTCAATGGGTAAGGTGTTTGCATTGTATGCAGCTAAATCAGGTTTGATCCCTGACACCCCATTTAGTTCCCCAGGCCCACGGGGAGTGATCCTTAATCTCGAACCCAGCAGTAAGCTCTGGTCCTAAGTATGGTCCCAAAACCAAACGAATAAACAAACAAACAAACAAACAAAGATTTAGAACTATGATCAAAGATACACAATTACAATGAATAGAATAAATTACACTTCAAATAATAGAAGGCTCACGTTGGGTTTTAGTATGTGCATTATTTTCTGAATCTTTCCATATAAATTCAACACAGATTCTTGTATTCAAGCCCTATTTCAACCAATGCTTAAACTTTCTCAGGAAAGACCTGCTAATTGGACTGATAGTACAGTGGGCAGAGCACTGACCTTGCACGTCATCAACCTGGGTTTAATCCATGGTACCCCTTAGAGTCCCCAGAGGCCACAAGGATTGACCTCTGAACACATAGTGTGGAGTAAACTCTGAGCAGTGCCAGATGTGACAAAATGAAAGCAGAAAAACACAGAAGACAAAAACCAAAACCCACCAGAGACCAGACCAGAGGAGATATGGTGATTAACTAATTTTGGCTAGTGTTATAATTCAGCTACAGTTCAGCATTTGCAATTAACGCTTGGTTTCTGTTAGACCCACACTATGGATTCAGCATGATGTGAGACAATTTTGGGATGTCAGACTGTGCAATTAGAATTTAGGGTTTTGATCTTGCCATACTCTATTTCATCTCTCTTTTGTCCTTAGTATAATCAACCATGTTGTTCCGGAATTCCTTTTTATTTCTTTTACTGTTTCAAACTAGAGGTAACTCAGTTTCATAGAGCAATATTTTCAAAGGGCTTTTCATTCTGAGGCAGCACAGTACATGAATTCTCTGCGAGTCATCATATGCTAATTATCATTCCTAAAAACACCTCTGGATTGTCTTTGGCTTTTGTCCCAAATAGGCAGAATAAATATTTCCAGAACTGTTGAACACATTGCCTGTTCTCTACTAATAGCGCCAGTCAGTGTTCTAAGTTGCAGACAGCCAAGATATTTCCTAGTTAACTTACACAGATGGCAGATGTATTTAGCAACTAAGAGAGAGTAAAAATTTCTGTGGGAGGTCTAGAGAAGCAGCTTTCAAAATGAGCAGAGATGACAGGCAACAAGCACAGGTGAGATGTTGCCACCTTTAACAATATTACCTGCTTCTCACATCACTGGGGATTCTGTGAGTTTTGAAGCTGCTCTAATGCAATGTTTGAGAATTGTGCCTTTGTACTCTTCTCTCTGATGTCTATGTTTTAAACTGATAGCTACATTTATATTTAATGGAGTTCTTTGTATGTCATGGTGTATTACTTCCCAAATGATAAAATTCCCAAATGATAAAAGAATCTATGTTTTGTTGTTTTGATGTGTTCTAAAATATCAATTAGAAACATGGTTTATTGTGTTGTAGAGTGCTTTTGTATGCTTGTTTTTGTTTTGTATTTCTAGATGTTCTAGCGTTTTTGAGACGTAGTTATTAAAATGTCTATATATGGACCTGAACTATAGTTCAAAGGTCTAGAGAACTTTTGAAACTTTGAACCTTTGCTTTTCATTGTGGTAGCCCTAGTGTAATAAATGCATTGCAATGCCCAGTGACATCCAAGCAGAGATTTTGGAATATTTTCCCCAAGCACAGCAGTTTGTGTAAAAAAAAAAAAAAAGGAAGAAGAAGACAAAGAACCAAAAAATAAATCTCCATCTAAATGTAGGTATTTTCCTATTTCCACATCTATCCATGTTTGCTTCATGTGATTTGAAATTCTGTTCCTTTGTGCATACACATTTAGAATTGCTATATATAATTGGCAAATTAGACTTCTATTATTGTATAATAAAGAGTTCTCTTCCTTATCATTTAATTTTCAGTGTCTAGTCAGATATTATTATAAACATTCCTGCTTTTCTCCTTATTAATGTTTTATGAAATATACAATTTTTTCACCACCTTAATTTCAACCTATCTCTATCATTTTTCTGGGATATCTGATAGACGACATAGAGTTTGGTGGCACATTTTCATCTACCTTGAAAATTTATGTATCTTATTCCTCCCTATAATTTATGGTCAAGACTGATGTAGGTATCCCTGGCCCCTTTACTCCATTACATTTCCTTATCCAGTTAGTCTACACACCACTAATAAATGAGTTCATCCTGTGTTTACATAAACCACTTATATTTAATGTAGCTATCTATATGTTAATATTGGGACTGCAATTTTATTTTGTTTGTTTTTTTATATATGTTCTTATAGTTTTTCTGAATAACTTTATAACTTATAGTTTGTTAACATTAAATTAACAGAATTTTAAAGTGTTATTCTTGCTATTGGACTGGAGCGATAGCACAGCAGGTAGGGCATTTGCCTTGCATACATCCAATCCAGGTTGATTCCTCCATCCTTCTCGGAGAGCCCAGCAAGTTACTGAGAGTATCCCACCTGCATGGCAGAGCCTGGCAAGCTCCCTGTGGCATATCCCATATGCTCAAAATAGTAACAACAAGTCTCACAATTGAGACATTACTGGTGCCCGCTCAAGCAAATCGATGAACAATGGGACAACGCTGCTGCAGTGCTATTCTTGCTATTGCAGTATATAAATAAACTGTTACATGGCCCACAACCCACCACTGCAACCATGTGAACTCATCTACTGGCCTTGTTCCAGATACTCAGAAATAAATCTTGAAAGAGATCAACTAGCAGCAAAAATTTATCAGATGCTGGTTCCAGATGAGAGCTTCAGGGAAATCTCAGAGGGCTTCTGGCCAACTTTTGCCCTAACAAAGCCCCAGCAGCTGCCCCACACTTCAAAGCCACTTGCATGCCTCTGACTGGACAGCCCAGCTAACTATTCTGGATTTTCTGGAGTGACATCTCCAAAGGCTACAATACTGTCATCTCAGTAGGGGCACACCAGATTGGATGGGATGTAACACAGAAGCCAACCAATCTTGACTAACAAAAACCTTACCACAGAAGGCTGAACTTGCAACAACAGCTCAGCAAACCCTTAGACAAGGACTTAATATTCCTGTGGGGAGATACAGCAAATTTTCTTCTATGGAAACATTTTTTTCATCATTCCATTAGCTTTTTAGTGGTAACAAGCAATATAAAATAAATCGTGGTATGCCTGCTACAGGGACAGGCTTGTGGGGTCGTTGGGAAAAATGGAGACAATGGTGAAAGGAAGGTGACAGTGGTGCAAGGTTGGTGTTGGAATATTGAGTGTCTGGATCTATTAATAATGAACAACTTTGTAAACCATGGTGCTTAAATAAAGTGGGAAAAGACTGCCAACTACAGAGAAGCCCTACCTCTATTTATATCTCCATATGATCCATCCACAATCATCCTATAATACAATAATAACCACAGTAGACTATGCTATGCTTTCACTGTTTTAAAATCTAATTGAAGAATTCAAAACAACTAATTAGCTTGGCTATTTGTTCTAGATTTTTCTTTATTCTGTCATAACTTCTAAGATTCTTTCATTTAGGGAGGGTTTTATAGTCACGAAGAATCTTATTTTTCTTCAGCTTAGAGTGTTTGATTTTACTCATTACTGAAGCATATTTTGATTGGCTGCAGAAACCTGATTAAATATCCTTTCATTATTTAAATGTTTTTTTCTGATAAGAAACTGGCTGTCATTTAAATAGTGTTTTTTCCCCCACATAAGTAGAGTGTCATTTATTTCTTATTGCCCTCATAGTATTTTGTTTCTCTTTTGTAAATTTGTTTTTCAGAAATGTAACTATATGTCTAAATTTGCATTTTTTTAAGTTTTTACAATTTGTGGTTAACTAAAATTTCATTTGATTTCTACTCCCAGCATTGCTCCAGCATTACTCTCAGTTCTGTGCTCAAGAATGACCATTGGCAGTGTCCAAGGAATCATGTATAGTACCTAGAATTGAACCTAGGTGCTGAAACCAAGGCAAGAGTCTTAACCCCTGCACTCTCTAATTTCTTGAATATTTAGCCTTTTAATTTTTCCAACTTTAAAAATTTTATAATTTTATTTTTAAGTACATAATCAACTCCACTTCTTTCTTCTTCTTTCAAGTCTCTGATTAGACATATTTATGTTTTATGGCTCTTATTATATCTATAAATTCCTTGTATCTTTCCTGTCTTTAATTCTTTCGATGAGCTCACTCATTTAATTTTAGTGATTGTATTTTGCACCTGTAAACATTTCCAGTTGGTGTTTTGTTTATCCTATATATTTTCTAAGATTGCCTATTTATTTGCTAAGCTTTCCTGTTCTCATTTGCTCATATGATGTCCAGACTTGCTCACAGACGCATTTTTATAATACATGCTTTAAGACTATTATAATTCTAGCATTTTCCACCAAAAGCTGTCATCTGTTATCTTCATTTAAAGGAAAGTTCTTCATGATTCTTGGTCTGATAAATAACTTTTTAATTTGAAATACGGAAAATAATTTAAAATACTGAGTCTTAATGAAGATTTCCAGTTTAAGTGACCTCTGACAAGGACAAGTTATATTAATACTGTTGGAGATAGACATCCACATACCTGTTTGGACCTCCATTTATGAGAAAAAGCTAAGTTCCTCATTTCAGCTAAGAAGAGGGAGTTTTACCTGCCATTAGATCTCCACTGAAGGTTCCCTGATTGGCCTTTTTCTTGTTACTGACACCTATGTAGTCTCCACTCATTCTTCTGGTAATAGGGTGGCTTTACTTGGAGGCAGGATAAAGGTCTTAATTATTTAGACTTACCCGACATCAACTATGTGGAGAATAGGTAGAAGTTTTCATCACTATCAGGTGAAAATGAAAGTTCTAACACTTTGTCAATCTTCACTGATAGAAATCCAGGTGTGTGTGTGTGTGTGTGTGTGTGTGTGTGTGTGTGTGTGTGTGTGTGTGTGTGTGTGTACAGTGTAAGGTGGGGCTCGAATTGAATTGTCTTTTTGTAGATTAAAACATTGGAAATATAGACTCTTAACCCTTTTCTACTTCGTGTTTATTTATTTACTTTTTTGACTAGAGACTTTTGTTTCATTCCTCCCACTTTCGTTGAGGGTCCAGAATTCTGGTTTATTCAGCTCCAAGTGTGGGCTATAAGTGAAAAAGGAAAATTAAAAAACTTTTCATTGATGCCATCTTTGGATTCTCAGGATTCATAAATTATATGACATGGTATAGGCAAGATACTTCATTTCCTAAAGATAGAAATTTAATATTATTTTTAAAATAGCACTATTTCTCTCTAAACATAATTTTCTACAAAATTTAAGCTCTCATTGCCTCTCCCTTAAGTAGGGAAATACAGTGGAAGGCATTTTTATTGTTACTTTGTACTTTTCTACATTTTTGAAATCCTTAAAGGTGAAACCTATGTTGGATGCCAATGCTATGAAGAAAAATATCTATCATATTTATTTAATACCATGATTTCACTGTCACTGTCACTGTCATCCCATTGCTCATCGATTTGCTTGAATGGGCACCAGTAACTTCTCCATTGTGAGACTTGTTGTTACTGTTTTTGGCATATCAAATACGCCATGAGAAGCTTGTCAGGCTCTGCCATGCGGGCGGGATACTCTCAGTAGCTTGCCAGGCTCTCTAAGAGGGGCAGAGGAATTGAACCCTGGGCCTCTGCATGCAAGACAAATGCCCTACCTGCTGTGCTATCACTTCAGCCCAAGGTTTGTAGCTACATAAGATATAAACTATATAGGTTGCAAAAATATATGGAAAATTTTACAACAATTAATTAAATAGCAATTCTGAAATGTCCTAGACAATATTTTTTATTTAATAACAATCAAGCCATCTTTCCAAATGTCAACATTAAAATTGTATAAATTACAAATAATCTTTGTGTCGTGTAGTGAAAAATTGTTGGCTATACCTTGTGCAGTAATTACAGACTTACTTTTCTATAAATTACTCTATTTTAGTATTTCAACTGAAAAAACAATTACATTGATAAAAGAAATGGAACAGAAAACAAACTCGAATTTTTGAAAAAATATTAAAGAAAAGTTGAATGTGCTGAGTTCTCATCAAGTGCTGTATTAAACTGCATACAACTACATGATAGCAAAATACGTTTTAAAAGTGGTTTAAATTTTATTTTTAGGGAATATAAATTCAATACTCACTTAAGTTTTGTAATTGTGTTTCTTTTCTATTTAGAGGGCAAATGAATTAGAAAATAGCACATGAGCTTTGAAATATGCAGAGTCATTTTCAATTACAACATACAACCTTGTGATTTGTATATAAAATACAGAATGATATTATTTGAGTGCCTGAATAGCTAGAGTTGCAAGTTATTATGCATATGATAAGAATTAATCAGTAGTTCTTGCATACTTTCATGGAAGAAATAATGTATTGAATCTATCGTGTCCCACTTTTCAAATGTATTGATTGCAACAAAATAGTCTTCTTGATTTAAAAAGAGAAAAGAGAAAAGAGCTTCTCTTCAATGAGAAAATAACAAAATTCGTGAAGAACTATGGTACATGATAGTAAATAATAATTCTAGAGGGAAGCTGCAGACAGTATTTTTAAAAGACAAGAGAAGGGAAGAAAGTACAGGGATTTAGCTGCATGTCTTGCTTTCAACTGACTCTGGTTCAATCCCTGGCACTATATGCTCTTTTTTGAAACACTAGGGATGACCCTGAAGGCCAATGAGCACTGTAGGGGAGGCCCAAATAATCCCTTGTGCTACAGGGCCCAGTAACACCTTATCCTTGAACCCTGGCATTGATCTACCAGCAAGTTGGCAGAGAATTGACAAGTGCAGCTTCTGAATGCACTGAGGAGATGTGAGAAGCTCCCCTCTCCCCCAAATAAAATAAACATTTCACTAGGTAAATAAATAAATAAAATAAAAGAGAAACAAACTTGTTATGATTAAGTTTAGAATAATGCAGAAGACAAGTGACATGTAAATGAAGTTTCAAAAAATAAAATTTTAAAATGCAGTGACTAGGGAATTAATTTCCATTTGCGAAAACAGAATGAAAAATAATGTGTGTAAGCATTTTAAAAGTATATTTATTAAACAGTGTATTGGCTTTATTATGGCACGAGTAGCATAGATTGACAGGCTGATATATAAAAGTAAAATTGAACCAGATTACTTTATTTTTGTTAGCTAGAAGAAGTATTTTGTGACTTTCAAAGCAGGATTATATCCTGATGATTTATAATACTTATTTTATATGGATATGTATTATTCATTAGAAGGGTTAAAAAATAGACAGGCATATGTTAAAAAACAAAAAAGCTTCCAACATACAATCTTACAAGATGCTTTGTAATTTCTACATAAGACTTGGGTCAAAAAAAGGGTAAAAGTTACATTATTACTGGTTTATAAAAAATATAAAAAATAAAGAAATGATCCAATGAGTTACCTCAAGTCTGCGTATTTAGAACCAGCCTATTTCTAAGGTATATTTTTAACTTTCTAAAGCTGCTCAAAATGATGATCTAAAAACAAAATCTTAACTCTGTAAAATGTCTTTAAAATATTTGTACACCAAATCACCCATTTATTAGTGAATCACTAGTAATTTCTACATTCTAGATACTGTATGCACTTGTTATTTTTGTGCTAAAAAGACAAGGATGAATAATTGATAGTTATTTCTAACAACAATAAATAATCTAAGGTTATATATAATTTAAAGTGCCTCTGGTTAGTGTTCTTATGTTCTTTGCCACATTGGAGAGGAATTGAAGAATACCAAGACACAGAGTATTATTGAAATCTTGTTTTCCTGAATCCCAATGCAATGCTAAGTCTATTTTTATTAATGCATTAAACATGTGTTCTTACAGTCCCTACTCACACCAGGTTTATTTTGTGTAAGGTAATATATAACGCATTTATAGATATCATGCATATGTAGTGCCGCATTTCACGAAGTTGTTGATGTTCTCTGGTTTTAGTGGTGTAGCTACAATTCTAAAGTAGTCCCTGATGTTCCTACTTTTCAGGCATACTTGTCCTAGAAAATCCCTTTAGAGTACAAAGAGTGAGTATCATTCATTATATATTCACATTATTAGATTATTAATCAGTTGACTTTTTCTAAACAATATGAAAATAGGGCATGAGAGACAGTATAATGGATGAGGTGCTTGCCTTGCATGTGGCTGAATCGAGTTCAATATTTGACCCCTCATTATAGTTTCCAGCCGACCAGGCATGATCTCTAAGCACAAGGCCAGGAGTAAGCCCTGAGCACCACTGGGTATGGCCCCCAAAACCATGAAATAAAATAAATGAACTTAAGAAAAAATAAAAATATGAAACATTGTTGGAAGGCCTGAACTAATCAGACTGAATATTTAAAAGAAGATAAATTGCAATGAGATATTGTTGTGTTGGCATCGAATAATTTGGGAGGAAGGAAGTACATGATAAAAAGCTGAAAGGATCAGAGAGATCTTATAGCTGGTAGGGCAGTTGACCTGAGTTTGATTTCCAGCATCACATATGTTCCCCAGGGTTTGGAGTGATCCCTGAGCACTGAGCAGAAATAAGCCCTGAGCACCACTGGACTTCGTCCAAAATTTAAAATAAATAAATAAAGGCAGAGGGAGAAATAAATAAAAGCCTTCAGGTGATGAAATTAGACCATAGTTTACAAGTTAGTAAGTAAAGAAAAAATAAAATGGATTGTGTCAGTTACTAGAGATGTTAAAGGAAAACCAAGAGCCTCAGATGAGATCATGGTGTTATTTGACACTTCAATATTAACCAGATTATCCTCCTCCACCCAGATTCCTCATTTTCCAGTAGCTTCACAGTCACACCCACAACTGCCCCCACTGCCCCATGTAATCCTATCCATGGCCGAGATTCAGAAACTATAAAACAAAGCTCCCAGAAATCTTATAGTCTAGCTCACCAATACACCTAAAGCAGCACACGTGTGTTTGGTTTTAACATACTTGCTTGTGTTCTCTTATATACATTCTCCATCCCTCTCAGAGAGCCTGGCAAGCTACTGAGAGAATCCCGCCTGCACGGTAGAGCCTGGCAAGCTCCTCGTGGCGTGGCGTATTCAATATGCCAAATACAGTAACAAGAACGGGTCTCATTCCCCTGATCCTGAAGGAGCCTAAGGACTAAAATCTCCGGGCTGGGATGAATGGAGACATTACTGGTGCAAACTGATAAACAACAGGATGACAGTGATGCAGTGATACAGTGATCCTGAAACAAAGGGACCAGATAGTGTATTCCTGGAATCTTGATTATGAAAGCTGTATATTCATAAATTAAGTGCTAAATTTTTGATAATTTGCTAGCTAACAACAAGAACCAATAAAAAGCAAGAAAACAAACAAACAAAAAGCATAAATATGCCCTCAACAGCCCAAATGTTGGGGAAGAGATAAGAAATCTTTTTTCTGGGCTGGAAAGATAGCATAGCAGGTAGGGCATTTGCCTTACACACGGCCAACCCAGGTTCGATTCTCAGCATCCCATATGGTCCCCCAAGCACCTCTGGGAGTAATTCCTGAGTGCATGAGCCAGGAGTAAGCCCTGTGCATCGCCGGGTGTGACCCAAAAAACAAAAAACAAAACAAAACAAAAAAAGAAATCTTTTTCTGACTTGTTTTTGTTCTAATGGCTCAGCAGAAAGGGAATTAGAAGAATTATGAGAGCAAAATTAATGTCAAAAGTGAATAATCAGACTAAGGATTAAGACAAATTGCAGTAATTCCTAGCATATCCAAAGTTCCAAGTTGTGTCTACAATGCAATTTGGCTCCCAAGCACCATGAATGTTAACACTGAAAACTTTTTTCCATCAAATTCTTGGACTCAAGCAGGAAATCCTCATTCCCAGAAAACGTGTCGCCAGCAATGACTCCAGGCTTCTCTCACCAGCACAGCTGGGGGTTACCCTTCTGTAATAAAGGAAGACAACATGCAATAACTATAACACTTGAGGAAAATTAGGAGAGTAAATATTGGTCTAACCATGCATTCTGGAATGTGTAGTATAGCAGTGAGTGGGTGTAAATACAATTAAAATTTGTCAGTAATAATGAACGACTGAAGTGAACTTTACATGATAAAATATACTCACTGACCACATAGATCTTCAAATAATTCAGATGATGTAAAAACTGAGGACTAAATAAATAAATAAGTAAATAAACCAATAGATCCCTCCTTGATCTGAGACTTCTTTTCTTCAGAATTCTGAGGAAATTTATCTCCGTGATTAAAGTCATCAAGTAGTTCTTATTAAACTAGAACTGTCCTTCTTCTTTATTAAAATATTTAGTCTCCAGTACTAAACCTTATCACTGTCACTGTCATCCCATTGCTCATCGATTTGCTCGAGTGGGTACCAGTAACGTTTCAGACTTGTTACTGTTTTGGGCATATTCAATATGCCCAAAACAGTAACTGTGGGTAGTTAGCCAGGCTGTGCTGTGTGGCGAGATACTCTCAGTAGCTTTCCAGGGTCTCTGAGAGGGACAGATGCATCGAACCCAGGTTGGCTGCGTGTAAGGCAAATGCCCTACCCGCTGTGCTATTACTCCAGAACCTTATATTTGCACTAATTTTTATAGGTCATTTATCCAGATGTGTTGGGCATAAAAGGCTTTACTCTTTCTTCTACCTAGCCACTCTATCATAGCATATTTTCAGGTAGTAAAAAATACATACTGATGGTCAAAATACTATAAGACAATCTTTGTCATGGAGTATGCCCTGGATAAATACATTAAATTTGTTTCTCACACTTATGTATTAGAAAATTAGTTGCAGAGATATTCATGAGGTAATAGCAGCAAGATTAGAGGGTCCCATTTTACTAACTTCTAAATGATTATAATTTGCAAGTGAACTGCCAAAGACTGGACGTGGGTGAACAAGCTTAAAGCAGAGATATGGATTTAAAAAAAGAAAAGACAGAAATAAGAGATAAAAAGCATGGGGTGAGCCTCATAGACTGAGAGCTCTGAGTCTCTTCTATGTTCAATATTTATTGCTTAGAACCAGTAATCATCAAAAGGTAACCAACATTATTTGGTCAAATGCCTAACTATCTTAATCTAGCCAGGCTAGTTTTAACATATCCAAAGGCCGTAGTTTATAGGGATAAATATCTGTGTAAGGGGCTTCTGTAGTGTAGATTCTTCTAGTAGAGGAAGCAGAAACTGTCCAGTTACAGGACACTCACTGGGGCAGGATTCTGCTTCCAGTGCCAGCATTCTAGGTTGAAAGGTCCATTAAAGTTCCCATCAAGTCCTTCTTCTTTATCTCCTTTATCTATCTCTTTCCCCAATGAACCTTATCACTGTACCACTGTCATCCTGTTGTTCATTGATTTACTCGAGCGGGCACCAGTAAAGTCTCTATTATACTCAACCCTGAGATTTTAGCAGCCTCTCTTTACTTGTCTTTCCCAATCATTGGAGGCTCTTTCAGGGTTAAGGGAATGAGACCTATTGTTATTGATTTTGGCATATTGAATACACTAGGGTAGCTTGTCAGGCTCTACCGTGTGGGTGGGATACTCTCGGTAGCTTGTTGGGATCTCAGAGAGGTATGTACATATATGCTACTGTATTTGAGATATAGATAAGCCAGGAGAGCTTGACAGGCTCTCCTGAGTGGGCAATAGACTCTCGGTAGCTTGTCAGGATCTCCAAGAGGGAAAACATCTAGGCTATTAGATGTTGCTTCAGGAGCTTGGAGCTTGGTTTTGTAGTCTCAGTATGTTGGCCGTTGATGGGATTACACAGAACTGGGGGTAGTTTCTGGGTGTGACCGCCTAGCTACTAAAAAATGGGGAATCTGGGTGGGAGAAGCCCTGTCCTAATCAGAGCAGCCTTGGAGATCCCGCACACTTGGGTTTCTCCACTGGTTCCCCCATGCCCCATCCTCCATAATTTTAATGGTTCATTTATTTTGATGTGTTGTTGGACATAAGAGTCTTTACTTTGCTACCTAGACAGTACATCGCAGTATATTTTCAAAATATTTACACATGGGGGAACTGGAGTGATATCACAGCGGGTAGGGCATTTGCCTTTCGTGCGGCCAACCAGGGTTTAATTCCTCCATCCATCTCGGAGAGCCCTACAAGCTACCAAGAGTATCCTGCCCGCACGGCAGAGCCTGGCAAGCTCCCTGTGGTGTATTCAATATGCCAAAAACAGTAACAAGAAGTCTCACAATGGAGACGTCACAATGGAGCTCGAAAAAGTTGATGAACAATGGGATGACAGCTCTACAATTCTAGAGTAATCATGGGGCCGGGGTGATAGTACAGCAAGGAGGGTGCTTGTTTTGCACACAGTGAATCCTGGCAGCCTGTATGATCCCCCAGTCACTGTCAGGAGTGGTACCTGAGTTCAAAGTCCTGAACACAACCAGTGTAGTGAAAAAATAAAACAAACAAACAGAAAACCCAAAATATTTAAAGAAAATGTAGAAGACTGATTGAAGAGACAGAATAATTCTTTCAAAGTTAGGTGTCTAAAAACAGCTATTGTTTCTGATTTGGTAATAAAATTTCATGACTTAAATTCCACTATCAAGTCTGAAAAAAAGATAGAAAGACATAGACTCCATAATTTTAAATGTTTATAGGCTTCAAAATAATACTTTGTAGTATATACTCTTATATCCAAGGCTGCTCGAATCGGGACTGGACATCTTCCACCCAGATTCCCCATTTTCCAGTAGTTAGGCAGTCATACTCAGAAACTGCTTCTCATGCCATGTAATCCCATCAATAGCCAACATCCAGAGACTATAAAACCAAGCTCCCGGAAGCGTGAGGCCGCATCGACATCTGATAGCCTAGTTCTCCCTCTTAGAGAATCTGGCAAGCTATCGAGAGTTTATTGCCCAGACTGCAATAACACTGAATAACACTGCAGAGCCTGGCAAACTCTCTGTTGCATATTCATATCCCAAATACAGTAACATATATACATACCTCTTGGAGAGCCCAGCAAGCTACATAGAGTATATTGCCTGCACGGGCAGAGCCTGGCAAGCTGCCCGTGGCATATTTGATATGCCAAAAACAGTAACGATAGGTCTCATTCTCTCAACCCTGAAAGAGCCTCCAATCATTGGGAAAGATGAATAAGCAGAAGCTGCTAAAATCTCAGGGCTGAGAGGAATAGAGACTTTACTGGTGCCCTCTTGAGTAAATCCACAAACAACGGGATGACAGTGATACAGTGATACAGTATACATTCTTAAATGCTGTCTCAGGAAAACTCCTGAACTACAAGGTCTCCCATAACTATAAAGAAAAAGAATAATTTCCTCAAACATATCATTTATTATATTGGTGACTATGATTTGGTTCAAGAGAGAAAATTTTTTTCTTGCTTTATTTTTTTTCACTACAGCTTAAAGACAAAATAATGGCTCAGTCAAGAAATAACTAAAATCAATATTTATTTTGTAAAAACAATAAGTTGAGAAATGAGTTAACAAAATGGGACTTAAGAAAAGTCACTAAGTATAAGGTTTAATTGAATTAGAGGAGTTTGAGAATTTTTGGTTCCTTATGAGTTTATATGTGTAAAAAACTAAAGCTCGCCGAGGGGTGAGTGCACTCTCAGGCTCTCCGGACGGCTGTGCCTCACCACCCGCGTTCGGTGCTCTGGAACCGAGGTGTATGGGCTGGATCGGGACAGCCGGTGGTCAAGGAAAGGCGAAGGAAGAACGAGGACCAAGCTGGCTGCTGATTAGTTACCGTTTATTCAATCTTCCATCTTTCTCTTCTCCCGCACTCCCAGCTCCGCTCCGGCCTCTCTCTGGATCAACTGCTGCCTCTCTCTCCCTTCTCTGTCTCTTCCTCCTTCTCTCTCTCACCTTGCCTTCTAGGCTGCACCCAGCCAGGTAGGAAAATCAACATAAGAAAGCCCTTCCTGAGGGCAGGGCATTCCAAAGCCCTTCCTCACTCTTAAGGTTTTTTTCTTTTCCTTAGTCCAGGAACTTATTAACATCTTAATACTAGTTATTTTTGTATGGACATAGCAAGGGATACATTGAGGCTTGCAAGGCAGCTCTCCTGGCAACATCTTGCCACAGACTCAGACCACAGCACTCAGGCCAGATTAATCATTCCTCACCCTAGCAGGGTCCAAATCTAGTTATCACTGTTTGGATCATGACAGCATTTGTCCATAATCAAGCTCTTAACTTACAGTTAAGCATTAGGCACTTTGGCCAGGCCCATCTCGATGCCAAGGTAGCATACAACTCACCGCTTGCCCTGGGTCCTTCTTGTCCCATGTCGGGACCGTGCTTTGGGTGTGCTAGGAAGTAAGGGCAGCAGAGGCTTAGGTCAAGAGAACAGATGCCCTGGAGGAAAATATCATGTAGAGTCAAATGACTCCCAGGTTACAATAGCATAACATTGGTTAAGTCTTCCTGTGTCCATACAAAAAGGACTTGCTATGAATAAACTATGCAAAGGACTCAAGGAGAAGAGAAAATCATTATTTACAAGTCAACAGAACACTAAGAAAGAAGCTACAAATAAACAAAGAGGAACAGGAGCACTGTAACAGGAGTAACCCAATAAACCTAAACTACCTGAAGCTATGTTTTCCTACAATATGCCTGTGCAAATCTAAACATATACATAATTAATTGTATACTGAATCATATGTTAAGTTTATTATATTTCATGCCACAAGATATTTAATGTTATAAAACTCCATCATGTTGCAGAGGAAAATATATATTTTTTAAATTTTATTTATTCAATTAAAGGAAACATCAGAATGTGCAATAGGACCTTAGGTTAGAAATCTCTGATTAGATTGAGTAGAATGCTGCTCCACTCAATAGTCCCCGCATTTTTATCAGTCAAGGTCATAGCAATGTCAGTGTGAATAACATATCTATATATCAACATCAGTATATCATGCACCTAGTAAGTTGCAAATATAATTGTTCCTGATAGACTATAGCTGCTCATTGTCAATATCTCTAGTGATTACATTCTGGTGTGAGCCACTCCTCACTGACCAAGGGGCCCCTTTTGTCTCACTGTTGTTTTGCAGCCTGTTTCTCCTTTAATATAATTTCCATTCTGACCCTTGGTGCAGTCATTGACTTCTAGATTTCTTTTACTCCTTTCCTGTGTGCACTCCTATATTCTACACTATTATTCATTCTCAAACCCTCCAAAACCAATAAATTAGACTAGTTGTCTCATTTTAATGTGGATTTTTTTGTGTCTCAAAGTTCTTTCTCAGTTACTTTATGAATATAGCTCACCCCAGATATTCTCGAAGGCTAATGTTTCATAAGCTCTTAATTTTCTTAATAGTTATTGCGAACCCCAAAGATGTTGGGCTTATAAAAATTTGATATGAAATATCAAAACATATTTTAAATTATTCATTTAAAATATCAATAAAACTCATTAATGTTGATATAGCTAGTAAAGTTCTATAAAAGTAACTTAAAATTTCTAAAAAAAATGTAGCTTGTTTTAATTACCTCATATAAAGATAATCAACACTCAGAAGTATATTACAAACTGAAATTGAAGGGCCAGACAGATAGTACAGTGAGTAGGGCATTTGCATTAACACGACGAATGGATTCAATCCCCAAAACCCCCATGTGGTCCCCAGACCCTGTCAGCATTGATCTCTAAGCACAGAGCCACAAATAAACCCTGAGCACTGCCAGGTGTGTCCCCTCTTACCAAGTAGTCTCAGAAAAACTGA
The DNA here is from genome assembly GCF_027595985.1 of Sorex araneus. Taxonomy (NCBI): domain Eukaryota; kingdom Metazoa; phylum Chordata; class Mammalia; order Eulipotyphla; family Soricidae; genus Sorex; species Sorex araneus. The sequence continues at coordinate 302,811,389 of NC_073303.1, read as the reverse complement.
AATTGCTCATGAACCATTTTAAAGTGTCTTAGGGATCCCTAAGGGCTGGAGCGACAGCACAGTGGTAGGGTGTTCACCTTTCACGCAGTCGACTTGTGTTCAATTCCTCTGACCCTCTCGGAGAGCCCAGCAAGCTAGCAAGAGTATTGCGCCTGCACGGCATAGCCTGGCAAGCTACCCATGATGTATTGGATATGCCAAAAACAGTAACAATAAGTCACATTGAGAGACGTTACTGGTGCCTGCTTGAACAAATCGATGAACAACGGGATAACAGTGACAGTGACAGTGAGGGATCCCTAAATCATGTATAGAAATATACATTCGTATACATACACGTTGGCATATACGTATGTAGAGAAAACATCTTTGTGAATGCTGTTAATTGCAGATGGAATTGTTCCTGATGGACTATTGCTAATCATTGTCAATATCTCTATTGACTACATGATAGAGTAAGCCATTCCTCACTGACCACGGGGCCCCTTTTGTCTCAGTGTTGCTTCCCAGACTATTCTTTTTTTAATTTTCATTTTGCTTTCATAATTCATATTAATTGATTATATTTAATATTTCAACATCAATCCCATCACTATTACACCTTCCCACGACCATTATTTCAAATTTTCCCATCACCATTCTAGCCTGCCTGCCAGGAACAGATGCTAGATCATTTATTTTCTATTGTTTATTATAAATATCATGAGTGGTCATGTGGCTGCTTTTGTGGCCATGTGCTACTGGAATTCTAAAATTTTAAATGGTTTGGGTCCAGAGACAACTCTGTAGGGAGCAAATTCATATTGACATTTATTTTAGAGTCTCTGGATCAAGGCCATTGATGGGCTGAGGTGGTGCCTGGAGGCAGATCATGGGAATGGCAGGCAGGACCCCAAGCAGGCAGAGAGATGGGAAGGGCTGGCCAGCCTCTGCTGCCACCATGTGGCCTGGAGTCTTAGTCCTTGAACCCGAGTACCTGAGTTTTGCTTCTGGAAGCTTGTGGACACTGGGGTTTCATCTGGAGTGGATGGAGATGGCACACTTGCTTCATCTGAGATGCTCCGGTAGAATTGGCTCTGTATGGGATCCGAAGAGATCTTCAGCAAGCTGCTGTCCTCCGGGATTCACTGCTGTGTCTCTGGATCAAGGCCATTGATGTGCTGGGATGTGCCCGGAGACAGAGCATGGGCATGACAGTCAGGACCCAAAGGTTTTGCTACTGCCCAACCTACTCTTAGACACCAGTATTAAGTAAAATGTATAATTAAACCTAATTTACCACTGGCTAATTGACCTATGCAAAAAGTTAAGTTTCTATAGCATCATTTTGGACACCAGAACACCTCTACAATTTCAAATAAAGTCCCTCAGTATTTCTAACATTAAATAATAAATTTATATTCATTCATTGATATTTTTATTTCATCCACATATTAAAGTTCAAGGTCACGATTGCCACAGCTAACCAAAGAGCTCAGAAAATAAAGAAGGACCCAGCCCTGGACAGGATACCCTTCCATTTGCAGTGAGCAATGACAGACAGACCCACACCCATACTTAGACTGGACTTGACAACATAATTGGCATGTCCTTGAAATAAGGTATAAAGGAAAGATACCAAAAGAAAATAAGAAGTTACAGAGACAAGGTGGAATTCTACATGGACAGGAGCCACTTATCAGGAAACTCTACTTACTCATCACTGTTATAAGGATATGACATCGAACAAAATGATGATATTTGCAAATGTGCAACACACATATTATGTGTAGATAAAAAGAGTTCTAAATTTCATAAAATACATTATATTCACATAATAATTATGTGATATATTACATATATAGTTATACTACTTATCTATAAACTTTAATAAGAGAACCCAATGTATAGATATTAAATATTTATATTAATAGTAAAAATATTTCTACATATACTTCTTAAAATAAGTATCAGAAAATATTTTGGAAGGTTAAAATCTTATTATTGCTTTAGAAGGGACAATAGATACTACATAGAGTCATAAATTTTAGTATTGTTTCCTGTTATATCACCTCAAGTCCAATTCTCAATTTTTTATAGGAAAAAAAGTGATATAGCTGAAATCCAGAATCACTCAAGCTCCCATCTGTTCTAACACTTAATCATTCTCATAGATCAAGTAAATGAAGCTTGTACCTCACAGAACTGACAATCTGGTTTTAGGTTAATTTTATAGTCCTAAATCTCTCTCTGCAGATTTCTACTCTGGTGATAATGTGTGATAATGAATTAACCCAATAAAATTCCCTCAATTAAGATTTATATAATACATGCAAACATGGCTAAAATGTAAATGTGCCTGAAACAAAGAAAACGGCTCCCCTTGTTTAAGTATTTCCTGAAGGCCCTCTCTTTTGCAGTTTCACCTTGCACGTTCTCTTCCAGGTCTGCTAATGCTGTTAGCAGCTCCATCAGGTAATAAGGCTAGGCCTTGACTTGTCTTATTTGCAGGTAATTTCAGTTTGAGGGTGACAACTGATCACCACTGAGAGGTGTGTCACCTGCCTACAGCCATGCATCTTGTTTTTAATCAATGATTTCTGGTTTAAGAAGTGATTTCTGATCTAAGAAATCACTACTTAGGATAATTTTTTTTTTTTGGTTTTGGTTTTGTATTTTTAGTTCTTTTCGTGTTTGACAGCTTTGCTTCCTTGTGTCACAGAGATTTTCAAACACTTTTTTCTTTTCTCTCTTTAGCAAGTGACCCAGGCAACAGAGCTGCCATTTCCTTCTGAAAGTTGAAGGTGCTGAAGTCTGATTCTGTCTGGCCTCAGGGATCTTGCAGGTAAATGTGGTATTAAGTGCCCCTTCCCACACTCCTTTCAGAAACTGACAGTCATTGAAGAAATGGTTTGGGGGGAAATACTGATGCTTTTGAAAGATCCAATTGAAGAGTTAGGAAATATAAAACTTTAAACTTATTCCCAGTTCTAATTGCATTGCAGACTATATCCAGATGTCAAGGGACAATGGACAGGAAAGAGAGTTCAGTGAGGTCACTTGCCTTGAATCTGGTCTTCCCAGTTTCAGTTCTGGCTACCCTATATGTATGGTCCCTTGTGCCCTGATAGGATCGATCCCTGAGCTCAGAGCACTTCCGGGTGGGGCCCCTAAACAAAAAAAGTGAGAGGAACTTGGGTTTGCCTTATTTTGTAAGGAAAAAAATGAATTAGAATGAGAAAGGTCAGAAAACAGATAAAATTATATATGTGTAAACCAATGTTTGGAAAATAAACCCAAAATGTACTGCTTGGGGATAGTCATTAAAAATACAGGAAAAAAGGTATCTAGAGGGACAAGTAGCAAACTAACTCTAAATTATTGTAGCAATTTTGGTTAATTAGGTCAAGGGCATTCTTGCACTTTTTTTCAGCCCTGAAATTTTTCTTATATGATTGGACTTCATAACTGACTTTCAGTTTAATGCATTTGCAAAACTGCACTTCATACTGCCTGCCTTCATTTATTTTATTTTCTTGGCACTTGAAAAATTAGAGGCATCACAATCATTTTAAATTAAAAAAATGCATTTTGCTCCTGTGCTATGCAAATTTGTCTGTACAGTCTGAACCTGTGTTATATACAAAACTTCTGTTGCCATCCTTAAATTTAAGATCCACACTCAGCATACACAATGTAGGTCAGCCTGACTTATAATCCATTCAAGGTGCAGATCAGACAATTGTACTCCTTGGGAGTATATCTGAAACGAATTTTGAAAGGTCTGGAGGTTTTGTTTGCTGAAGAATTGAACAAGAAGTCTCTTGGGCTTTCTCTCAGGAATTTTCTTGAAGGAAATCTCTTTTTTGTGTGTATGTGACATTTAGAAAAGGAAGTCAAACACTAAAACTTTGGTAGGGTCCACATTCTTCTTTAACTGGATTAGTTCATATTCAGAACATCTGCTGAACAATATGGGTATAGTGTATATTTTAGAAAAAGACCAATACTAGGCTAGTAGTTTAATATAAAATAAATGATAGTTAAATTCTAATTATTAAAAAATGACATCTATCATTCATTTAATTTTCATGTTCCACCAGAATTTTATATCAACAAAAATATAAAATGTTCCCATTTTATATCTCTGTGAAATTAACAGTAGAAATAAAAGCCCATTATTCTTCTGTATAATAAATGAAACAACTTTATAACTAAAAAATGACCAAGTGTCATAACATCTGATTCACCTTAAATTACAAAGTGCAGTTGACACAAATATAAATGTGTCCATTATTTATCTTTTGTAAGTACCCTAAATATATCATTAGCTAACCACTATTAGTATTATTAAGAGCACCTGTTATATAAAAACAGTGATTTTAATAATAGTGACAGACTTAAGTTTTGCCATTTCCCTTTCCTGGGGATGCTTCTTTTGTAGTCATCAGTTGATAGTCCTTGGGTCATACCTAACTTTGCTTGGGGAGCCATATGGTGCCACGACTTGAACTAAAGCTGCACACATGCAAAGCATGAACCCATACCAACTGTGCTACTTGCAGACTACAAAATTTACTGTATTTACATATTTCACCATTAGTTTATTTTTAAATAATTCAAGTATGGTTTGTATATGCAAAACTTTAAGTCAAGATTTTATTACCTGAATAAAGTACAAGCAGTAAATGGAAGTAAAGATAGAGATCAGTTTCACTTTACCCACAGACATGAAGCACTGTATGCCTTTTATTTTATTCATGATTTTTAATACTATGAAATTATATGAAAGGGATTCACTTATAAATAAAAACAGACACTTTTTTATCCAAAATATTTTCTTGATGTCTCCAAAGAAAAATGCGTTACTGTGCATACTTAGCTCTATATTTGACCCAGTTATAAACCTATACACCAACTCAAGAAATAGTAATTGAAAGTCCAGTCTCTGCCATCAGACAAGCAAAGTAAAAATGGCCGTGGTCACTTTTACACTCAGGGAATGAGTCGATACTCTGTAGTATAAATTTACTTTAGTAAAATGTACAATGACAGAAGACTTGAAATGTTTATAATTATGTGGAGAGGAAATTAAATATATTTTAGACAATGACCTTTGCTCCTGGATTTATACCTTGTTTAATTCTTTTCTTTAAAAAAGTTCAAAATGAAAATATGTAGTTCTTTAAAGCACTTTTTTTGATATGAGGAAACAAAGAAAAACACATATTGGGGTATGATATTTACCCAGATGGTGCTCATTTTCTGGCAAAAGCAGCACAATGCTGTGAAAAGAACATGGATTTGGAGTTAAGTAGATTTAAATTTAAATCCTGGCCTTTCCATACATAATCTTTGTTACTAGATAATTTCTTCCTTGGGCCTTTATATACTTTGCAATAAGATGGAAATAATAATACTTAATAGATTTGAGTTTTAAAACAAATGTAAATACTTTATTTTCTCATATAAAACAAACAAGATAGTTTGTGATAATCAGAAAATAATTTCCTTTTGTTAGGAAATTGCTCATAAGCACTTGTACAAAAAGTGGTACCGACTTCAACATCTGAAGGAGTCGAGTCGGACTAGAAGTGCTTCCTCTACTTTGTTTTTACCTCTAAGCTTCTCTTTCTACCTCCTATTACTTGTGCACTGCAATACAACTGTGTAATTTAAAGTGTATTTTGAATAATACAATACAACTGACTAAATCTTCCTTTTAGCTCTTTTTATTTGCTTGTTTTAATAAGCTGCATTTTATTTTAGAAACCGTGGTTTACAACAGGTAAACCATGCAGCTATTTTTCCTGCATAAAATAATCAGCATCACAACTCAACTAGAATGTCACTTCCCTTCAGCATTGTGCCTCCATATTATGCCACCCATATTTCCTGCCATAGTGACCTTCCTATGAATGACCAAATCTATTTCTGTAGCATTTGGTATTTATTATTTATTTACTGTGTTTCTTTATCATCCATGGATAAGAAAGATCATTCGAAATCTGTCACTCTCCTAACTTCATTTAGCATGATATTATTTGGATTCACCATGTAGGAGCAGATTGCATTATTCATTTTTGCTTATAGCCAAGACACATCCCATTGTGTATATGTACCATAGTTTATCTATTTATCTGTTCTTGAACACTTGTCTTACTTCCAGATTTTGGTAATGTAAATAGTACTGCAATGAACATAGGCATGCAAATATATTTTTTAATAGAGTTTACGGAGTCTTTGGGTAGATGCCAAGAAGTGAAATTGCTGGGTCATATGGTTGCTCAATTTCTTGAGAAGTGCCATATTATTTTCCAAAAACATGGAACCAGTCAATAATTCTATATGCGATGAATGAGGATCTCTTTTTCTTACCAGTGTAGAGGTAGTTTTACTTTTTTTCTTTTTCTTGCTAAACAACTGGTTGTTTCCGTTCTTTGTGAAGTGTGCCAGTGTTTATTGGGTGACATACTATCATACTGATTGTATGTCTTTTTTGAGTAAATATCTATCAATTCATTCTTCCCATTTTTGAGAGTTTTTCTTCCTTGTAAAGTTGTAGCAGTGCTTTATGTATCTTTGATATTAATCCATTGTCAAATAAATGGAGGCAAAATATTTCCTCCCAGTCTGAGGGGTGTCTTTGTATTTTGTTACTTGCTATTTTTTCAGGCATATAAATATATCTTTTCTTATTGGGGGAAGTGGAACACTGAGGATAAACTGGGACACAACTTGTTCGAGAACAGTTTCCAGAGTGCTACGGCTGCATCTTGGGTTTTATTTTTTTTGGGGGGGGGGGTCACACCCGGTAATGCTCAGGGGTTACTCCTGGCTCTGCACTCAGGAATTAACCCCGGCGCTGCTCGGAGGACCATATGGGATGCTGGGGATCGAACCGGGGTCGACCGCATGCAAGGCAAACGCCCTACCACCTGTGCTGTCACTCCAGCCCCTATGGCTGCATCTCCGGCTGGAACAGTTCGCTCCTGCGGTCTGGGCTTCTTCTCTCTGGAAGCCCAGCCTCAGGTCACCTGGAGTCTGTGGCATCACGTTTTGTTAAATGATGTCATACTTTCACAAGGTCTTGCTGTCCACCGAGAGCTGGTCTTCCTTGCACAGGCGCTGCTTCTCAGGGGGTTGCTTGAAATTTTCCCAGGGGCCATGCTCAACCCTGATATGCTGCGAGCATCACTTCCACGAGGACGCGGGTGTTTGGGGGCTGGATCAGGAATTGTATGTCTGTGTCTGTGGCCACTTTGCCTTTCTTGCACTCCGTCTAAGTATCAAGGTCTGCAGGAAAGTGCCTCAAAATGGCAAGCAAGATGAGTGAAGCAGTTTTGGTTCTCAGAAGTGGCAAGAGATGGAAAACTCAACTATGTTGCTTCAGATCCCTTAACTGCCACTGAACTTCCTTGCTATTTTTGAGGAGCAGAAATTTCTTAGTCTTTTTTGTTTGTTTGTTTGTTTGTTTTTGGATCATACCTTTTGATGCACAAGGGTTACTCCTGGTTCTGCACTCAGGAATTACCCCTGAGTAATTCCTGGCAGTGCTCAGGGGACCATCTGAGATGCTGGGAATTGAACCCCAGTCAGCCTCCTGCCAGACAGATGTCCTACCTGCTGTGCTATTGCTCCGGCCCCCAATTTTCGTAGTCTTATGCAGTCCCCTGTGTTTATCTTTACTTCCTTTTGCTTGGTCAATGAGGTATTGTCAATGAGTCAAAGTTAATTTTGTTTTTGGGGCCACACCTGTTGGTAGTGTGTGTGTGCTTACACTCTTAGGGAACTCAATACTGACAAGGATTGAACCTGGGCCTCACACATATAAATCATGCATTTAACCCATTGAGCTCTCTAGCCCTTATGTCCTGATTTTTATCTTTCCCTTATATATTTATATAAACACAGTCTCTTAAGTACTGTAGATCAGACAACCTGTTTTTTTTTTTTTTGCTTTTTGGGTCACACCTGGCGATGCACAGGGGTTACTCTTGGCTCTGCACTCAGGAATCACTCCTGGCGATGCTCAGGGGACCATATGGGATGCTGGGAATCGAACCCGGGTTGGCTGCAAGCAAGGCAAACGCCCTACCCGCTGTGTTATCACTCCAGCCCCCAGACAACCTGTTTTAATGTCATTATTTTAGTGTACTTGAATTCATTTGGAGTTAATATCTATTTCTTACTCTATCCTAACTTATACATAAATATTTTTCTAAAGAATTGAATATAGAAATTTACAATTCTAAACTAAAAAAATGAAATATGTATATAATCACGATCATGAAAAAAGTTAGGGTCACCTTCACTCTCTTCTCTGCAACAAGTGCTTTTTGATTTATTTTTGCCATTTTTCATTCATTTTGGTTCAGGGTTATAAATACAGATATTAAAAGCATGGCGTAATGAGATAATATGGGCAAATTGAATAGCTATTCAACCAGAATTTTTCCACACATAGTATCTTTTATTACTGTCAGTAACTGAAAAAAGAAACAATACTAATTAACCATTTGCCATGTGCTATGCAATTAGTTTTTGCTTTATATTACTGTCTAATTAATCAGCTTATATGCATTATATCATTCATCACAACAATTAAATGAGGTAAGCCCTATTTAAATAATTTTGTAGATATTAAGAAATGAACACTAATAAGATTAAGACAGTAGAACTAGGAAGTAGGTCAAGTGGTTTAAAACATAAATAGAATATATCCTAGAAAGTGAATGTGCTTTCTATTTAGAAAAAGTGTTTCTAGGTATTTTGAGAATTTAAGTACCTGGATTCCAATTTACTTGTTGAAAAAATGAGATTCTTTTCTAATGTTATAAAGGAGATTTATTTCAATAAAAATTAGTTGTGTTCAATAATTTTGATATTTTCTCACAGACACTATATTATAAAAAAGAATGATATTGGGATACCTTTCTCAGATGGACTATACCGATCAATTAAAGCATTCCTCATTATATACCATAGCAACTTTGACATTATTATATGTGGAAGATCTTTAAATCAGTGCTTCAAAGTCATTTTTGAATTAATCAAATATATGTTATTGTGATTTATCATATTGCCTCTTACCATGATGGTGTTGTTGGCTTCAGAACTGAGCATGCCAAGCTGCAGGCATAGCCACTTGGCACTGGAGCTCCCAGTGTCAGAGAAAAGACAGACCTTTGCTGGGGAAGTGACTCAAAGGGTTGGGCACAGGTTTTGTCTGTGCATTCAGCCCTAACACTTCATGGTACCTCGAGAACCACCAAGAAAGACCCCAAACACAGAGCCAGGAGTATCTACAGAAACCTCTGTTGTGGCTCCAAACTAAAGAAAAGCATAATTTTTGCACTTTAATCTATTTTTACTTTCATTTTAAAAAAATCAAAGCACCATAATTTACTGTTATTTGTAGATAACTTTTAGATTTACAAAATGACAGCACCAATTTCATCACTAGCATTAACTTCCCTGACTATAGTTCCCAGGTTTCTTTCCTTATCTCCCCTCCCCCATTCCAGCCTGCCCTCCTGGCAGGCATTGTAGCACTGTAGCACTGAAGTCCCATTGTTCATTGATTTGCTTGGGCAGGCACCAGTAACGTCTCCATTATGAAACTTGTTACTGTTTTTGGCATATCGAATATGCCACGCACCCTTCTAAATTTGGTTGTTAAATTTTGGGTCTCTTGATTTCAGTGTTGTTGACTCTGTAATTTGGATATTTGGATATTTGGCTCTATCATTCCTGTCTCATTTGCCAAGACATCAAAAATCAGATGGGTCGGACATGTAATGCCATTCAGAGATGACCGCTGGACTAGAGCTGTTACCAATTGGATTCCAAGGGACCTCAAAAGACCGCATGGCCACCCACCAACAAAATGGTCAGACTTCTTCGTCAAAACCCTGAATGAATGGTTTGAGGCTCTTCCTGTTCCTGGATCGAGCAGATATCATTGGGCTACACTAGCACATGATAGGGACAAATGGAGACATTACTGGCGCCCTCTTGAGCAAATCGAAGATCAACGGGAAGACAAGTGATACGAGTAATCATTCCTTAACACCACCTTTGTACTTTAATCCCGTGACTTGGCCCCTGTTACTTCTTTTTATCTCTTTTCCTCTCCCCTCCACTCTTTCTTCCCTTTTCCTGGAGAAAGGTTGCTCTGCAGTCAAGGTTGATTGGGCATCCCCCTATAAAACATTGCATTCCCTCTTTGAGTTATTATAAATACCTCATATAAGTGATATTATTCTCTTTAGTCTTCTGGTTTAATACTATTTATTTCAGCCACTGAATCACTGCACATTTTCCCTACCACTTACACAGATTTTACTGTATTTATGATGCAGATCTCTAGGCATAGTCATGTCTATAATTGCTACAAGTTATCAAGCCACACTGTAGCAATGACAGTCAGCTGTTCTGATTCATTTCCTCTGTTCTATCCCATTGGTATGGCTATGTGATTTAAATATTTAAATATTTTAAAGTTCTTAAAAGTTCTAGAACATAAGCTAAATATCTTATGGATATACTATTTGTCCTGGCGCAAAAGTTTGATTGTTTCATCAAAAGCCTTTTCCCACTAACGTCTGTACAATGAAGATTTATGAAGGGTTTTCACTGTCTACCAAATATCCCCAGATTTAGACTAAATTACACTTTTCTTCCTGGAGAGATATATTATAAAAAATGAGAGAATTTAAAATTATAACACGTAGGCTGTTCACTGAGCTGAAGAGTATAGTAGGTGAACAAAAAATAAAGGAATAAACAACTGACTTAGAGAAGAGGAATGCATCAGCATACTAGATGAGAATATACAATAATCAAAAAAGGAAAATAAGAAAAAAGAAAAGAATATGAAAATGTAAGATATTTATTATATAGCCATCATATATGAATTATAGGGGCTATCAAAAGGATAGTAAAGAGAAAATGAAGAATCAGCTTTGGTACAAAAATATCTTAGCCAAGAGTTTGTCCAATTTATGTATCTACCAGTACATTCACATTCAGAATGCCCAAAGAATTCTAAAAATATTAAACCCAGGACCCTCTTCGCCTAAAGACTTTGATTCCAGAGACCTAACGCATTGGGGCATCCAGCGCAGCATCTAATAGCAATGCACTGGGACTGCGAACTGGGCTGCAAATCTGTGCTGCCCGGGGATGGATTTTTTGTACTCACCCTGTCTTCCTGCATGGAAAACGGCGGCGGCGGCGGCACCCACATGGCAGGTGCCATCTTCTAAGACTCCTAACCCAGAGGTATTCTATTTTTACACTTGGGGCTCCTAGGGACTCATGGGAAGGGGGTGTAACCGGCACACCCTTGGCCCAGATAAATTCGGAGCTGCTGAGAGTGAAGCGGACCCTCTGCACCTAAAGACTTTGATTCCAGAGACTTCTTACAGCAATGCACTGGGACTGTGAGCTGGGCTATGCAATTTCTGGCAGAATTTTCCCTGGACTTTATACAGAAATCCAAATCCGTGTGGACGCCTTCGCGTCCGCGCGACTTAAGATCTATAATTGTCAGCAATGTGAAACGGTTTCTTTTGAACAGATCTGACTTAGGGGGGAAACTCCAAATAATAACAGTAAGTTTTTGTTGAAATATTGAAGGTTATTAATGTAGCAGCCACCTCTCTGGACTGAGAACTAAGCAAAAGCCCACGCTGGCCGAAAAAAGGAAATATCCCTCTTTCCAGGTTGTTTAACATTTTCAGGGAGAAACGCGGCGTGGCATACACCATACTATGAGGCGCAGGAAGGGGGATGAGGGGGAAAAAAAAAGAGTTATGTACTTGGAGCAGTGGGGCTACATATTTCTTCATTCCCAGCAATAGAAAACTAATTATCAAATGCTTCCTTAGTAGTAGGGCTATCTCTCTTGGGTGGAAACTCCAACAACAATAGTGAGTTTTATGTTGAAATATGGAACGTAATCAAGGTAAAGAGAAAATGAAGTGAAATTCATTAGTTATACAGTAGGGGGTGGGGGGTGGGTGCGGGGGGGTATACTGGGGGTTTTGGTGGTGGTGGAATATGGGCACTGGTGAAGGATGGGTGTTTGAATATTGTGTAACTGAGACATAAACCTGAGAACTTTGTAACTTTCCACATGGTGATTTAATAAAAAGTTAAAAAAATATATTAAACCCAAACACTCAATCACTGAGACACATCATACTTGAAATGGCAAGTCCTAATGACAGAGATATAATTCAGAGTACCAAGAGTAAATAAAAATATTGCCTTCAAAGATCTTCTTTGAATTTTATGGCATATTTTCTCAAATAAAATACTAAAGGCTAGGGGAGTATGGTACAATATAGCCAACACACTGAATAAAATAGGCAAACAAACAAGATTATTTTTCCAGCTAGATTATTATTTAAGGTTGAAGGGGAAATGCATAGTTTCACTGACAAGCATCAGATATAGAAGTTCATGGCCACTATGGGGTTGGAAAGATATCATAGTAGGTAAGGTGCTTCCCTGGCATTCACCTGACTCAGGTTTGATCCCTGGCATCTCATATGTAAGCCCTGAGAATTATCAAGTGTGACCAAAAATCTTAAAAAAGAAGAAAAGAAGTTCATGACCATTAAACCAGCACAGCAAGATATACTTAAGTAACTTTTATAGAAGACAAATTTAGGACCAAAAAACAAGTATTTTTCTATGCACAGAATTGGAACTAAAGATGTAAACTGCCAGAGTACTTTTGTTAAATGTTAATGTACTCAACTCACCAATCAAAATATAGAAAGTGACTACATGTATCATAAAGTTGAACCCAAAAGTCTACTGCTTACAACTCTTTTGAACTCTTTTGACCAAGCATGAGAACACTAAACAGTTATGATAAACACAGGCTTAACATTAAGGAGTGGGAAAACATTGTGTAGGCCAATGCCATAGTTTAAAATGCCATTGTTTAAAAGGCCAGGAGACTAATACTTATATCATATCAAATAGATTTAAAATTTAAAAACTAATAATGTATAACAATGATTATTGATTAATAATATGATTAAATATATATCAAGACATAACACCAATCAACATATCCACACCAAAAAAAGAGCTTCTATATATGTAAAACAGCTACCATTAAGCTTGAAAGAAAATATATTGATAGCAGCACAATAGCAGCATGAAACTAATACCATCTTATCCCTGTTAAATAAACTAGACAGAGACTCAGTAGGGAGTAGAGGAATTAAATGAAGAAATTTATATGTTGGAATTAATAGATATAAAGAACTTCACCACTCCAAATGTTTCTGTTTTTTTTTTTTTCAAGAACACACAGATCATTCTTTAGGATCAACCACATGTTATGACATTAATCATATCAAGATAAAAATCAATAAAAATGAAATCATATGAATTTTCTCACAATGCTGGAAATTAACCACAAAAAGTAAACTCAAAAAACCCCAGAAACATCTGAAAGTTGAACAACACACTAATAATCACAGGATCAAAGATTAAGTTAAAGAAGAAATAAAGATATATTTCTAAGTATAAGTTAACCACCAGAACTTATGGAATGCAGAATCAACAGTAGTTAGAGGGAAGTTCAAAGCACTGCAGGTTTTCATCGGGAAACAAGAAAGATGCAATTAAATAGGCTAACCTCAAACCTCAAGAAACTACAAAAAAGAACAGCAAAGGGACCTCAAAATCAACAGGAGAGAATAAAACCCTAGCACAAATCAATAATATAGAAATAAAAACACAATAACAATGAAACCAAAAGCGATATTTTTGAAAGAATCAAAAGTATAAGCTCTTAGATTCGACTCACAAAGGGAAAGAGAGAGAGAGAGAGAGAGAGAGAGCCCTGATAAATCTAACAAGTAATAAAAGGAGAAATTTTATTTTTCAAAAACAGAAACCTCAGAAGTACAAAACATCATAAAAATGAATTTGAACAATTTTCCAAGAAGGTGAAATATCTAGAAGAAATGGGTAAATTTACATAGCCTTGCATATCCTAAATCTAAGTCAGGAGGCATGAGGAAGTAGAAAATCAAGTAGTCTTATTACCATCAAGGAAGTCATAAGAGACATCAGAAAACTCTCTAAAATTAAGGTCTAGATCCACAAACCATAAGGTACATTGAAGACAAGGTCGGCGAAACCCTCCACGATATTGAAGATAAACGTATCTTCAAAGGTGACACGGAACTAAGCAATCTAGTAAAAACAGAGATCAACAAATGGGACTACATTAAACTAAAAAGCTTCTGCACCGCAAGAGATACAGTGACCAGAATACAAAGACTATCCACAGAATGGGAAAGGATATTTACACAATACCCATCAGATAAGGGGTTGATATCAATGGTATATAAAGCACTGGTTGAACTCTACAAGAAGAAAACATCCAACCCCATCAAAAAATGGGGCGAAGAAATGAACAGAAACTTTACCAAGGAAGAAATACGAATGGCCAAAAGGCACATGAAAAAGTGCTCTGCATCACTAATCATCAGAGAGATGCAGATCAAAACAACTTTGAGATACCACCTCACACCACAGAGACTAGCACACATCCAAAAGAACAAAAGCAACCGCTGTTGGAGAGGATGTGGGGAGAAAGGGACCCTTCTTCACTGCTGGTGGGAATGCCGACTGGTTCAGCCCTTCTGGAAAACAATTTGGACGACTCTCAAAAAATTAGATATTGAATTCCCATTTGACCCAGCAATACCACTGCTGGGAATATATCCCAGAGAGGCAAAAAAGTACAATCGAAACAACATCTGCACATGTATGTTCATCGCAGCACTGTTTACAATAGCCAGAATCTGGAAAAAACCCGAATGCCCCAGAACGGATGACTGGTTGAGGAAACTTTGGTACATCTATACAATGGAATACTATGCAGCTGTTAGAAAAAAGGAGGTCAAGAATTTTGTAGTCAAGTGGATGGGCATGAAAAGTTTCATGCTGAGTGAAATGAGTCAGAAAGAGAGAGACAGACATAGAAAGATTGCACTCATCTATGGTATATAGAATAACAGAGTGGGAGACTAACACCCAAGAACTGTAGAAATAAGTACCAGGAGGTTGACTCCATGGCTTCGAGGCTGGCCTCACGTTCCGGGGAAAGGTCAACTCAGAGAAGCGATCACCAACTACATTGTAGTCGAAGGCCATGTGGGGGAAGGGAGTTGCGGGCTGAATGAGGGCTAGAGACTGAGCACAGTGGCCACTCAACACCTTTATTGCAAACCACAACAGCTAATTAGAGAGAGAAAACAGAAGGGAATGCCTTGCCACAGTGGCAGGGTGGGGTGGGGGGGAGATGGGATTGGGGAGGGTGGGAGGGACACTGGGTTTACGGGTGGTGGAGAATGGGCACTGGTGAAGGGATGGGTTCCCAAACTTTGTATGAGGGAAGTATAAGCACAAAAGTGTATAAATCTGTAACTATACCCTCACGGTGATTCTCTAATTAAAAATAAATAAATTAAAAAAAAATAAAAAAATAAAAAAAAAATTAAGGTCTAGATGGTCTCACAGGTAAATTCTTTCAAGTCTTTATACTACTCATTTGCATTAAATTCTTAAAAGTAAAAGAAACCGAGACACTCCAAAACAGCTTTTGTAACATCAAGATAATACCAAACACTAGTAATCAATTTATGACAAAGAGGCTATGTGTATGAAGTGGAACAAGCCAATAATCTTCAACAAATGGTGTTGGAAAAACTGATTAGCCATGTGCCAAAAATAAGAATTTAGACTATATCTCAGGCCATACACAAAGATCAATTTGAAGTGTATAAAATATCTCAACATCAAAACAAACTCTACAAAATACATTGAGGAAAATATAGGCAGAACCACCCAAGATCTTGACCTCAGAGAAGTGACCTCACTGGCAAAGAAAATAAAACATAAATAAATAAATGAGACTAGATCAAACTATGTAACTTCTACACAGAAAAACAAATGAGATACCAATATAAAGATACCTTAAATATAGGGAAAAAGTTAATGCACATCATACATCAAATAAAGGTATAATATAAAGGACATGTAAAGCATGTTTAAAACCCAACAATCCCAACAACAAATAACTTCATCAATAGACAAAAGATGAGATGAACAAACATTTCCTCAAAGAAGAAGTAAAGAAGGTAGTATAAAAATGAGCAAATGTTCATAATCACTGGTCATCGGGGAAATGCAAATCAAAACAAAAATGTATTATCACCTCACACCAGCATGAATGGCATTTTTAAAGACTGGAAATTGTAAATGTTGGTGAGTAGTGTGGTGTTAAAGAACTCTAACTGTTGTATGGCTCAGTCTCTCTGGAAAATGGTTTAAAGACTTTTCAAGCATTATGACTATAATTTCCTCTTCACTCCTGAAAAAGTATTCAAGAACATAAAAACATAATAATACAACAAGATATATGAATGTCTATGTTTATCACAACACTATATATACAATGTCTAAGATCCAGAAACAACAGCAGACAAGCGGATAAAACAATTGTGATCTACAAACACAGTGGAATTCTATTAAGCTGAAATAAAAGATGAGATTTTGTAGTTAGCTGCAACTTGGATAGCATTGTAGTGTCATGCTAAATGAAGTGAATGAAAAGTAAAAGACACACACCAGATAATCTTGTTTATATGCAGAGTATAAAGAAACAAGCAAATGTATTTCCAATCCCCAGTGGAAACAAATCTTGAGACGTGATCAATGGAGCTGGAAGTGAGAATATTGGTAAAAGAAGAAAAGGGCCGTAAGATAATTGAGGGAGAAACTGAAAACATTGGGCATTAATGTGATAGCTATACAACTAGAAAACATCTCCGATACTATTGTAAATATGACACAATTAAAAAAAAAACTGCTAAAGAAATAAGCTAATTCTACATAAATTATGAATATTAAATCAATCAGGGAAGAAGAGAGAGGATTATGTTAAAAATTAGATTTTTAGGGGCCAGAGGGACATTAAAGTATGGGAAAAATTGTTTTGCATGCCACCAACCTGAGTTCAATCCCCAGCATCACATATGGTCCTCCAAGCACCATCTGGAGTTAATTCCTGAGTGCATAGTCAGGAAGTAACTCATGATAATCACCAGGTGTGGCCTCAAAACAAAATAAAGAAAAAATTAGATAGTTCTTACATGATTGAATGTTTAAAAAGTGTTGTAGGAACTGAGGCAATAATAGTCTAGAATAGGAATTAGGAACAGAGACAGTCACTGACTAGCATGTTTTAGTACTAGCATAATTAAACAAATAAGAACTTTCAAGGAAGAAAGAGCTAGCTTACAAAGCCCAGTTGCCACAGGGAACCATGCAGGAATTCTAAAACTATATTTGAGAACCTGGTATTTCTGGATAGCTGCCATCTCCGTGGGTGTTCATGTATGCACTTGGAAATATCCAGAGGGCTTCTGAGTCATCAGAGCTGTAATTCAGAAGTCAGGAGATAAAGTGAATACAGAGAATGAGAAAGAGCTGTAACTGACCTGAAGACCCCGGAGGCTATACAACATCACTGTTCTCAAGTTTTTGAGGAGCTGTAATTTAGGTTTTCTTTAAAAATCTGGATCACAGGGTCAGAGCAGATGGGGTATTTGGTGTGCACACAGACAACCAGGGTTAGATCCCCAGGCACTATATATGGTTACCCTAATGCCACCAGGAATGATAGCTAAGTGCAGAGCCAAGAGGAAGTCCTGATCACAGCCAGGTGTGACCCCCAAATAAAACAAACGAACAAAACGGGATCAGCAACAGAGAGAATTGAAAACTTCCCAGCAGGAAGACTGCAAAGTGGAGAAGATGGATTAGCAGAGATTCCCTTCCCCCCACTCCCACTCTCCCATACTACTCGCCCTCTCTCCCTCCCTTCCTTCTTTCCTTCCTCCCATGCAGGTTTTGGCAGGGATGATTTGGGAGGAGTCCAGCTGCTATCATAAATGTGCTGGTATATGGGCAGCAGAGTTGTAACTCTGCCAAAATTTCTCCTCCTTGAAGTTTCATATGGAAGCCCAACAATAAAGCAACCGTCAGGGTTCTTTATGTAGTCAGTATCAGGACTCAAGTGTGGAGGAGAAAGTCATATTCAAGAGTGTCTTTGTTGTCCCCTAACTCTGTTCCAAGCTTGTGTAGGTCACTCCAGTGTTCTCTATTTATACCTATATTAAATGCTAAAAACAAAAAACAGAAACAAATAAAAAAAACTACATTTAAAAACTGGAGAATGTTTGGGATGGAGGGGGGGACAGTACTGGTGCTGCTCCCCTCCCATCTAGACCTCGAGCGGCCACCCACAAACCACTCCTCTGCTCCTGAACTGCCATGACCCCAGAGACACACAAACCAATTTCGGAACCCTGCGGCCTCTTGCAGAAATGCCTCTAGACTGTGAACTAAGCTATGGCTCCGTGCCACCCCGGGAGGGGAAAGGTTTTTGTCCCTCGGCCTTTCCTTCTGGCGGCAGAGGCATGGTGACTGCCATCATTCAGAGCCCATTGGACACAGGTATGAGTTTGCAGTGATGAGGCATGCAGGAAATCTCAGGATGGGGGAGGCTGGTACTGGCACTGCTCCCCACCCAGACTAGACCCTGAGCAGCCTCCCACAAACAGCTCCTCCGCTCCCTAACGGCCGTGATCCCAGAGGCACACAAACCAATTTCAGAATCCAGCGGCTTCTGGCAGAAATCACTCTGGACTTAATTACTAAAATACCAGAAATCCAAAATCATATGTTATTCATTACCAGCAATAGACAACAAATTATCAAATGATGCCTTTTCGAAAGGCCTGATTGTTGGGGGGAAATTTCAAATAATAATAGTGGGCTTTCTGTCCAAACATTGAATGTAATCAAAGTAAAAAGAGAGTAAAGTGAAAATCATCTGCCACACAGGCAGGGTGGGGGTATGTAATGAGGGGTATACTGGGGTTCTTGGTGGTGGAACATGTATACTAGTGAAGGATGGGTGTTTGATCATTGTGTGACTAAGACTTAAACCTGAAAGCTTTGTAACTGTTCTCATGGTGATTCAATAAAAAAATAAAAAATTTAAAAAAAAAACCTGGAGAATGTTCAATACATCCTAACCTAAACTTCAAATAAGGCAATATGAAGAATTGAATAAGTTGAGAAATTATCACTTACTATTTTAATCAAAAATTATGACTTTAGCATATAGTGTTGCAAAATAAAATGGATAAAAGCAAAAATCTGTTGGAAAAATAAAATTATTCTAAGAAAAATAAATTAAAAAGGAATAATTTTACAACAAAGCCGACTAAATTGTGTGATCAAAAAAAATTGCAGAGAACAATTGGTTGCAACAAAGCTCTTTAATTGAGAATGGATCTATTACTGACCTTCCATGACTGCTACCATGCCGACGACTCACCAGCTCTGCTCCGCCAAATTCTGACTAAGATGCAAGCCAGGCAGCGACACCATATGGAATCGTAGGTCTTTGCAGCTGGACACCCCAGAGTACTCTTGGGAGGCAAGAAGACCGGCCAAGACCTCAACTCCACTGTCTCCTGAGTATTCTCTGTAGATACAGAAATTTTTGAGTAATTTCAGGTACCTGGTGCACAAGCTGAGAACTCTGGTATTTTGAGGGGAGCGGGGGTGAGTGGCCTCTCCCCCACCCCCCATACCTCTGGACACCCAAGCAACACCGCCTGCCTCTTGTGCCTGCTGCCTTTGTCTAGTCTTGGGCCCAGCCCATAGATCCAAAAATATCCATGACACCTGAAGCAACAAAGAGCTTAATAAAGTCTTAGACAAGGACTCACCAACCCTGCGATCAGATATAACAACGTTCTCATTAATTTACTTTCTAGGTTTCTATTGATTTTAATATCACAATTTGTTATCTAACCAATTTTGAACCTAGAATTGTATCAACAGATGCCACTTTATTTCTTTATTAAAAAAGAAACAACAATGGATCTACTACTTAAATTATGACTTGAGAGAATGGATAGCAGAGACATCTTTTAAAAGGACAATTTATTTTGGCAGGGGAGTGCGACCTGAGTAGAGCTCAAAGGACCGAGAGCTGCTCCCAGTGGTCCTCACCCTGGCTATGGGAAGCTGATAGTTCCGTGCTTCTGAAGAGTAGTGCCAGGGCTCACCAGTGACACAGCTGAGCTTGGCAGGGAAGCACGTGCGGTTCTGGTCATCCAATTCAGGGCCATGCATGCATGATGTGCTCTCCAGCTCTTATAATCATAAACTTAGTCCACCTTCTCTAGGGTAGGCATCGACTCATTCTCAGCTATGGCTTTATCTAACTTTTCTGACAAAGGTCTGTGATATAATTCTTTAATTTAGCTGCAATGTGTATTAGTCATCTACTTGCTGATTATACAATTATATTGACTGAGGAGTTGTGGAGTTGTATATATTTATAATATTATATACATAGACATATACAACAGGAGTTGTATACACACATGTCTGTTTGTACATAAATAAACATAGCAAACTCTATGTTTAAGCATTTCTTAATTTTCTTTCTGAATTCATTAGTAATTAGTTAACATTTTATTTGATGGAGAATGTTCTTTTTAATTTTCTATCACTGAGCACTATTAAAGATTCAGGAAGGCATTAACTTGTATAATTTTATTACAATAAATGATTGGCTCTTCCTCGACTTTCTTTTAGCATTATTTAATATAACAAATATATAACAAATTCAAATAGTCATTTGAAAAAATATGGTGTGTAGACACAAAATAAAAATAAAAATACAAACACAGGTATGAAAGCAGTTGTGTATTTTAACAAGATGCTATAGAGTCAGGTAATTATAAATTGGAATTAAAACTCTCCTCTCATTTTTTTTCATGATTTGTGAGACTTAGCAAGCGTTCACTTTAAAAGTGCTATCAAGACAGAGATAGAATAGATATTATTCAGATCTTTCCTCTCCTTCCCTTTGTGAATACTTAAGGTACTTCCATGCATCTAAAATGGACAGCTCTGACTTACTTCTGCTAATGTAAGTTCACATTCCCTATATCTTTTGTCTTCATTAGGTCTTAATAACTTTGCAGTTGTCTCAAAGGCATTTTACCATGATATATTATATCTTGAATAAAAGCAAGAAAAACCTCACCTAACTTAAGAACAGATATTTTATTTGTAGTTAGTGTTCCCTATGGCATACTAAGAAAAGCAACCATCTACTTGAACGAAAATTAGGAGAAGAAAATACATGCATACCAAAAGCCATTCATTGTTAAAAATATAAATCTATAAAATCATTTATGGAGATTGAAAGAAGAATGATTAAAAGTTATTGAAATATTTGTAGTTAATTTCTATTCCATGGCACATCAAAAGAATGCCTGGCTGCCCACTTACGAGATGCTAAGACTTCATCGTCAAGACCCTGAACGAATGGTTTGAGGCTCTTCATATTCCTGGAGCAAGCAGACGTCATTGGGCTACACTAGCATGAGACAGGGACAAATAGAGATGTTACTGGTGCCTGCTCAAGCAAATCGATGAGCAATGGGATGACAAATGATACAATTGACAAGTCATCTTATGAGAATAGTATATAGATGACATTCTATACTCAACTAAAAATACATGATAGCTTCCATTCTTTTTAAAAAAATTAGCCTAGTTTTTGCTTTTTGGCCCACATCTGATTCTATGCTTAGGATCACTTTTAAGTAAGATGTGGGGTAATATTTGTGGTTCCAGGGATCAAACCTGCATTGTTTTTGTTCAAGACAAATGCCCACTCAGTGCATTATTATTCCAGTACAGTTTCAATTATTAATAAAGTTGTTTTGAAATATAAATAAATTAATCCTATCTTGAGTAAAAAATTTTCTTTTCTTTACCTTATTATGGAAATATATAAGTTTTTTTTCAATTTTGTATACAAAGTTTTAACCAATGCTTTGATCCACACATAGCACTTACTATACAATATTCAAATGAAATTAATTATTGGATTATATCACAAGCCACTAAATATAAAACGGATGCCTTATCATTCTATATGCTTCAAAATACATTGAAATTAAAAAAATAATATTATAATATAATAATTTAAAATATTATTTAGAATTCAGAAATATTGTGCATTTATTGTGCCAAAATGATGAGTTTTGCAGACTTCCCAAAAGAAAACAATGTTGGATTTAAAATTGAGTAGAACGAAAAATTGAAATACTCTTATTAACTACTATGGTTAAAACATTGGAAGTTGATTCTGTTTCTTTTTGTTTATTTCAGAAGTACAAATTTAGTCAATGCATTTTATGGGAAGAGAAGATTCTAAGCCAATATAGTTTTGATATTTATGTCTACATTTATAACATGTAGCAATCCAATCCATTATTTGGGACTTAAAACAATGATACTTTATTGTTTTCCATAATTTTGGGGGTTGTATGGGTACTCAGTAAAGTCAGTAAAGTCTTTGCACCAATCATCTTATCTGTCATATTTTTGAACCAGAAGAAATGACTAGAACTGGAGACACTTCCTGTATCCACTTGGATCAGAACTATTGGCTGTTGATGGACATTTCTTTTTTTTTTAATCTCATCACTAAAAGTCTAATCATAAAATGAAAATCAACATTTTAAAAGAAAAAGGGGTCCTGTTAAGATCTAGAATATAGATCTAAAACAATATCATAAGAAACATTCTATTAATGAACGCAAGTTACAAGTTCATTGCATATTAACAGAGTGGGCAAGTAAGAACCTACAAAGTATCATGCGATCAATCTTAACCTGTTCTTTCCCTAACTTTCTCTCTTTACCCTACTATTAGTATATCACATGAAGAAGGCTAACTTTACTTTATTATACAGTCCCATTTGTTTGTTTCTTTCTTCTGTTTCTATGACATTGGCAGTAAAATCTTCCAAGAAATTTTTAAGGCTGTTGTCAAAATTTTAAAATAAATCAAGATAATGTAGGGAGATAATGAAGTCATGAGAGAAAAATCCTCTAGTGAGATTAGTGTTCCTTTTAGAAATACCCCCAGGATTCTTGTTTTCTCCTATTTCAGATTTCAGTGAAAATAGCTATTGGTGAAAAATTTGTCTTTAGGACATGGAACCGTGTGTGTGTGTGTGTGTGGGGGGGTAATGCTTATTTGGTTTTAATTTTCATATGATTTTTTAACAGGAATTGGTTTGCGTGGATTGGGAGTCCAACAAGTCCCACCATATCTCATCTGCAAGATGGAAGAATGGATAATTTTGGTCCAATATAGTCCTAAATCAAAAGTCTGAGAATACTGAGACTAATGATATGAATCCAAATTTGAATCTTAGTGAACAAGACATAGGAGTATAGATGTCCAAGGGACGGAGAAGACAAATGTCTCAATTAACAGAGAAAGAGCACATTTTTCCATCTTCCACTTTATTATTATATTTTGCTGATCAACAGATAGCTTGTGGTGGACCCGCACTGGTAATTACATAGTTTTTACTTAGTCAAATGATTGAAAGCTAATCTCTTTGGAGTGCATGTTCATGAGTACACTCAGTTGACCAGATATTAGAGCATCACTTAGCCCAATGAAACTGACACAAATATATGACTCTTAATGTGTTGAGTTTTTCAAAAAACTTTTAGGTCTGGTATTACTACTGAGTCCAGACAGAACCATATGCATTGGACACTAAGATAGGTTTCAAATTTCTTCAGCCATTATAGCCTAGAATTTTTTTTTTTAGTCAGAAAATCCTTCTATATTTTGTGTAGATTAATTTCCAAGTGTTTGAGTGTTTCCCCATTTCTGTTTGTAATTCGCTTCTTTGTTCAAAGCATTGTGGTCTAAGAGTATTGTTGATATGATTTTTATCTTTTATATTTCCTGAAATTGTTTTGAGAACATGGCTTGATCTGCTTTGGAGAATGTTCCATGTCCCACTGGAGAAGAATGTCTAACCAACTTTGGGGGGGTCAATGGCCGTATATATGTTCATTAGGCCAATCTGCTCCATTTCTTCATTTAAAGTCTATGTTTCCTTGCTGAGTTCTTGTCTAGTTGATCTATCCAGCAGGGTTAGAGAAGCGTTAGTCTCCTACTACTATTGTGCTTCTGTCAATAACAAGACAAAAAACTTTAGTCTAATGTGATGATGCGCAAATATTTTATTGAAACTTTAGAGAGTAAATAAATTTACACGTAAGAGTTCTAATTCAACTCCACTGTTTTGCCATGAAAGACACTATAAACAATACATAAAAAAAATTCTTGGATGTGTTATAAAACAAACAAAAAATAACCTTGAAATTGTATACTACAGAAATAAAGTAAACATTGCAGTTAAGTGAGTTATGCAATTTCTTTGGTTCCCCCAGTGCGTATATAGAAAAGCCACATTCACATCATACTGTAGTTTTAAATGTACAATAACATGTAACAGTACTTGAATACCTTAATTATACTTTATTGCAAATATAATAATAACCACCATTGGCCCTTCAATGATCTATTTTTAGCTGATTGATGATATTGTGTTAATATTGATGGCTAATAATGATTACTGAGGATTGTAGCAATTTCTTTTTAAAAACGTGGCATGTCATTGGACTCTTACTTTCATGGAAGTTTTTTTTTCTGTACCATTGATGCTTTTTAATAATATTTCACCCATAGTAGATTTCTTTCAAAATTCTCATTGATACTCTCAAACTCTGCCACAATTCATTAGTTGCAACATCCAAATTCTTTGTTATTTCAGTGATGTCCCTGGCATCACTTGAAGAAGATTCCAAGTGAAGAAAGCACTCTCTACAATTATCCTTAAGAAACATCTTTGCATCTTACTTAACTTTTATCATGAGACTACACCAATTCAGTCACCACTCTGATTCTAGTTACTTCAATACTTTAGCCACATCTATTCTTGTGTTCTTCATCATCTAAGAGGATTGGAATCAGCCTCTTCTGAACTCTAGTTAGTTTCTTTTCTACTGGGGGGTGGGTGGGGGGAGGAGGGGCAGAGGGACACAACCAGAAATATTCAGTAGTAATTTCTGGCTTTGTGCTCATGAATCACTTCTGACAGAGCTCAGCAAACCTTATATGGGATGCTGGATATCGAACCTGGGTTGGCTGCATGCAAGGCAAGTGCTATACCTGCTATATTCTATCACTCAAGCCCCTCTAATTAGTGTTTCTATTTTGATATTCTACCATGAACCATAAATACTCTGAATCATACATGCTCTGAATGGCATTTAGAAGTTCACACAGGTTAATTGTTTCTAGATTTTCATTGAATTTTACAGAATATATCAGAAGAACAATTATCTATATTAGCTATATACATACAAAAATATTTAAGCCATGACAGTTGAAAGTCTAAGTGACTCTGATTCATGGGATGAAGAATGAATGTTTAATAAGCAGGCTTGAAAGCAACATTCATTTCCTTGTATATCTCCTTTAGAGCTTTTGGGTAATCTATCAAGTACATTGTTAATGAGAAGCAACATTTAATTTTTTATTCCCCTGAGCATTAGGTCTAAATATTGGTCATTAAAAATCAGTAAATCATAGTATAGACATACTGTTTCACCCGAGCTTTGTTGCTGCCTTTATTGAGCCACAAGGCTTCATTTATTGAGTTTTCTTTCTGTTGAAATTTGTACTTAATGAAGCAACCCACATCATTTATTTCAGCTAGATATCCTGAATAACTCTGAGGTGTCTACATCAATGTGTGCAGTTTTACCTTACACTTACAGTATAGGGATTACTTCTCCCCAATGATCGGTCTTATGAGTCAATCACTGCTAAATTTAAAAGTTTTATCAGCAGTTGTTCAACCTCTCTAGGCCTTCCAATAATTAAAGATGGCATTTTGTACAGGATTAGGCTTTATGATGATGGAATAGAGTATAAAATGTTCATTTTTCAATCCAGAATATTGAAGCTTTCTTAGTAGTTACAGTTTCATGTTCTTAGCATTTGTGTGTTCATTAAAGTAGCACTTTTAACTTTTTTAAATGTTGTTTTTGCAAAATACCTTATCTTTTTCATTCACAAAAATTGTGAAAGATGTACAGCTTTAATATGACCTGTGCTTTCAACCGGACTTCCTCAATAAACTTAATCATTTTTATCTTCTGAGATAAGTGAAAGAAATATAACTATTCCTTTTACTTTAATATCTAAAGGCTATTGTAATGTTAATAATTAACTTTTAAATTACTGTGTCTTGGGGAATATTGGGCCAAGAAAAGGAAAACAGTTCAAGTATGGCTTGTGAGTAAAGGCGTCAGAGCACTACTCTTTTTCCTTCCCTGACATCAAAATTGACGACCTATGTTAAAACTTTACTAGCTTATGACAATTATTTTTGTTAAATTTTTTTTGTTAAGGATTTTATGAAGTGTTAAATTGTATGGTCTTTCCTCTTTACATAAAATATTAACTTCAGTA
This sequence comes from Sorex araneus, assembly GCF_027595985.1. Lineage (NCBI taxonomy): Eukaryota > Metazoa > Chordata > Mammalia > Eulipotyphla > Soricidae > Sorex > Sorex araneus. The sequence goes on along the minus strand of NC_073303.1, from coordinate 302,784,914 downwards.
TAAATATCAAATATATTTACTTTTAAATGTTTCTCAAGTTATTTTGTAAAAATGAGTAGGCATAGAGATTTTTGGCAATTAGGAAAGGATTTAGGAGTATAAAGAAAACTCTTGTAATTGGGTATAATATAGATGGACAGTTACAAAAAACAAGCATGCAAGATGAAAACAAGTTGACCAAGTGTTTCACTAAATATATGGAATAAATGGGCTGGAGCCATAGCACAGCGGGTAGGGTGTTTGCCTTGCACTCGGATGACCCGGGTTCTATTCCTCTGCCCCTCTCAGAGAGCCTCGCAAGCTACCAAGAGTATTTTGCCCTCGGGGCAGAGCCTGGCAAGCTACCCATGGCGTATTCCATATGCCAAAAACAGTAACAACAAGTCTCGCAATGGAGGCATTACTGGTGCCCGCTCAAGCAAATAAATGAACAATGGGATGACAGTGATACAGTGATGGAATAAATGAACAAGTAAGACTAGAAAGTGTTCTAATGTGGTAAAATATATGTCCTGTATATCCACAAATTTTCTAATAAAAGATGAATATTTTTATGAAAGCCTCAAAGAGGTGTTTAGATAGTGAAGATTTTATACCATTTTTCTAAAAGGACAGTATATTTGTGAAGAATTAATAGAAAATGATAAAGAGTTTTGAATTTTAGAGTTTACATGACAAGATGAATACTCACAAAGTCAATGATAAATTATTTCCTTAATATTTGTAAAGCTCTAAGTTGATGCCATTTTTTTAACAAAGCAACATTTATATCGTGATTTTTTTTAAGTATCACATTTTACCAATAAAGTGTAGAACCCTGTAAAAAAATGAATATTTTTATAATGAATTAAGAACAAATTAGGAAAGTCTCTCTAAAAATAGACATATTCTTGGTAGCAATGACACAGCAACGTGCATGGTGAAAATCCTTGTTTCAACTATGGTTTTAGTCTTCCTTAAAATGTGCTCAATTACTACTACATTTTTTTAATGTAGACATGCTTTTTATATCAAGATTCTAAACAATGCATACAGACTTATATGCTTATGCATTTAAAATAAATAAATCTCATCTACTTAGTAAAATAAATTTAGCCAGTTAAGTAAGATTAATGATATCCATTTTATCTATGGATTAAATTATTATCTATGAAGTACAAATATGTTCAATTGCATATTTATTATTTGCCCTAAACAAGAGAGTTAAAAACAGCTAGAAAATATTTAAAATAAATATTGTGTTTTTATTTTTATATCAGTTATGTTTTAATTTAATTTGTCATGCTATTTTAATTATAAAATATTTAAAATAATGATGTATTTGTAGATGTTTTGTGTTTATTAAATTTCATATTTAATTTTATATCAAAGTCATGTTTTGAATCATGCTATTATTATATGCTAAGATTATTTCTATACCAGAGTCATGTATATTGAAGCAAACATGCCTACTGAAAGTGCTAAAATTCTATTTTTTGAATGAAAGCTTCTTCAAATCTCCTTTTGTCTTTGTCCATCTTTTACTAAAATATGTTATAGATTATCCTTTTTGTACCTCATCTCTGTTTCAGTTACTAAAAGGCCTTTAAAATAATGCAGAAATAAAACCTTCCTCGTTATTTCATGGCACAAGAAAGATATTTCTTTTTAACTTATAGGAAAAGTTTATACTTATTTAGGATTCTTAGAAAAAGTATTAGCACTTTTAAAATCCAGGCTAAGGGACTTTGCAATAGAACTTGAAGTTTTGGAGCACAGCACTATAGAGAATAAGAAGGTTATAAGATCTATAAACTATAGATGCTCTAATCTTAGTCATTTTATTCTAAATTATTCTAGTTTTTTTTTTTCCTTTTTTCTTTTTGGATCAAACCGGCGATACTCAGGGGTTACTTTTGGCTTTGCACTCAGGAATTACTCCTGGCAGTGCTCAGGGGACCATATTGGATGCTGGCAATGAAACCTGGGTCGGCCTCATGCAAGGCAAATGCCCTGCCCACTGTGCTATTGCTTCATCCCTGACATTTCTTTTCAACAATATCATATCTGAGAGCCACAATTTTCTACACTCAAACTAAATTATACACAGACTGAAGCACAGATAGTTGTATATTTTATTTGAGATTACAAAATGCATCCCCATGTAGTAGATATGTCTACTTTTGGTTTTATGCTCTAAAATATAGTATAAATATTTAGGATCATTTTATAAAATCAATATGATTTATATATTTTAATTCTTTTAAATTTATTTTAATTAATTTATTTTTTAATTTAATCCCATTGAGATACACAGTTACACATTTGTTCATGATTGGATTTCAGTCACATAGTGTCTCTCTGTCTCTGTTTCTGTCTCTATCCCTCTCTCTGTCTCTTTCTCTCTCTTCTTTCTCTCTCTCTTCTCTCTCCCTCCTTTTGGGCATTATGGTCTGCAATACAGGTACTGAAAGGTTATCGGGTATATCCCTTTACTTACTTTCAACAGTAAATTGCAATACAAAGTGATCATTTCCAGTTATTATTGACATATTGGTTCCTTCTCTAACCTTATTGCCCGTTACCACACACACACACACACACACACACACACACACGTAGCAAGCTTCGAACCATTGAATTTGAATCCCTCTAATAAAATATAGTGTTTTAGGGGCTGGAGCAATAGCACAGTGGGTAGGGCATTTGCCTTGCACGCTGCCGACCCGGGTTCGATTCCCAGCATCCCATATGGTCCCCTGAGCACCGCCAGGTGTAATTCCTGAGTGCAGAGCCAGGAGTAACCCCTGTGCATCACCGGGTGTGATCCAAAAAGAAAAAAAACAAAAAACAAAAAATGAACAAACAAAAACATAAGATATAGTGCTTTATTAAAATACATGGCAAATATGTTGTTCTTATAAATATGTTGTTATTGTATTGCATATATATTTTTAGTCTTTGCTTCTATAATTTAATGCCAATCATGCAAAGAAAGATGGAAATATATCCATTTTGGTCCATTCACTGACACCAGTCTATATACATTTACTTTCTTTAAAAAATTTAAAACATATTCATTGGGGTCTCAGGATTTACAATACTTTTTTTTTTTTTGCTTTGTGGATCACACCTGGCAATGTACAGGGGTTACTCCTGTCTAGGAATTACTCCTGGTGGTGCTCAGGGGACCATATGGGATGCTGGGAATTGAACCTGGGTCGGCTGCGTACAAGGCAAACACCCTACCAACTGTGCTATCACTCCAGCCCAGATTTACAATACTTTTAATCATACTTTCCATGGTCTCAAATACCATAGCCATAACCAGAGTGAGTGCCCTTTTCTCTTCCCTGGTGTACCAAGAACTATTCTCAAATCAGCTCAGTTCTGTAAGGAAAGTCTTTAGTTATTTTGATTTTGGTCATTCACTGTTCCTTATGTTTCCTTACTATTCTGTATCTGTAATAGATCTTTCTCTCTCTCTATTTTTCTCACTCTCTCTCTTTCTCTCACACACACATACACACAGAGGTGATGATATCTGCACATATAGGTTAACAGAGCTAATCTGTAATTCAAAAAACCTGCAAATCAATAACAAATTGATAAAGTAAATTTCTTTTCAAAACATATAACTTTTTAACAGCTGTATAAATTCTGAAGATTAAGACTATGAATAATTCTTTGCAAACACATCCATTTACATTTAGAATTTATAAATAAATTCTGAACATGCAAATTTTAATGAGTAAAGAAATAAAAAAAGGTTTCAGGAGAGATACTGAATAGTCCAATAGAATTATAAAATGTGTTTTATTCTAAGATAGAAAATACTTACTTTATGTTAGAAAATATTATAAATGGTGCTTAAGTGTCTACATTAATAAGTAAAGGATTATAATAAACAATCTCCCGGATACAAAAACGAAAGACCTTGTTGGATATATAACATTCAATCTGAATTAAATGCCAGTCTATTAGAGGGCAATCATAAGTTTCATGAGTGAATGCCATATTGAATGCCAAGTACTGATGAATCCTTCTTGCCTTTTAAAGAAACTTCTATAATACTTCTTGCAATATTGGTTCCAAGGCTATGAAATCCCTAAACTATTCCCTGACCCTGAAGCTCTGTATTATTGCTTTATATCTGAATAATATTCTATCTGCATAAAGCATTCTTAGCAATTCCATTGAGTTTTTATACTATATTCCTCCATTCTCTTTGGTTCATGGAGTCTCATTTGATTGATCTACTGTGACTTTTATGGGCTTTCCTTTGTATTCTAAGTTCTTTTTGTGATCTTGCTGCTTTCAATATTCTGTCTTATCATTGGATTTTGTCATTCTAAGCACAATGTGTCTTGGAGTTTTTCATTGAATATTGTCATTCTGAGCACATTGTGTCCTGAAGTTTCCCATATGTTTCTACAAGCCAGTTGAGCCGCCTAAATCTTGGTGCCTGTTTTCCTTATCTCTGGGAAATTTTTATCTATAATTTTTTTCTTTTTGGGTCACACCCGGCAATGCACAAGGTTTATTCCTGGCTCTGCACTCAGGAATTACCCCTGGTGATCAGGGGACCATATGGGATGCTGGGAATTGAACCTGGGTCAGCCACTTGCAAGACAAACACCCTACCCACTATGCTATTGCTCCAGCTCCGATATCTGTAATTTTTTAAATTATTGATTCTTCATTGCATTTGCCTTTGTATTTTTTTCAGAGATTCCGATCATTTTTATATTGATCCCTTTGAGCTTATCCTAGAGTTCTCTGGGTGTACTGTTCATTATTCTTCAGACATTTTCACAACTTTTGTTGTTTTCTAGGTTCCTTTTTTCCATTTTGGAGCAACTCCATCTTTCCTCAGCTGCTGGGATTTTGCTACTTCGAGCTTCTGTTGGTTGATATATTATTTTTTAATTTTCATCTACCATATTCTTCATTTCCGCTTCTAGTTTCATGTTGGCTCTCATGCTTTCTTGTGCTTTGCTAACCACTGTACCATCATTTCTTTGAGTTCATTAAACAAAATCACATTGATGTCACCAAATTTATGGTCTGAAGATTTATTGTATTAGTTGGTGCTAGCTGAAAATTCTGTATTCTTTTTCCTTAATAGACTGAGCGAGCTTTTACTTATCTTCCTCATGGGTGTATGGTACTCCTGCTATGCTGAGGGTGAATATGTGGTCAGAGCCTTGCCACCCACATCACACAACCATCCTGACTATCTGGGGCACTAAGCTGTGAATTATTCTCTTCCCTTCCTCCCTGTATTCAACCAGTAATAGGAAGCACAACTGTGACAGTGTGAAATTTATGAGGAGCTTCAGGCAGAGGTCAGGTGTTGGTGTCCAAGATTAATCTCAAGAGGTAAGATTTGGCAACAAGCAGAGGTTGAGGAGATGTGGCGGTAGGCCTATTGAAAATCCATTACTTTATATGTTAAATGAAATGAAAATATGTACAGTACTAAATCACAGCAAAATGTTTGTAAATAGTCCAAAACCATTTTATCTGCTAATCTTCACTAAGACTGAATATATCTATAACAGCTGTAGATATATAGATATAAAAATAACACATCTTATGACCATACAAAAGTCAAATGAGCTGGAATTTACTTTTAATCTATCCTAGAAAGAGCAGCTATAAAGAAGACCATCATCAAAATTATTTGCAGTAATGTGACTGTTTGATTAAACACATTAAAGAAAACTAATTAAAATTTTAAAGACCGTTGCAAAGCCCAGGATTTTCTATATTTTAATGTCAAATAAGCAAGGAACATCTTAGATAAAAAGGGATCAGGATGAGGCAGTAATAAAAATAATTTTACAGATTTAAAAGGCACATATTCATTTAAAGAAGAATACATATATTCAAACATTATTAACTAGAATGTATACAAATCCCACTAAAAAGAGTATCAAAAATTTTCAAAGTAAAATGAAATATTTCTGGATGTTAATTTGAACGTAGCTTTCAAGCTTTTCCACTTGTAGAAAAGGCTTTTCTTGATCGACTTCATATTTTTTGTTCCTTTATCAAAGATTAAGTGATCTTATACCTAATGGTCCATCTTAGGATATTCAGGTCCATTCCACTGTTCTAATGGTCTGCCTTTATCCCAACACCATCCTGTTTTAATTAGTACTGATTTGTAGTGAAGTTTGAAGTTGGAGACAGTGATGCCTCTCATCTGTTTCACAAGGATTGCTTTAGTCATTGGAGGTGGGAGTAGGTGTGTATTGTTTCATGAATTTCAGCAATGTTTGGTCTATTTCTTTAAAGAATGACACAGGTATCTCTATTTTGTTTACATTTTGATATATATCTGCATATAGTTAGATAGATAGATAGATGATAGATAGATAGATAGATAGATAGATAGATAGATAGATAGATAGATAGATTGATTGACTTGTGTATGTTAAATCATTCTTGAATTCCTGGTATGAATCCTACTTGGTCATGGTGTATGGTCTTTTTGATGAATTTTGGTGATTCTGCTTGCTAGTATTTTGTTGAGGATCTTTCCATGTGTGTATGTCAGGGATACTGGCCGATAATTCTCTTTATTCTTGCTGTCTTTGTCTACTTTTATTATTAGGGTGATGCTTGCTTCAGAGAAACGGTTTGGAAGTGTTCTTGTTTCTTCAATTTCCTGGAAGTGACTGGAAAAGATTAGCAGTAGTTCCTCTTTAAAGATTTGAAAGAATTCACCAGTAAATCCATCTGGCTATGGGCTTTTTTGGGGGGTAAGACTTTTGATTATCACTTCAAGTGACTTAATAATGATAAGTCTGTTTAAGTATACCAAATCTTCTCGGTTCCACCTATAGAGTTTATGGGAGTCCAAGAATTTATCCATTTTTTTTTTAGGTTCTCTCATTTTATGGTATAAAGATTCTCAAAGTACTCTCAGATGATCTGTTGAATTTCTATAGTTTCTTTTGTGATTCCCCCCTTCCATTTCTGATTCGATTTCTTAGTTTTCTCTCTCTTTGTGATTCCTATTGGTGTTTTAGGATTTTGTTTATTTTCTCAAAAAATCAACTGTTGTTTTCATTGATCTTTCAGAATTTGGGGGCGGTGATTCCAATTCATTAATTTCCTTCTTTGATCTTGTTGCTTTCAGAATTCTCTCTCTACTGGGTTTTTCGTCATTCTGATTAGGATGTGCCTTAGAGTATTTTTATTTGGATTTCTTTTAGTTGGTATTCGTCAGGCCTCCTGAATCTGGGTGCATGCACTTTCAGCTCTGGGAACTTCTCAGCAATAATGACTCTGACTGTTATATTCCTGCCCCTCTGGGAACCAGATGATTCTTATAATGTTCCTCTTGAATACATCCCAAAGTTCTCTTTATCATCTGTTGGTTTATTTTAAGGTTCTTTCTAATCTTCTGCTCTTTGGAGATTTTCTGCACCTTATCTTGAGCTCATTGATTCTGCTCTCAACAGCTGTTACTCTGCATCTGAGGCCTTCCAGTGAGTTGTTCATTTCACCTACCAGGATTTCCAGATATTCCATTTCTCCTTTCACCTTTCATTTGTATTTTCCTCTTTTCTGCTTTTATATCCTCTTGTGTTCTATTAGTCACTGATGTGCTCCATTGTTTCTTTGATCTCCTTATGAATCCTCAAAAATTCCATTCTGAATCCCTTACCGGACAGGTTATGTAGCTCATTATTACTGGTTGAGTCATGTGGACTAGCATCTTCACTCACTAATCCTTGTGTATGTTTGCATTGCTTTACTATTGTGACCCTTGCAATTGGAAGCTGTTTCTTGTGTGTTTTTGTTATGTGTTGTTGTGTGGTTAGAAACCTACAGTTAGAGTGTCTTGGTATGTTTACGGTGAGTTATGGAGAGGTGAAGAAACGTGCTTTGGCCATGGAGCAAAGTGAAATGGTCATGCTCTTTGCCAGAGGGTGTATCCTGACATGGAGAGCAAAAGCGCACTCCTAAATATAATCCTGAGCCTGAGAGCCTGGCCTTCTGTCACTTCCTACTAAATAATTTTAAACAAACTCTCTACAGTTGTAATGTGAGGGGAAAGAAAAAAAATGCCGAATATTTGACTTTGTATCCTGAATTCTTTAGAATTGGTGACACTGAAATTCTGTCTTGTTGACTAGGAAAAGTCATGAGTAATATGGGGAAATTGCCTATGATTGAGCCAAAGATAAAGGGCAAAATATCTTTTTTCCTTTATGGATAAAGGATTTCCTAGCTTAGTACCTCAAAGGTTGTAGTAACCTTTGAGGTACTAAGGTTAGTGAAAGAATGAATGAATGAAAGACACTCTAAAGAAATCCCCAGATAGGAAATTGTGAAAAAAAATAAGTATACATATTATTTAGCATTTAAAGTAGTGGGACAAATACAAGCTCTTGGTCTCAACAAAAGCTAGATGAAAGGGACTGGAATGACAACACAGCGAGTAGGGCTTTTGCCATGCACTCGGCTGACCCGGGTTCTAGTCCCAGCATCCCACATCCCACATGGTCCCCTGAGCAAAGCCAGGAGTAAGACCTGAGTGCATGAGCCAGGTATGACCCAAAAAGAAACAAAAAAAAAAAGTTGAAAATTCTGGCCAAACAACCAGAAAATGTTAACCAAATGGAAAGTCAAAAAATTGTTGGGGCAGGGAAGGGCGAGGTTGAACCCTCATTTATAGTACAACTCAAAGTAAATATAAAATTATAGCTGCAAGTACAAAAAAACATTCTGAATATATTTAAATGATTCATACATATGCTGGCAAAAATTTTGGTTAAAACATAAATACATGAATGGAAAAAGTACAACATGAAGCTACCTAAAAGTTTGGCATGGTGATATTACATGAAACAAAACAGTCACTAAGGCTATACTATTTTTTTTAAGTTTTTTTCCTCTATCAGAGAATTTTTCTTAATCTTTTAAGTTACTAATTGAATTTCCAAGTTCCATTTTTATTTGAATCACTCCCGTGTATTTTAGCCACTGACATCTAAAAGCTTGATTGTGTCTGTCTGGAGTTTTCTTCCACTTTCCCTTTCGTTTTCGACAGGCCTTTTCTGCTGGCCTTTCTACATGTCTCGTAGAATGACCTCTTAATCACATCGCTGGGATGTCACTAGCCTCATCAGGCAGCATACATAACTCTATTGTATGGGGAGTTCTTCTAGGCTAACAATTTCGTTGCAACAATGAGAGAGAGTTTCTCCTCGCCACTATACTTCAAGCTTCATGACGTCCTACACTGGGCTGAGTGTCTGTGTTTAAGTGGGACTGGGCAATAGTTAGGGTTTCATGTATGTGAAATTCAAAGATGTGCCAGGAATGTGGCAGTATGGTCTGGGGGGTAAAAGGTTTCATAGTTTGTGTCTATCCCTTCTGTGATAAGCCGTTCAAAGATGTTTGGCAGCATTTGTGACTCAGTGACTGGCATTGCTCAGCAAATGACTATGAAATAACTTCACAGTGGTGCTTTAATCCAGCATCCAAGTGTGATGCTGGATTAAAAAATGCCTGTCAGTAACTGAAAATTTCCCAGGCATGTATGTGTGCTTGTAATTAATTTTGGTCTGAGTTCTAGTGGGCCTAAACCATGACTGAGAATTGGTGATTGCAAGTGGCTAAGACTATTTTTAAAAACTCAAGAAATATTGCTAGCAGCATCCTGTCTGACTTTTTCTAACATGATTGTGAAGACTAGGACAGCTTCTGGATAAGGAATCCTATGCAGAATTCTATCCAGCACTGAAAGTACACCAGAGCCCTAGAAACAGTAGTGGAACATGAACTCAGAAATCAGCAGGAGACATTGTCTAACTGACTGTATGGCAATCAGTGAGTGAGCACAGCAGATCGAGGAACAAACAGGTTTCTGTCACTATTGCCTGTAATTACTGCCGCACGAGCCAACAATATTTGCTGAACACTTCCAGACCAGAAATTCCAGGTGTCATAATCACCAATGCTCTCTAAGGGTTCACAACTGGGCAGGGCACAGACCCACTCTACATTGGTCTTTGTGCTGATCGATTCCAAACTTTACTATAATAGGCTGAGGTGTCAGATAGAGGCTGATACAGATTTTTCCCATTTAGTCATCTGGACCCTATCACCACCACCCTTGTTTTTCTAACATATTTTTCAATGTACTATGAGAAGGTAATACAGATTATTCTAATAGGCAGGCATGGTGTAGTTTATAAATATTTCATTGGTATATATTATGACTTGAAGGCCATATCATGCAAAATTATTGTACTATGCAATTTTATTGTAAATTATATAAGATCACTTGTATCACTTGCATCCATCCTGTTGCTCATCGATTTGCTCAAGCGGGTGCCAGTAAAGTCTCCACCTGTCTCTGTTGTGTGCTAGTGTAGTCCAATGGCGTCCACTTGCTCCAGGAACACAAAGAGCCTCAAACCATTTGTTTTGGGTCTTGACAAAGAAGTCTGACCATCTCGTAGGTGGGCGGCCACGCGTTCTTTTGACCTCCTGTAGAATCCATTATATAAGATAGCACATAAAATAAATATAGCACATATTCATGCTCAATTTTAGAAGCCACATTCTCTGTTCTACATTATATATCTCTATCCATATAGTACACATGCCTTTTCTAAATAGTTTTCTGATATGTAGCTCTTTAATAATGAATTATCATGGGATTTTAAATTAAGCATGTATTATTTAGAACTGTTTATCTCAATATTTTAGTAGTGATTAAGCTGTTATTTGGTTATTCTTATCATCAATCATTCTGCTCTGTTTAATTGTTAATTACATATTTTAAATTTCTCATAAAAAATAAATGCAATTACTAAAGGACATATTAAACAAATAACCGGTCTGAGACATGGGTAGAGAATAAGCTAGATGAGAGTACACAGAACATGCAGGAAGGTATTCATACTTCACACATTCAAGAATTTGATAACAAATTTGTCTTTGCTCATATGTTACAAAGGCAGTGAGGGAGATGAAACCAGTGATCATAATGTTTAAACAAATCTATTATAGAGAACTACAGCTGTTTACTCATTTTGATGATAGGTAAAATATTTCGTTTATATTATAGTATTTTCAAACAATTTCAAATCATAGTCACATGTTAAAGTTTATTCACATTTTTGTTTTTATACAGAGAATAGACTGTAAGCATAAATCTCATAGAATCATAAATATTACTAAATAAAACCTTATAGTGCCTACATGTATGAAACAGAAAGAGATGATTCATCTTCTCCTTGGATTATTTGCAGGTATTGATCAAAACAGTTCAGTTACTTATAGAGTACAAGAGAAAAGTATTGTTAGTACAATATTTATCAACTATAATTTTTCATTATTTAATTTTATTAATTTTAAGTGTTAGCATAATCAGTGACACTTTCACAATAATCTCATTGCCAGTAGTCACATGTGGGGATAGTCCAAAGAAAAAGAAGTGTCCTTAATGGCCACTCAACACCTTTATTGCAAACCACAACACCTAATCAGAGAGAGAGAACAAAAGGGAATACCCTGCCATAGTGGCAGTGTGGGGTGGGGGGGGAGACAGGACTGGGGAGGGGGGGAGGGATGTCGGATTTACTGGTGGTGGAGAATGGGCACTGGTGAAGGGATGGGTTATCAAACTTTGTAAGGGAGAAACATGAGCACAAAAATGTACAAATCTGTAACTGTACCCTCACGTTGACTCACTAATTAAAAATAAACTATTAAATTTAAAAAAAAAAGAAAAAGAAGTATCCTTCATAGAGTCAATAGGACTTATCCTCATCTTACAGAACTGTCTGTAAATAGTTAAATAACACATCACTACATAAGTAATGACTGGTTAAGTAGATTTATATTTCATGTTGTATAATTTTAACTAAAATCAATTACTTATTTGACTGGATGTTAGGTGCACCAGTCGCAAACATTTAGGGGAAATATTATATAACATATCTCATCCCAACCATTACTCAAGGTAGCTTGAAAATCTAAGGAATAATTGCAACAAAAACAATATAGCATTAAATATATGTATACAGTTAAACACTTGGTATTATGAAATATATTATTTATCAGTGAATAAAGTGTGTGGCCATTTGTGGAATATTGATATAAAGAGTGAATACACCTTCCTCATTAACTCCTCATTTCAAATGATTCAGTATACAAATAACTTAGATTCTTGAGCACTATATGAAATAGTATATGTAAAGATTATGTATATACACATGTATATGTATGTTTATATAATGTGGAGATAGTCTAAAGAAAAATAATATGTATATTAAAACTATATATATACACACATGCATGTGTGTGTATTAAATCGTTTTCTATGCTTGTGGACATGGTCATATATTTAAATCAACACCGTTGCCACTAAATACCATTCAACTAAAATAGCTAAATTTTTCCTCCTGTGAAGAAAGAAATAATATAGCCACAGGAAATCTTATCGCAGATTGGAGGAAATTCAGATAATCTGATAAAATAAATTGATTTAACTTTCTAGAACACACTGTTATGATAAGTTGTAGTAGGTTTTGACATCTTACATAGTAAATTTAAGTAATAATAATATATACCTCCATCATATCTATCTTACCACTATACTTATATTGTACATAAAAGGAATTTAAAGACTCTTTGCCACATGAATGTATTGATAACAATATTATTTGTGACCCTCTGGAAAGCCTCATCCTGATGATACTCATAAAATTTTGATTTTTATTACTTAATATATAGGTATTTAGATAGTGTATAAATACTGTAGCCTTATGTGAATTTGCAGATTACAAAAATCAATAGACTTTTTCCTTCTCAAAAGCTGTGATATTCTCCTTAGATTATAATATACTTTTCAAATCAAAATTACTTTTGTTGTTATAATTTTAACATTATAAAATTTTATTTATTTGGAACAAACTCCTGTAATCCAAATGGAAACTAGTTGAGTGCTATAATACCTAATATACCCGCTATCAATATAATTCTCCAATTTGAATGTATGTGCAAACCATGTCACAAATTTGCATTTGTAGAAATCACTTTTCAATTAGCCATGCATCTTTTTTTTAGTGTCATTTTAAGAAAGGAAATAAAAAATTGAAAATTTACTTAATGGCATGCCCTTTTCATTCATGAACCCACTTTAAATGCTATCAGGAGATGAATTGATAACTGATTCTTTACCCAGTTTCAGCACACATCTTCCATCCAGAGCAATTCCTTCGAACCATGACTGTCATAATGGTCCCTCCTCTATCCCAACTGTCCTCTCCCCTGGCCCTTGAGGCAAGCTTCTAACCATGGACCAACCCTACTGGCCATTGTTTCTTCTGTTCTTGAGTGTTAGTCTCATACTATGTTTGTTTTTGTTTTTATATCCAACTAATGAGTACAGTCATTTTATGTCTATCCATCTCCTTCTGACTTATATAACTCAGCATGATACTCTCCAGGTCTATCCATTTATAAGTGAATTTAATGATTTCGTCTTTTTTCTAACAGCTGTATACTATTCCATTGCGTAGTTGTACCATTATTTCTTTAACCAGTTCTCTGTTCTTGGACACCCAAATTGTTTCCAGATTCTAGCTATTGTAAACAGTGCTGCAATGAACATACAAGTGCAGATGTCATTTCTTCTTTGTATTTTTGCATCCCAGGTGTATATTCACAGAAGTGGTATTGCTAGGTCATATGGGAGCTCAATTTCTAGTTTCTTGAGAAATATCCATATTGTTTGCAAAAATGGCTGGACCAGTCAGCATTCCCACCAATAATAAATGAGTCTCTTTCTACCTGCATCTGTGCCAGCACTGGTTGTTCTTGTTCTTCTTGATGTGTGCCAGATTCTGTGGGGTAAGGTGATATTTCATTGCTGTTTTGATTTGCATCTCCCTGATGATCAGCAATATTGGGTATTTTTCCACATGACTCTTGGTCATTTGTATTCCTTCTTTGAGGAATTGTCTGTGCATTTTTTCTCCCCATTTTTTGATGGGGTTGGAGATTTTTTCTTATAGACCTGTGCCATCTATATCTTGGATATTAACTCCTTACCTGATGGGTTTTTAACCTCCCTCTGCCAAGTATTATTTTTGAGGCATTAACTTTCTTTCACTTCCTAAAATATGCATAATTAAATAAATATTTTAATGCATGGTCAAAAACTCATACGCATATGTTATTAAGCAAAATTTTATTTTAATATGTCTTTATTTGTACTATTGTAAAATGAAAATCTTTTAGGGCCAGCGAGATAGTAGAGGGTGTAGAGTGCTTGCCTTGCATGAGGCTGACCTGGGTTCAATCCCAGGATACCATATGGTCCCAAGAGCCCCACCAGGATTAACCCCTGACACATGTGGTGTTAACCCAAACAAAGAAACAAACAAGGACACCATAGTTATTCAATTTTGCATAAAATTTAGCATTTTACAATTTTAAGAAACACAAAAATTACAATTTTGGTGTTCCATTAGAAAATTGCAATGATTGTGCATGTATTGTGCATGCATTTCTTTTGTTGGATTACAGTTCTAGGCATTTTAAGAAATAACATTGGTTATTTCCTTTCTTCCCCAGCTTGTGTTGGGAGAAAAGCCCCTTTCGGTCTGCTTTAAAATCCCTGGGCGTGGGGGCGGGCAGATGTTCCCAGATCAGTCAGGTAGCCTGTTCCAATGCATGCTTACCAGGGGTCAATACGACCATGGGACAAAGCGTATCTAGCAGATGTGTGATGACAGTTTAATCATTGTAATCACTCAGGAGAGGTGCAACCCTATCTATAGAAAACACATTTGTTCTGACCACTGTGAGTACGTGACTGTCCACACATCTCCCCTATATACTCAAGCCTATATAAAGCCATGCTGGTGGCTTAATGAAGTTGGAACTGCTTGACAGGACCTCCTCTGTGCTTGTGTGCTCATTTCTCGGGTGTGGAGGCAGCAGCACAGGAACATTCCCTTTTCCCCGGACCCCTCTCTTTACAGGGAGGGTAGCTTGGCTTGACCCTCAGGCCTCTGTGCAACAGCTCCTTGCAGGTCAAGGGGACCTGCTCAAGAGAGGACTAGGGAGAGACCCCCAACAAACAGGGAGCTTAGATTTATCGGGCTTCTCCCACCACAGTGCTCGTGAGGCACACCCAATTCCATGAGGCATTTCAATCTTCTCTTTTTATCTTAGCCTCTTCTTGTGCTCTTCTACCCCTATCTGTCAATCACTTATATCCCCAAAAGAGACCCTATAAATTGCAAGGTCAAATTCTTCTGAGAGCTCTGAATTTTGTGTATGTAAGTGAAATAGCTTTTCTCTTTACTTTATGTATGTTGTATAGTTTATTTTGTGCAATATCCTTATAGACACAGGAAGACAGTTAATGCTATGTTTTGTAACTTGGGAGTTAATTGACTCTGAATCATATTTACTCCTGGGCATTCATCATATTTACTTGACTTAAACTTCAGTTGCCCTGAGCTTTTAACACACCAAAAGGGAGGTCCCGGAGAGGGGCAAGGAAGACACAGGAAAAGCCATAGCTACCTTGGCATTGAAAGGGGACAGACTAAGTGCCATAAGAAATATAATAGGTTAAGAGCATGGTCACAGAACAAACTCTGTCGTGACCTAAAAAGAAGTAATTGAATATGGACCCTGATGAGGTTAGGAAAGACTAACCCAGCCTGAGGATTGTAGTCTGGTGTAAAAAACTAAAGCTCGCCGAAGGATGCGTGCACTCTCGGGCTCTCCGGGCAGCTCTGTCTCACCACCCGCGTTCGGTGCCCTGGGACTGCTGTGTGTGCTGTCGATCAAGGGCAGGCGACGGAAGGAAGAAGGCCAAACTGGTTGCTTGATCAGTTTATTTCATTCTCTCTCTCTGCTTCTCTCCCGGTTCTGGATCTCTCTCTCGATCTGTGGATCTGGCCCCCCAACCCACTCTTACAGGCTAGTTAAATCTCCCCAGCATGAGGGGTTTGGGGTGTACACATAGGTGTGGTCACCATCAATAGGGTTGAGGTTCCTTTCCCTCAGGGGATGCTTCTCCTAGGACTGACTCCCTTTCAGCAGGAGGATCCACCCAAGGGCGAAGTCCCATGAGTATGTTTCTCCTCTCCTCAGCCAGCAAACATATAAGAATTCATAATATTAATAATGTTGTATGGACACAATAAGAAATGCATAAAAGCTTATAGAATTGCTCTCCATCTCGATCTCAGACTATAGTGCTCAGGCCAGATCAGTCTTTCCTATCCCTAGCAGGGCCCTAGTCTCATCATTACTTTTGGATCATGACAGCATTTGTCTATGATCAAGCTCTTAACTTATAGTTAAGAATTAGGCACTTTGGCCAGGCCCATCTCGATGCCAGGGTAGCACATAACTCACTGCTTGTCCTGGATCCGGCCCATCCCTTGTCGGGACCGTTTTTGGGGTGCTAGGAACTGAGAGCGACTGAGGCTTAAGTGGAGAAAGCAGATGCCTGGGAGGGAATAACATTTGAAGCCAATTAAGTTCCAAGTTACAAAAACATAATATTGTCTTCTTGTGTCTATACAAAAAAGACATAGCTTTAAAGTAAATTATTCAAAAGGCATAAAGAGGGGAGAAAGGCAATGTTATAATATTCAGTGTCCTAGGAAGGTCTGACCTTACAAATTAGCAGAGTCAGATTAAGGGAAAGCAGATTAACTGTTTTGGGGAAGAGAGCATAGAGAAGTGATTACAAGCTAAACAAAGAGTTGGGAGAGATTCGGGAACACCTTGATGGGTGAGACTGGGTTAAGCCTAAACTCCGGGAAAAACTGGGACAAGCTACTCATGGCAAGAGAGGGAGAGGACAAAGTAACGTCATCCTACAGTCTGGGATATATAGTGAGATGTCCCCAGGATGAGTCAAGCTTTAAGCTTAATATATCTCTTACTATATCCATACAAAATGGCTAGAAACATTATTAAGAAGTAAATTTAAGATGATTGTTTAAATGGATACTGGCTAAGGAAAGGAAAAGAAATACAACTTTAGATGAAATTTTACCCTTGGGTATATCTCCTAGCAGGAATCTAGAGTGCTAAGCAATTAGATGAGATTTTGTCCTTCAGAATCTCCTAGAATTTCCACTGAAGGAAAGGTTTTACATCTGATCATTGTTTATGTTAATATTCAACCACACCTATGTGTAATTGCCACCTTCAACCCTCCATTATTTTTCTATAACTAGTGCTATTAGAGTTGAATAAGTGGCCACTGATTACCAAACATCCTAGTGGCCCCCATTCCTCCATTTGTCAATCACCATAAGTTGAGGAAGGGAGAGGATGGTGATTCGGACCCAAACAGACCAAGGGGACCATAGGTTCATGACAAGCAGGCCGGTGACTGCCCATGCAGGAATAACAACATCTTTGATTATGTTTCAGTTTTTATCTCTTTCTGCTATTGTGTAGTTGAAATTACATTTGCTCATTTTCTGATCCATTTGAAATCATAGTTACGATTAAAATCATAGGTGCATTTTTAAAATTGCTGGTATTTCTATAGAACCAAATATTTAACTGAGTGAAGAGAATCACTAAAAGCATTGTTCTATAATTAAGTGGAGAAAATTCATTTAATTTTTATTACAGCATCAACTATGCCTACTAGGGTAGGTAACTGCCTCTTTAAGTTGGTTTCAACAACCAATAAGCCAAATTACAAGTACATCAATTTATGTCAGAGAGAAAGATACAGGTGGAATCAATTAGCCTGGATAAATGATCTGTTTTGAATAAATATTTTAGGTGTGTATAAAATTACTAATTACTCCCCATCTCTGATTCTTATTTTAAATCTTGCTGTTATGCTGGTTTCCAATAAATACATTAAATTGCTCATAAATTATCTTAAATAATTGTTAAACTTGTAATGAACAAAATTTACTTAAACTCTCTTTCATTTGCCTTTAGCCTCATTTAAAAAAGATGCTACATGATTAAGGTCTCTATTATTTTTTAAATTTAGAAAACTTAGGGTTAAACTTTGAACATCAATTTATTTGGTAGTATGTTTCTTGTTCTACATTGTATTAAATGTCATAATGTACCAGAAACACATTGGATGCATGCTAATTGAGATAATAAAAGTCACAGACAAATAAATATTTTATGTTGCAGGGATGGAGGGGGAAGTTGTAATCAAAATAGATTAATTAGATGAATTGATAATTCGCTTATGGAGAATAATGAATTTTCATTTCTAGCAAATGAACAGGATATGCCTACTGAGAACAAAAATAAGAAAAATCAAATATCCCAAATTGAGTGCCAGACATATTTGTTCTTATCAGATAATGAACTAGATCTTGGTGATGTGAATAATAATGATTTTATTACTGATGCAAAGAAAACAAAGGAGGGATTGAAAATAGGCTCATCAAATGACTTCTATTTGAAAAGAACAATCCATAAATTCTTAAGTAGGAAAATCTAAGCATAAAAGAATTGAACAGAATCTATAATAATGTCTTAAGAGACAAATTGATATTTTTAAATGTTTTATTATTATTGGCATCAGATAGAAAACCGATATGAATGAGGAATTTCCCTTTGAAACTTTAGTTCAGATCTGTGAAATAATCTCAAATAGAGCTTATAATGTTAAATAATAAGTTTCAGAAAACGTTGTTAAATGATCCAAATGCTAATATTTTATTCTCCAGTACATCTACTAATCTTTTTGTAAAATTTAATAGATATATTTCTAATTTAACTGAACTAAGAAGTCATAAATTTAAGAAATCATACTAACTTTATATACTTTTCAAACTGAACATATAATATTTAAAATTATAAATTGAAAATAAATAATGTAAAATAATTATTAATAGACTATATGAGAAATGTATTTATAAATAGAAAAGAGAGACTAATTTTCTTTTCTTGGTGAAAATAAACATTTTTTTTAATTTGTATGCAATTATCTTTATCTTTCCTGTTGCCAATTTGGTCTGCTTTGAATATATAACTGCTGATCAAATCATGCATTTTTCTGAAATTTTTCAAAAGTGGGCACAAAAGTGTTCATCAGAAAAATGAGGTGTCAAAATTGTTGTGATATTCAGAGTGTTGAATGGTATAAGAATATTCACACTGGTCTACTGGGGTCCATTTCTGAAAAGTTCTGGAAAAGTTTCCAGTTCTAGCTCAGCTCTTAACCTACAATTAGGCTCAAGCAAACTGAAATGCCATTGCTTAAGCTTTTGATGAGAGATAGATATTTGCTGTGGCATTCAGAGACTATAGTTCTCCCAAAGGTCAACTCTTTACACAAGGCATTGTATAAACCTACAGCAGGAATTCTATCATTGATGCAGACGTTCTAGTCAGATCGTCTCCTTTATGGAAGAGATAATATTAGGGAAAGCCAGAAATAAAAATTTATTCTCCAATAAAAGACTAAAACTATCAACAAGTTGACCTACCTTTCCAAAAATGAATGAGCAAAGGTTTGTTATTTGAGAAAAACCCACAGAACAATAAGAAACACTGTAATAATAGGAATTCCTTTCTCCTTGGGTTCTTCTTGAATGCACAAGTTATTGAATCAGCACCTGACTCATTTGATAGAGCTTAAGATAGCTTGGCAAAGAAAAAATCAATTGAATAACATATGTATGAGAATGGTATGATTGTCAACTCTAAAGCAAAATTCTGTGGATCAAAGATATAAATTCTGTGCCAGGAGACTTGGGGCATGTGAGAAGAAAGAGCCTCAGTTGCTGCTGAGGGAACTTCATTAGTACTGCAAGATTAAAAGTGAGATTCTCAGAGATAAAGGGTGTCTTTACAGATGGACCTGACCTGGGCAATATTTCTACAACTTATGTACTTCCAGGATATGAAAGGGGAGAAGTGATAGGCTTTTAGATTAAGAAGAAGGGAAAGAACTATGAGGATGGAAAGAGTTTCTTCTTAGATTCTAGGGTCTTCACTAAAGTTAACTTAAAGAACCTATATCATTTAAGGTATGGCAACAGAATTACCAAGTCCCTCTAGCTTTTAGGGTCCTCACACCAAAATGGTACTTCTTAATAGAGGCCTTTCTCTGAGCATACTGACAAAAGACTATCCCACTATTTAAGATAGGGGCGAAGAGGAGTTCGTCCCCAGATATAAACAATAAAGAATAAAATGAAAAAACAAGACAGATGAAAATGCATTTAATAGTTAAATTTATTGTCTCAGAAAGGTAATGTTTAAAAAATATTGATAAACTGAAAAACAAAAGTATATACACTGAAGATGAAATTGGATTATATAGTAACAATACATTATTTATTGAAAATACTCTGGAAGCTATGCATGATGAATACATTTTAAAAGACATGGGTTTTTAAGCTATAAGTAAAGTGAATTATTACTATGATAGCTCAAAAATATATAAAGATGGATATTTAGATAAAGCCATAAAATAGACCCTACCTATGAAAAGTCATTGTGAAATTTCACTAAAACAATTAAAGACAATTTTCAATGGTATAGTATAAAACAGTAGGTCAACTATACAGGTACAGTATTTATAGTGATATTAGATTTCCAATCAGCAAGTTTGGTGTAGAAAAGAGAAAAAGGGTAAAGGGAAGATTTTAGAGTTCTAAGGAGACTCTGGGATCACAGAATAAAATGCAATGCCAGTTCACAGTGAGATAATATTCCTTATGTAGAAATAAATTTGAAGTGTGTATAATTAAATATATAGCTGATATGGTAAATTCTTCCAGAATGCCCTTTTCTGGGTCAATTCACAAATATTGGCACTAAGCTTTCTTTCAAATAGTACTATCAAGAAAGTTTTCAAACTATATTAAAGCTCCTCTTAATGCCTGAAAAGCAAAACATTTAACTGATATCAAGATTAATCGCTACGGACATTTAAGTTTTGAAAACAATTTTAGCTTTTAACATGCAGCATTGTAAAAGCTAATGAGAATTTTCTCATTCTTTCAAAGTTTTGTTCCCTTTGTCTTCTAGTTTCTCATGATTCAGTGTTCATTCACGATATCAGCCTTCCTGGAAAACTTCTGCCTTGACTATGGTCTAAGTTTTTTTTCCACCATGCTTTCATTTCTTCTGATATATATTTATATTACAAGACAGAAAACACTATTTTGAATTATTTGAGGGCAAGTCTGTGCTTTACACATTTCTTCAATTATAATAATCATTACCAAACCCAAGTTCAAAGGCTTGTTGTTTTCAAGATTCAAGAAAAGTGTTGATGTAAGGGGGAAAAATGTTTTACTAAGGGACTATCAATCTGAAAATTTGACAGATATGTTGCCTCTTCAGTACTATCTTCTCTGCATGATCACAAGAAGAATTTTATGGGAGAAAAAGAAAAAGAATTGTTTATTTTAGGTAGCTGGTTTGGAGACCTGCAGGTCCCAGAAGGAGCAATAAATTCTTTGCGAACTGGTGCCCTGAGGTCCAGTCTGCTGGACCAACAAACTGAAAGAAAGGTTTCTGAGTAAGGCATGATATTTGGAGGCACAGACAAAACAAGATAAAGACAACTTTCTTTATCAAGAAGAGCTTACTGGTTTTGTTTGTTTTTGCAAGTCTTTGCTTGTTTCAATTTACATCAGTTCTTTCTTGCATGTCTATCAGAGGTAGGATAGCATATCACATCTAGCTGCTTCCTACAGAATAAGGTCATTATAGGGAAATGTGGAGACTCAACAAATTGACTGCATGGGGATAGCACATCTCCGCAGGTAATTTACATTCTACTTTCAGGACCCTTATCATGACACTGGATTTTGGTCCAAGGTATTCTTTTTAACGGGATGGCATATTTTTTTTTTTTATTTTGTAATCTGCCCTTTTAAACCTCTTAAGAAGTTCCACAGAGTCAGAGACACAGTACAGTTGTAAGGCTTGCACGAGCCTGGTTTGATCCCCGGACCCCATGTGGGTCCCAGAGCCTGGTAGGGTGATTCCTGAGCACAGAGACAGGAGTAGTCCTGATCACTGCTGGGTGTGGACCAAAAACCAAAACCATAGCTTAAAAAATTTATTGTGCAAATATTTCACATAATTCATTGTTCAGTCAATTCTACTCACCATTAATTGCAATATGCAAGGTGGTTGTAGGTTTCAGAGCTAAAGAAAAGTCTCTAAAGCCATAAGAAGAAAGCATACACTTTTAAACAAAAGATTCTTAAACATTGCATCGATCCTCAATATTCCATCAGGAAAATGTTCCATAAGAAAAACAAAAACCAAAACCAAATATCTCCTGCAATTTTCGGAGGAGATAGTTATTTTTTCATATTTTTATGTCTTATTTTCACAGTCTTATTTTCATAAACTCTGCAACTTTTGTCTTAAATTCTATGACATATCTTTATTCTGAAGGTTTTGCAAAGTACTCACCACCAGTCTTCTATTAACAAAAAGCATTAGGAAATGAATGTGAGTGGGGAAGGCTTTAGGATGCTCAATATTAAATATTTTAGTAGAACACAGTTGACAAGGAATCTTGCTTAAAATTGCTATATATAATTTCCTAGAATAATACCAGAATTTACCATATCATGTCAGTCCTACATGAGTTCCAGGTAATTTTAGAACATACTTTATAAATATTTATATATAAGTTAAGGTTGAGCATTTTTCTTTATGTGCAAGTCCTTCACTTTTCCATAAAGTTTTTATCTACAAAATTTACTTAATCCATATTTATTTCTCTTTTCACACGGAGAGATACCCATTATTATTTGGTGCTTTAGAAACCCTTCTAGACTACCCACATCTTATTTTCCTTTTAATCAGTTAAGATTTTATTAGAATTTTTATTTCCAGGAAGTATTTCAGATATTTAAAAAGTTAAAACAGATTAATTCAAAACAAACATAATTACCCATTAATATGTTAAATGAATGCAATAGATACTTCAAAATTGAAAATAAAACTTGGCTCTCTTAAAACCAGGCATAGGTTTACTTCACTTAAACAAGTAAAAACTGATGTTAAAGCTAACAAAAAATATGATTTTAACAACACGGCTTCATTTTCTAGAGAAACTAACAATTTGCAGTATAATATTAATGGCTAAAAACAGCATTCAGAATACTTTTGTTCTCATTGAAAGTAATCCCTCAGGTGATTCTTGACTAATGCAAGGGTCTGTGCATGCTGAGAATGCTGCACTGGTTAGGACCCAAAGCGTCAAGAATCACTAAGTTTACACTTAAAAATACTTGGAGGACTCCAGGACTGTAACCAATGATGCTCTCTGAGTAGTGCGGTGCCAGTCCTTGAACCGGGGCTGGCTGCATGCAGTCACGTGGTGGAAAGGGATACCTCTACATCTTTCTGACTTCTTACCAGGAATTTTTTTTCCCTAATTAATAAAGTCCTTTATAACTACTTTTCCATGGCCCAGGATCAAATGTTGCATTTGATCAGTCATGGTGTTTCACTCTTCTGATCTGCTTTGTTTTTGACCAGTTATTCTTTCAAATTTTATTAAAGAGCCATGATTTATAAAGTTACTGATGGTTACATTTTTGGCATACAATAATTCAACACCAATCATTCCACCAGTATCAACTTCCCTCCACTTGTGTTCCCAGATTTCCAACCAAATTCCTACTCTGTCTTTACCTGTTAACTTGACAGGTGTATTATAAAGTTGGTTGGTTGTTGATTTTTTTTTTTCGTAATTTCCGTATATGACTGTACCCCTCACTCATATAATTGGTTGCATGGTTTTGAAACTATTCCACTCATAGTGGTCACTGTCTACCAATATTTATTTACTTTTTGTTTTTTAAAAAAACAAGAGAAACACCAGGAATTAGATGGCACAACACATCAGGTTCTGAGGCAAAACTGAAAAATATAAAATTGAACATTTCAACCTTCTGTCTTCACTGGGAAAGCAGAATCCATGGCATGTGACTGAACACAATAAAACATAGCCCAGGAATAGAGAACCAAGCTAACCTCACCCAAGGCCAAGGGAGTTTATGGGAAGAGAAGGAGAACCCACCAATATTTTCTAGCTAAGGGATTACTAGGTTTTCAGGGTTGGTGAGTTAGTGTCTAGATCCCCATTGCTTTGACCTCCAGCAATAATTCATCCTGATGTAGGCAGGCAGGTAAGGAAGGCCTTCGCCCTCAAGCCCAGGGTAGTGAATTTCCTGTAAAATTATACTATCAATAGTCCTGAAGTTGCAAAATAGTCAACCTGCAGAAAACAGGAACTAAGGCCTGATAAGATTGGCTCAGCAACAGAGCCAGAGAAGGCCAGACCCCACTCTGACAGAAGCTCCAGCAGGAACAAAAGGCCAGGAAAGGAATATCAAAGAAAACTGTCACCACTCCCAACCCTACCCACCTTGGCAACCTCCTTAGCAATAGACTTTTACCTAGGTAGATGCCCTATGTGGGACCAGGTTGTAAAAACCTTTTTACGAGCCACCTGGAGCAAGGGAGAGTGTGCATCTGCTGCCAATCTCCCGTGCTGCTTGTGCCACTGGCAGAGCACATGGGTCACCCACATGTCCCCACCTTGACATGCAGACTTTCATGCTTTCCTGTGTCTAATGCTGGGATGTGTGTAGGAGCTTCTCCACCTTTGGAAGCCCACTCTCTCTCTTGAGCGTGTTACTCTCTCCCACTTTCTCTCCTTCTCTTCAAAAACTTCCAAATAAAACCTGTTTTCACTTCACTGCTCGTCTATTCCTAAAATTCTTTTCTGTGAGGTGAGACAAAACCCCACTAACTGTGGGTCCCAAGGTGGCAGAGGCAGATTGGTCGAAAGTGACCTTCTCTCTCCTCTCTGCTTCACATAAACCACCCGTGGGTTCCATGGACATCACTTCTATTATTGGACATGGAGTAGGGCAGGAACAGCTCCATCCTGCCTGGTTCCTGCTTCAAGTTTTGTTTTACTTAAACCTTTTTGTTGTTCTCAAAAGCCCGCTTCTCCTCCCTGGCCATCTGTGAAGGAAGGTCATTTGGGCTGAAAACTCGGCTTTGGCAAATAGTTTCATAACCGCTATTCATTGTCTATAGAAGTCCAGATGCAAGTAGGGTGGGTAGCTGCCAGAATGTTCTGAAAACATGTTTAGACCACCTATCTGTAACTGCTTGTTTGTACTATTTGAGATGAATAATGAAACTTGCAATTTTCACTTACGTTTTTGTTGTAAAGCGCAGGCTATGATGTAAGCAATAACTATAAAACTAACAGCTTTTCCCTTGCTCAGGGTCTTACTTAGGCCTGTGTGCCTAGAAGTTTGACCCCAGCTAGCAGGCTTAATAAACTCCACTTGTGTGTTACATTATTGGCTGAACGATTTGTGCAGGTTCATAAAGGGGGAGATTATCGACACTGTACCCTAACACTATTTGCTGACCAATTAAACCAGATCAGCCCAATACGATGGTTTCAACTTCACCCTCTAACATGGCCTCGGCCTTTCAGTGTTCTCACAGAAGTAACTTTAGATTAAAAGTAACTTTTTTATCAGTACACTTCTTCCGGCCTTAAAAAAAAAATCTGGTCAATGGGAAAGAGAGAGAAGGAAGAAAAGTGCCTGCAATGAGAGGCTGAGTGTGGGTGCCAGGTGAGGTGTGTGGCAGGAAGAAAAATGGGGACATTGGTGGTGGGAAAGGTACACTGGTGAAGGAAGGAGTGTGTATTAGAACACTGTGACTAAAACCCAATCATGAACAACTTTGTAACCGTATCTCATGGTGATTCAATAGAAATCTGGGATATGAAAGATCAAGAAATGTCTACACCATAAAAGTAAATCAATTCACTGATTCTGGGTGAAAAGTCTGCAATTTGCCACTCAAGAGAGTTCTCACAGATTGCTCAATGTCTGATTGGGGAAAGGAGGTTGGGTGAGGGGAAGGAAGTTCCTGAATGTGTACCCTGGTAGGGTCTGGTGTCGATAATTCCCCCCTGTCTGAACCCACACAAAGAGTTCAACCAGTAATGTAGTACACAAGCAGAGTTTATTAAGCCAGCTAGCTGGGGTCAAGCTTCTAGTCACTCAGGCCCAAGCAAGACCCCGAATAAGGGAAAAGCCACAAATTTTATAGCCAATGCTTACATCATAGTCTACACTTACGATTTTTTTTTCTTTTTGGGTCACATCTGGCGATGCACAGGGGTTACTCCTATAACTCAGGAATTACTCCTGGCGGTGCTCAGGGTACCATATGGGAAGCTGGGAATCGAACCTGGATTGGCCGCATGAAAGGCAAATACACTGATGAATTTTAACAAAAACATAAGTTAAATGCAAGTTTCATAATTCAGAAGAAAACATACTTTAAAACAGTACAAATAAGCAGTTACAGATATGTGATCTAGACATGTTTCCAGAACATTCTGGCAGCTACCCACCCTGCTTGTATCTGGGTGGCTTCTATAGATGGTGAATAGCGATTATAACTATTTGCCAAGGCTGAGTTTTCAGCCCAGTTGTCCTTCCCTCACAGATGGCCAGGGTGGGGGAGAAGCAGGGTTTTAAGAAAAACAAAAAGGTTTAAGTAAAACAAAACATGAAGCAGGAACCAGGCATGACGGAGTTGCTCCTCCCCACTCTGTGTCCAACAACCCCAAGGTAACTTTTCCTATTTACATACCGGCATACTGTATCACTGCATCACTGTCATTCTGCTGTTCATCGATTTACTCGAGCGGGTGCCAGTAACATCTCCATTCCTCCCAGCACTAAGATTTTAGCAGCCTCTCTTTACTCGTCTTTCCCAACAATTGGAGGCTCTTTTAGGGTCTGGGGAATGAGATATTTTATTGTTACTGTTCGGGGCATACCAAAAACACCATGGAGAGCTTGCCAGGCTCTGTCTCTCTCTCTCTCTCTCTCTCTCTCTCTCTCTCTCTCTCTCTCTCTATATATATATATATATATATATATATATATATATATGGGCTGGAGCGATAGCATAGCGGTTGGGCTTTCGCCTTTCATGCAGCCAACCCGTGTTCGATTCCTCTGCCCCTCTCAGAGAGCCCAGCAAGCTACTGAGAGTATGGAGCCCGCACGGCAATTAGTCTCCGAATGAGAGACGTTACTGGTGCCCGCTCAAACAAATCGATGAGCAATGGGATGACAGTGACAGTGACATATATATATATGTGTGTGTATATATATATATATTTCCCTCTATGATTTACCAGCATACTACTTATAAGAATTATCCTACCTGCTGCAAACTGCACAGACTCAGAGACTGTAGTATCAGACCTACCTGATCCTGCAAGTCACTCGGAGGTGAGTGAAGAGAAGAGAAAAAGAAAGGAGACGGGATCCATTTATCTACTGCCATCTCTCACCACCAGTATCCTTCTCTGTATTTTGATTGGTTACCTGTTTTGGCCACCTGTTCTTTGGGATACCTGTTCCATAGGCAAGATTTAAAGTGACCGACTAAGTTCACCTGATTTCTTGGTATCAGCATAATCTGATAAATCCCGGTGCCCTGTTTTGGCCAATTGCTCTAATTGTTGGGAAACAGGAAGGTCAAGCTTTCTTGCATACATAGATGCTCCTGGCTGTGCTTATCAAAGTTTTTTACCCATCCAAGTTCAGGTGCTCCCTGCTTGAAGACCAAGGGACAAGAGTTGATGGGGGCTGGCGATGGATGGAGAAGGTCTGTCAGGGGCTAAAGATACAGCATATTTAGTGTATAAATTATCAACAAATTAACAACAACAACAAAAAGATAGTACTTACATGGTCACAGAATGGGTTTTCATTAAGAAAAAAAAAGGAGCAGGGGAGATCATTTTTAGGAGAGCAGGTTGCAGAATGCCAGAAAAATCATTAAATTCCCTTTGGGCTGGTCTCTTACTGTATACCCTATCTTATCTGTAAAAAGTAGAAACAAAGGTTTTGATTAAAGGTTTGGCTTGAGGCATGCCACAAGAAAAGGGCTATTATTCTAGAGCAAAAATGTTTCCTCTGTGTGTGTGACTCTGTGTGTGTGTGTGTTTTATTGTTGTTTCTATATTTTGTTTTGTCAAAAGCTGTAAGTGCTCAGGATGGTTATTTTTTCTTTTTTTTTTTTTAATTTGCTATTTTGTTTTTTGCTGGATCCATAGCACAGAGGGTAGGGCATTTGCCTTGCACAAGGCCAAGCCAGGTTTGATTCCTCCATCCATCTTGGAGAGCCCAGCAAGCTAGTTAAGGAGAGTATCCCGCCCACATGGGGCAGAGCCTGGCAAGCTACCAGTGGCATTTTTGATATGCCAAAAACAGTATCAACAAGTCTCACAATGGAGACATTACTGGTGCCCACTCAAGCAAATTGATGAACAATGGGAGGACTTTAGTGCTATATTTCTTTTTATTAAAAGCATCAGCAATGTTAATGAGTGTTTTATGCATACAATGTTCCAACATCAAACATTCTCCCCAGAGTGTCTGCTGTTAAGTATCAGCTCCCTGATATTTTGTATATTTGTTTGTTTTGTTTTGAGGCCACACTTAACTGTACTCAGGGCTTACTCCTGGATCTACGTTGAGGGATCACTCCTAGAGTGCTCGGAAAATCATATGGGTTGCTGGGGATCAAACCCAGATTGGCTGCATGCAAGGAAAAATGCCCTTTTCACTGTACTCTTCAGACCCAATTTCCTAGTTTTAAGTATTGAGTCTATTTTACATAACCCATAAATTCAGCATGAAAGTACTGAAACAGGCAGGCAGGTAAATAGAGGATTCCCCATGACAATAAATTCTTGGGAAGTAATAAAACCGAAGCAGTAGGGTGTTTGCTTTGCACGTGGCCAACCTGGGTTCAATTCCTCTGTCCCTCTCGGAGAGCCTGGCAAGCTACCAAGAGTATTCTGTCTGCATGGCAGAGCCTGGCAAGCTACCTGTGACATACTCAATATGGCAAAAACAGTAACAACAAGTCTCACAATGGAGATGTTACAATGGGATGACAGTGCTACAGTGCTACAATAAAACCAATTGGCCCTAAGGCTGTCAGGACCCACCTTGTGGAGACAGGAACTAAGGTCTGATAAGACTTTTACCTGATTTCAGCACCAGCCCAGAGAAGGCTGCACCCCACCCTCTGAGAGAAGCTCAGGCAGGGACAAAGGCCAAGGAAGGAACTTCAAAGGAAGATTATACACTCCTCCCAACTCCACCCCTTGGCAACCACCCAAGCAGCAGACTCTTCCCTGGTAGAAATCCCCATGTGAGACAGGTTGGGAAAACCCTATAAAAGCCAACTTGGATAGAGGAAGCACAAGCATACGCTGTCCTGAGCGCGTGTGGTACTGGACCATATGTACGGCCTGCGTCTCCCCTCCTGAGATGAGTACTTTCATTCTTTAATACCTTATGCTGGGATATGGGCTGGGGCTCTCTCAGCCTTTGGAGTATACCATGTTCTCTCTTGAGTGTATTACTCTCTCTCTTTCTCTCCTTCCCTCTCCTTCCTCAAAACTTCCAGATGTAATCTTTTTGTTTGTTTTTGGGCTGGAGTGATAGCACAGCGGGTAGGGCACTTGCCTTGTATGAGTCCAACCCAGGTTTGATTCCTCCGCCCCTCTCAGAGAGCCCAGCAAGCTACCGAGAGTATCCTGCCCACACGGCAGAGCCTGGCAAGCTACCCGTGGTGTATTCAATACGCCAAAAACAGTAACAACAAGTCTCACAATGGGAGATGTTACTGGTGTCCACTCCAGCAAATCGATGAACAACGGGATGACAGTGACAGTGACAGTTTGTTTTTACTTCACTGCTCCTTTCCTCCTGAAATTCTTTTCTGAAAGGAGTAAGATGCAAAAGGCCTGGATAAGGGGGCTGGAGGAATAGCACAGCGGGTAGGGCATTTGCCTTGCGTGCGGCCGACCCGGGTTCAAATCCCAGCATCCCATATGGTACCCTGACAACCGCCAGGGGTGATTCCTGATTGCAGAGCCAGGAGTAACCCCTGTGCATCACCGGGTGTGACCCAAAAAGAAAAAAAAAAGGCCTGGATAAGATCTCTAGGACTGACTTTCCCACAAAGAGCAATTCCTCGCTTCAGCTGGA
Organism: Sorex araneus; assembly: GCF_027595985.1. Lineage (NCBI taxonomy): Eukaryota > Metazoa > Chordata > Mammalia > Eulipotyphla > Soricidae > Sorex > Sorex araneus. Next base: position 302,754,828 of record NC_073303.1, on the reverse strand, counting down.
GTTCATGTCTCCCCAGGAAAGCAGTGGTGGGACTCAACTCCTGTGCTGTGCAAAACCAATGGACTCAGGTGCAGCTTGATGGCTGCTGAGTTGGCTACTGGAACATGATGTTTGTGCTCTGTCAAGGCTCTTCTGGACTTTATCAGTTCTAGGTTTCCCAGCCCTTCCCAGGCTGGCAAAGGTACGTAGAGATGAAGAAGAGATTCCCTTCTCCAGGCTGCCTCCTCTCTCTTCTCTGCTTCACTCAAGTTACCGGGGGAATCCACTGGCTTTAGTATAAGTAGCACCGCACTGTAGCACTGTTGTCCCATTGTTCATCGATTTGCTCGAGTGGGCACAAGTAACGTCTCCATTGTGAGACTTGTTACTGTTTTTGGCATATCAAATACACCATGGGTAACTTGCCAGGCGCTGCCATGCAGGCAGGATACTCTTGGTAGCTTGCCGGGCTCTCCGAGAGGGACAGAGGAATTGAACCCATGTTGGCTGCATGCAAGATAATTGCCCTACCCACTGTATAGCTCCATGGTTCCTATTCTTGGAGTCTTGATGCCAATAACCACTTTCACCTCTCCTGGGACAGGAGAGGCAAAATTTACCTAGACTACTGAGATCACTTCTTCTGTGTCTCTGTTACAGTTCAATTTGTACTTTCCGTATTTCAAGTTTGTTTAATTTTCTAACATGTGAGTAGAGAATTTTTATTCCACTAGATCAATACTAATATTTTAAGCCTTTCATTGTCCTCCATTAATAACTTAATTGGTTGAATTTTACGTTAATTACTTTGACCAACAAATAATTGATTTCCACAAAGGTTAGCACCTTTTAATAATGTAAATTTTTAACAAATACTGTAGGCTTAATTGTAGCAATTTGCATCTCTGGAATTTTTGCACTGTGCTAGAGGTCTTTCTGGGACAGGGATGTCATTTGGCTCAATTCTCACACTGAGAAGACTTTAAATTTTTGTCATTTGATTTTATCTTTAATGCAAACCTCTTAATTTTTTACTGTGAAATCCCATTGCAATTTGCCTTGTTTATATTAACTTTTGCTTATACCAACTCAAATATTTGCAATAGTCAATAAGCAAGTTTAATATCTGTTTACTTTTTCATTCTACAAGAAGTTTTAAGAATTAGCATTAATTTTTTTTCTCTCTATCATCATCATCATTATCATCATCATCATCATCATCATCATCATCATCATCATCATCATCATCATCATCCCATTGATCATTGAATTTCTCGAGTGGTCCCAATAACATCTCCATTTGTCCTAGCCCTGAGATTTTAGAAACCTCTCCTTTCCAATGATGCCACATTGGAGGCTCTTTCAGGGTCAGGGGAATGAGACCCATCATTGTTACTGGTTTTGGCATATGAATACGCAACGGGGAGTTTGTGAGGCTCTCCTGTAGGGGCAGGAAACTCTCGGTAGCTTGCTAGGTTCTCCAAGAGGGAGGACTAGGCTATAAGATGTTGCTTCCGGGAGCTTGGTTTTATAGTCTCTGAATGTTGGTCATTGGTAGGATTACACAACACCAGGGACACTCCCTGGGTGTGACCACCTAGCTACTGGAAAATGAGGGATCTGCGCAGAAGAGGCCCAGTCCTGATCTGATCAGGCTTGGAGATCTCAGCCCCGGGTCCCACATACCTGGGTTCCTCTGCTGGTTCTTTCGTGCATGAGGCTTGTCTGACCATATGGAGAGGGGCCTTGAGCATGGCTGTGCCTGAACTCCGGAGGCCTTCAGCTGAGGGGGCTCTGCTTGGGGCAGGGAAGGAAACTGAAACTCACCCCAGTGAAGACAGCCAGGCGCGGTGCAAGAGACTCTTCGTTGCTCTCCTCTGGGAGCTAATTTTATTTATTTATTTATTCATTTTTAAACTCTCTGACTTGGCATTTAGTACTTAAAGTGAAAAAGTCAAATCTCTCAGCATTTCAACATGATGACTGCTGTTTTTCTTTTAAACCCCATCCCATTTTTACTGTTTCCACACACTAGCATAAATAAATTAAAATAGTATATTACCTTGGTTCAAGGATACACAGCAATGACATAAGGACAGTGACATTGGGGCAGTGACTGGGGACTGGTGGGGATGGGGAGGGGCAGAAGGTAATCTGGTTAATTTGCTTTAAAGCTCACTTGGGGTAAACCATTAAACCTTGGGAATAGTTTAGGGGAGAAATAATTGTATTAATTTACCCATTTTCCAGTTCCTTGATCTGATGTTTCTAAGGTTGGAACTCACAGTAGCTGACTAGCATAACTCACCCATCGTCATCATCATCATCATCATCATCATCGTCATCATCATCATCATCCATTGATCGTGGATTCTCTCGAGCGGGCCCAGTAATGTCTCCATTCATCCTAGCCCTGAGATTTTAGCAGCCTCTCTTTACTCATCCTTCCCAATGGTGCTACGTTAGAGGGACTTTCAGGGTCAGGGGAATGAGACCCATCATTGTTACTATTTTTGACATATGAATATGCCATGAGGAAGTTTTCTAGGCTCTCTCATGTGGGCAGGAAACTCTCTGTAGCTTGCCAGGTTCTCCAAGAGGGAAAACTAGGCTATAAGATGTCTCACGGCTTCAAAGCACGCTTTCATGAGCTTGGTTTTATAGTGTCTGGATGTTGGCCATTGTTGGGATTACATGGCGGGCTGGGGGGAGGTTTCTGGGTGTGATTGCCTAGCTACTGGAAAATGAGGTGGAAGAGGCCCAGTCCTGATACGAGCAGACTTGGAGATCTCAGCCCCGGGTCCCGTATACCTGTGTTCCTCTGCCGGTTCTTTCATGCGTGAGGCTCGTCCCAACATGTGTAGAAGGGCCTTGAGCATGGCTGTGGCTGAATTCCAGAGGTCTTGGCTGTGGGAGCTCTGCTCAGGGTAGGGAGGAAAACTCAACCCACCCCCTCTGAGGGGCCCTGATGAAGACAGCCAGGCAGGGGGGCAAGAGAGTCTGTGTCGCTCTCTTCTGGGAGCTTGGTTTTATAACTCACCCATATATTTTAAAATAATCTGATGAGGAAAAAAGCTAAGAAAAAAACTAGACTAAAACATTATCCTAATAGTTTGTCGAAAGATGGTCCTGAGGGATAGTATAATAGGTAAGGGCATATGGATGCAGTAGACCAGGATTATATACCAGATACCATAGGTTTCCCCAAGCCCCACCAGGCTTGATTCCTGAGCTAGGAGTAAGTCCTGAGCACTACCAGTTGTGCCCCCCACCCCACCCCCCAAAATATCACCGTAACAACAGAAATAGAAGCATAGCTCTGTTTCATCAGGGATCAGAAACTGAAAGTCCAAAATGTTTTAACTAGCAACATGATTTCTTTGGAGAAGAGTTGAGAGCAGATTATTAGCACTGTAGCACTGTCATCTTATTGTTCATTCATTTGCTTGAGCAGGCACCAGTAACGTCTCCATTGTGAGACTTATTACTATTTTTGGCATATCCAATACTCCATGGGTAGCTTGCCAGGCTCTGTCGTGTGGGCAGGATACTCTGAGTAGCTTGCCAGGCTCTCTGAGAGGGACAGAGGAGTCGAACCCAGGTCGGTCACATGCAAGGCAAACACCCTCCATGCTGTGCTATTGCTCAGGTCTGACAGATTATTAATTCAGAAAAATTTGAATTTTATGTCAAATTTGGAGCATCCTTAAACTCAGTCAGCTGTTGATAGAGATCATCAAAGGCTCCCCAAAGATATAGATATACCTTGGAATTGAGCAGGTCCAAATTTCCAAAGGAATGCATTATGCTAATAGAAAGGAACATTAGCTGACTTTCTGACGGAATGTGACCTCATCTTGGGTTGCTTAAATTTCATATTCTTATGCAATAGTAGGAGAGGGTGACTGTGAAAGATACAAACTTTTTGCAACTAATGCCAGAAGGTTCTTAAGCATTAGAAGTACAGTAACACAAGCATATTTATAATCCAAAATGATGGAGTGTGCAATTGTACCATTATAGCAGTTTGTCGGGTACTGTGATTAACACTCTATTAAAGGCTAAAAATGTTTTTCAGAAAATAAATAAGATTTACAAAAAAGTGAGAGGAAAGCATGTTTACAGAGAATGTAGCTGACTTTGTTTTCTTATGTTAATCATGTGTAATCTTTGTATTTTAGGTGAGTTGATATTTAACATCTGTTTTCTTATTTATTTATACTTAAAGATCTGCATGGGGTCTGTCAAGAACAGCTCAAAAGACGGTAGTCACAATTTAGGATTCAAGTATAATGAGGAAAGGAGAAATTACAATTAAGAGAATCACTTCAAGTCACTATGGAGTCTATTCCTAATGACTATATAACAGGTATAACCTCTGAGTTTTAAATTTATTTTTCCAGGTTATTGCAGAAGGTCTACAACATTAAGCAAACCCACATCTGAATAAAATTGCTGAATCAGTTATGCTGTTTTAATAACAAATCTAGGGAATTGAACAACTGACAAATCAGGTTAGTACATAAAAGAAAATAATAAATATCCATCTTATACGGAGTTAGTTGTGCACAAACTAATTGAAGGATTTAGGTCAAAATCTGGTATTTCATACCATGCAGTTTTAAATTTTTTGAATAAAAATGTATTTGTTTATATATATACACATTCAGAGATTTGACAAAGAAATCTGACCATCTAGTTGGTGGGTGGCCACAAGGTCTTCTGACGTCCTGTAGAATCCAGTAGGTAACAACAACTTTGTCCAGCATTCATCTCTGAATAGCATTACATGACCGGCCCATCTGATTTTTGATGCCTTGGCAAATGAGAGAGCATCCCTGATTTTTGACCGTCGACGGAGGTCAGAACTCTGGATTCCTTCTCTCATTTGAGTGAGACATGATATTCCCAGCATAGCTCTTTCCATTCCTCTTTGGGATACCTAATACCATTCTCATCCTGGTTGCGTACAGCCCAGGTCTCTGAGGCATATATTAGTGCAGGAAGAATGGTGGAATCGAAAAGATGTGCCCAGAGTTAGAGATTCTTCATTCTCTTAACCACCTCTTTGATACTCTTGAATACATTCCATGCTGCTCTCTTCCTCCTGTGCAGTTCTGGCACCAAGTCCTTCCTCATGTTGATTTCTCGACCCAGATACACATAGCTGCTGCATTCAAAGATGTTCGTTCCATCAAGAGCAAAAGGAGCTTCAGGGACCAGTTCGTTTTTCATGCACATCGTCTTGTTGAGATTCAGCTGCAATCTGACCTTTCCACACTTGTGGTCGAAGTCGGCCAGCATTTGTGCTGCTTGGCTAATGTTTGGTGTTATGAGAACGATGTCATCAGCGAAGCGGAGGTGGTATAATTGCCGACCACTTATCTTCACTCCCATTCCTTCCCATTCCAGTCGTCGCATGATGTTCTCAAGGGCGGCAATGAAGAGTTTTGGTGAAATGGTATCACCGTGTCCCACCAATCTCTTTACATCAATGATCACTTCCTTGTAGAATGGTGAGATCCTGGTGGTGAATCCACAATACAGTTCAAAGAGGATTTACTGAGTTTGAACGCCCTGTTTGTCTAGGGTTTTGATGACTGCCTCAGTCTCAACAGAATCGAAGGCCTTCTTTAAGTCAATGAACATTAGACAGAGCGGCATCTTGAACTCTCTCGAAAATTTAATGAGTCTGGTCACTGTGTGGATATGGTCTACCATGCTGAATCCCCTTCGGAACCAGGCTTGCTCCCATGGTTGTCCTTTGTCTAGTGTTCTGCCTATTCTATTCAGAATGACACTAGTGAACAACTTGTAGATGACAGACAGCAGGCAGATTGGGCGATAGTTGCCAATGTCTTGGATGTCTCCCTTCTTGTACAACAGAATGGTCTTACTGGTTTTCCACTGGGATGGAACCTTGCATTCAGACAGGTAGCATGTGAAGAGTTACTGGTGGCAGATTCTTCAGGTGTCCGGGTCTGAACTTGTCCGGACCAGGTGCTGTTCACATCTTTACCAGCAAAATGGTGTGTCGGATTTCAGAAGGGAGAATGTTGGGAAGGACATATCCATCCTGCAGAATTTGGTATGTGGGCAGGTGGACATGGCTGTCAAAGAGATCCGAGTAGAAGTCGTGAATAATTTTCTCCATTGCCTTTCTGGAGGATGTGATAGATCCATCAGGACAATTTGAGGCTCTTCCTGTTCCTGGAGCGAGCAGATGTCATTGGGCTGCTCTAGCTCGAGACAGGGACAAATGGAGATGTTACTAGCGCCCGCTCGAGCAAATTGAAGATCAAAGGGGCTTCAAGTGATACAAGTGATATATACACATATATAATTTTTTTCTAGAGGTATTTGGGTAATATAAATGAAGGGACATGTTTTGCATTATCTTGGTATTTTCCTTCATCCTCTATTTTGGACTCAGGTCAACTGAACAAATATTAGTTTACTGTGAAGATTTATATGGATATGTAGAGCTAGATAAATCTCAGTCTCAGTTTTGCAGAGAAAAATATAGGATCAGAGATGGAGTGGAATTGTTGTGATCATACTATACATCTGCGTTTATATTTACATATATTATTAGGTACTGGCAGAGGAACCCAGGGTGTGTGTAATCCCATCAACAGCCAACATCCAGAGAGAGACTTAAAAGCAAACTCTCAGAAAAGAGTGTCTCAGAGAGTCTCTTGCCCACATGCCTGGCTGTCTTCCCCGGGGTCCCTCAGAGGGGATGGACTCCAGCTTCCCTCCCCACCCTGAGCAGAGCTCCCGGCAGCCGAAGACCACTGGAATCTAGCTACAGCCATGCTGGAGGCCCCTCTCCACACGTTCGGACAGGCCTCACGCATGAAGGTACCGGCAGAGGAACCCAGATCTGTGTAATCCCATCAACGGCCAATATCCAGAGACTTAAAAGCAAGCTCCCAGAAGCAATATCTTATAACCTACTTCTACCTCTGGGAGACAGTAGCAAGCTACTGAGAGTTTACTGCCCACATAGGACAGCCTTGCAAGCTTCCCATGGTGTATTCATATGCTAAATCCAGTAACAAGTTGGATCTCATTCGCCTGACTCTGAAAGAGCCCCCAGTGAGACATCTTTAGGAGGGCAGAGCTGAGATAGACTTCTAAGATCTCAGGGAAAGGACAAAATGAGAAGTTACTGAGCCCACCCTAGAAATTGGTGATTAATGGGATTTTGTGATCGTGATATTATTAAAGCAACTGATATTTTTCTTTTAAAAATCCTCATTAGTTTTCTTTTATCCAGAGTAGAATTCTGAAAAACAGATAGCTTATGAAATTAAATTAAGAACACAGAATATATCATGACAAGAGCAGAACTAAAATTGATCTTATTTACATTCAAAAATGTACAATAAGCATTTAACATCCAATAGTGAACAAGTTGATCGTATATAGATGCATTTTTAAGACTAAACAATCATCAGACATCTATTCAATGATACAATACCAGCTCTTTCAAACATATGAATAATCTAGATAATACAGTTATTTTATTACAGTGTTGCAATAATCATTTATATTTCAATGATGTACTTCCTTTGTAAGTAATGTACAATACTAATCTTACATGTAGTTCCCTGATCATAATATATATTTAACTATATTCTTCATTTACATATCATATGGATTTTGAACTCTATAACCAATAAATTATTTTACATAAAAACATTTTGTAAATTTTAAAGTTGGAAATGTGAGACAAACTAAAATTTCTGAGTTATATACAAAATGTTTTATAGAGCAAATCAATGCATATAAAAAAGTAGATAAAACTAAATTTAGTTAGATCTAAAACATCTGGCTCAATACTTACATGATATATTATTAAAACAATTGATATTTTTCTTTTAAAATTTGCATTAATTTTCTTTTTATCCATTTTATGGAGTTGACAAAACTAGATTTAGCTAGATTATTTTAAACCTAACTAAATTTTATCACTTTCCATTGTGTAGCTTTTGTGTTAACACTTATAAATCAAGTAGTTATGGTTTTAGCATGCCAATGAAAATGATTACATAATTTTAAACTCATTTAACGATTATATCTTAACATAAAATCAGAACATTATAACCAGTACTAGAAAAGAAGTTATATAAATAAACTATACTTCAGATTTGTACTTAGAGTTATCTTATAACTACAAATAATTTTCTCCCCATAGATAAATAAAATTATTCCTAAAATACACATGCACACACAGAGAAACCTTTTCCTGCAGTCAGTGGTTTAAATAATAGGATTTTTTTGATAGATAACTTGAACATGTTTATTATTTCCCTTGTCTCAAAATGCTATGGTATATATTTTATTTAGATGTGTTCATGAAAAACGAACTAGTCCCTGACATTCCATTTGCTCTCAATGGAACAAACATCTCTGAATGCAGCAGCTATGTGTACCTGGGTCAAGAACTCAACATGAGGAACGACTTGGCACTAGAACTGCCTTCAAGAGTGTCGAAGAAGTGGTTAAGAGGACGAACATCCGTCTCTGGGCACATCTTTTCGACTCCATCATTCTTCCTGCACTAACATACGCCTCAGAGACCTGGGCCCTATGCAAACAGGATGAGAACGCTATTCGGGTATCTCAAAGAGGAATCAAAAGAGCCATGCTAGGAGTATCACATTTCACTCAAATGAGAGAAGGAATCCAGAGTTCCGACCTCATCAACGATTAAGAATCAGGGATGTTGTCTATTTTGCCAAGGTATTGAAAATCAGATAGGCCGAACACGTAATGCGATTCAGACTCAATTCCATGTGACGTCAAAAGACCACGTGGCCATCCACCAACAAGATGGTCAGACTTCTTCGTCAAAACCCTGAATGAATGTTTTGAGGCTCTTTGTGTTCCTGGAGTGAGCAGATACCTTTGGGCTACACTAGCACGTGACAGGGACAAATGGAGACATTACTGGCGCTGGCTCGAACAAATCAAAGATCAATGGGATGAGTGACAAGTGAAGTGATAGATGTGTGCATCTTTAATCCATTAAATTCAGTAAAAGAGCATTCTATACTACAAAGTAATTTTACACAGTAGAAGTGAAAAAATAGTCGTAGCAAATCAGTGAACTATAAATAACATTTGTGCCTATTCAGCATAGTGTATTATAAAGATAATTATTTAAACAAAGTCATCTAGCACAGTGGGTAAGGCATTTGCCTTGCACTTGGCCGACCCAGGTTCAATTCCTCCATTCCTCTCTGAGAGCCTGGCAAGCTATCAAGAGTTTCTTGCCCGAATGGCAGAGCCTGGCAAGCTACCTGTGGCATATTCGATATGCCAAAAACAGTAACAAGTCTCACAATAGAGACATAACTGATGCACGCTCAAGTAAATCGATGAAAAATGGGACGACAGTGCTACAGTGCAGTGCATCTTCTGTTAATTTTTTTTTTTCTATGTGACTTGGTGGAAATTGCAGGTATTCGCGAAACCAGTATCCTTGCCTCTATATTGCTTAATTTATCTCTTAAAATTTTATTTACCTGAATATGTTCTGTTATATCAATTGAAGTTAGGCATTATTGTATGATTAAGCTTCAGTGGAAAGTGAGTATAGATAGTTTAAATGAATCTAAATGAATTCATTTTAAATGAATTTTGAATCTAGGATTTTAGACACAGGGCATATCTCCAATGCACCCTCTTTCCTGTTGGAAGATGCATTTTGAAAGTCTCATCCTGGGCCAGAGTACAGCAGGTAGGACATTTGTCTTTAATGCTGCAGAACCAGATTTGATTCCCTGCATTCCATGTGGTCTCTTCAGCACCTGCAGGACTAATTCCTGAGTGCAGCAACAGGAATAACCCCTGAGTATCACTGGATGTGGCCCAAAAAGAAAAAAACAAAGAGTAAAAGAAAATTCCATCTTTTAACATGCAGAACATGTAAATTCTATTTTAAAAAAGTTATTAGATCAACAAAAATCAGAAATCTGACTTCTTGAATCTCTGATGATGTGGGCTTTTCATATAAGGACTGCTACAGAGAAAAGATAAATGAAAATTAAGGTTAGTTGGTTGTTTTGATTTGCTCTATGTGCTTGGATCTTTACAGTAGCAGTTTATCGCTCATGCAAGATACCTGGTAAGACTTCCAGCTAAGGCCTGCTTTCTTCATTGACAAAATAAGGGTATTATACTAGATTATCTCTAAAGTCTCATCCAAATATAATATTCTGTGAAAGTAACTAATTTCTTCTATGACAAGTTGTTAAGGAACTGAAAAGTAAAACCTTGGAAGAGGTTCATATTAGCAAAGCAATTGCTATACAAATATGATGAAAAGCAATTACAAATTTTAAAAAATCCAATTTAGATAAATATTTGTGGGGTGTTGACAGACTCCAGTCCATTTACTTTTTCTTTTCTTTTTTTGTAAAACTGAACAGAAAGAATAATCTGAGGTTCCACAAGGAGACAGACTTCTTATTACTAATCACTACTCTTCTTCCTAGTAGTATAGGAAATGAAACATGTGGTGCTATGTAAAACTGATAGCAGGGAAATAGAAATGAGTGGTTGTATCATGTAATAAATCAAGACTGAGAAAAAGTGGGACCGTTTGGAAGAAAACAATGGGTTAGAATTGAAGTTATTGTCTATTCAGGACAGGCAGCCCTTATATTAGTGATAACACATACTGGCAATTATAAAACTTTGGGCAAATTACTCCCTCTTCTCAATCAATTCTTTCAGAGGTAAAAATGAATATGGAAATATGGTCCTCAGAGAATTGTAAGGACTAAAGAAGACAATGTTTAAAAGAACTAAAGTGTCTGTCAATGTTAGAAAGCTTGATAAATGTGGACTATTGTTACAAGTAGTATTAGTAATAGCAATTGCAATAGGAATATTGTACACATTATGAGAAATAGTACTAGGAACAGTAACAGGATTAGAAATATTATATAGCAATAGGAATAGGAATAGGAATATTGTATGCACTAGGAAGATATCGTATACCTTAACATTGCAGAATGTCACCACCAATAAAATAAGATGGATTGTGTTAAAGAGGTTTATGATTGCCTTTGAAATAAGACCCCAATTTAGAAAATTAATTCATGATTAGAACAACTGCTTATAATTGCAATATATATTTAGAAGGCAGAGAAGGCACAGTGGACTTTGTTAGGCGAGGCTGCCAGAAGCCAGACAAGACTCCACTTGCAAGTCAGAAAAACTTCACTGAGAAGAAAAGGCTCCCCTAGAGTAAAGGCTCTGCACCCCAGGAAGCAGGTGAACTCTTTCTATAGATCTAAATTGCAAGAGGAGTGAAGGGGTTCTTTGCTCAACCTCATCCGCAACGGCAACTCAGATGTTCACACCTAACTGGGCTTAAGCGTTTGAGGAGCCTGAATGTTCCTCCATGTCTTTCCTTCTCAGAAAAACCTTTACCTCCATTTTCTGCCATTGGTGGTGGTTGAGTCCTGCTGCCCTCTGGTGGTCCCGTTTTATGGACTGGAGGAGGATGTGTGGACAAAATACATGGACAGCCTGCACGAAGAATTATTATGGATGAAGGCTTACTAGGTTAAATATTACTTGTTTCACAATAGTCCCGTGAGTATGCTTATTACTTTTGCTTATTATCTTTACTTTATCATAATCCATTGAGGAACAGAAAGTTCAAATCACTTGCCCCGTGATATAGGAGGTATGTGTGAGAAACTATTTGCAACATGGAAAACTGTAACTGGGACCTCACCGCCAAGGACTAAAGTAACACTGATATTTTTTAAAGGACTAGTTAATCAATAAAAATGAAATATCAATTTAAATGGGGAAAACATTTTAAAAAGACAAAATAAAAGAAAGAAATTTGAGCATTACTTATATTTGATGCAGAGAGAAAGCCTTAGCATTGTATTAGTAAAATACTATTAAATATTAAATTATTATTAATTATTACAATAGCTAACCAATGTTTCCTAGTGAAATCATATTTATAAGTTTAATCTCTGGCTTAGTTGATATTAGGGAATGTTTTCGCTTCAAAATTCTTATACTTTCTGAAAGTGTGAAGAATCAAACTCAAAAACTTGATAAGCAAAGTTTTTGCAGCAATAAGAATTAAATTTTTTTCTTCTTTTAACCAATTTTAAAATAAAGACTTACATAATACTAAGACCTGCAAAATGTAAGAATTTTATTTGATGAAGAACTGATAAGTGCAAAAACTTACACAAGTTTGATGTAAAGTTTCTACTTATATAACGAAATGCAGGACCCCCAAAAAACCTGCTTTACATTTAGCTCAAGTTAATTTTATAAATCAAACACACTCTCAAGAGAAGGGAAATAACACCCTTGTCATTTTTTGGCAATAGTTTTACAGCTGAATATTTAAACAGCGAGTCTTGGCATCCATAAAAGAGTTTAAACATCAACACTGTTCTTATAAAAGCTGAGCAAATGACAGTTGAGTTGTGGCAATTCTGCTGACTATTCATGTAAGAAATATTCTGAGCTGAAAGGATCTTTGTTCCCTATGTCTTTTATATGGTACATTAATAATTTAAAATTTGTATCTTGTTTAAAATATTTCTCAAAGAAAATGTCTGCTTAAAAGAAAAATGCAAATTGTAGTTTAACTGGATTAAATATATAGTCATACCAAAAGCATTTTTGCTGTGTGTTTGTTCTATGTCTCTTTTTGTTCTACAAATATAAATAAGACTACTCAATCATACTTCAAAGTAGAACTGGCTACATACTAACGAACCCCTGTTAAAATACCAGAAAATATTGCAGATCTCAAAACCAACAATGCTCATATTTTTGTTGGATTAGTTTTCATAAACAGCAAACTGATACAGCAATATCAGTTTCTCATCATTTAAATGAATGAAATATCTAATCCATGTCTATTTTTGTTGAAACATTTACATTGTTACACAAGTCTTGCTACTGTCATTCTGTTATTTACAAATAAATCTTCATATTCAATGATAGATTCATTCACTTAGGAATTAAAATCTAGATTATATAGAGCTATAATTTTATAAGAGAACTATGATACCTCCAAAAAAAAGTTTTCAAACCATTCTGAGGTTTCTTTGTACATTTAATTAGCATTAAAAATAATTTAGAAACATTAAATTATTTGGAAACATTAAATATCTCATACAGTGTTATTTTACAACCAACACCATTTCATTTTAGGTAATTTGCAGTGTGGGCTGGAGCGATAGCACAACAGGTAGGGCGTTTGCCTTGCACGAGGCCGGCCCGGGTTCGATTCTTCCACCCCTCTCGGAGAACCTGGCAAGCTACCAAGAGTATCGATATGCCAAAAACAGTAACAACAAGTCTCACAATGGAGACATTACTGGTGCCCGCTCGAGCAAATCAACGAACAACAGGATAACAGTGACAGTGATAATTTGCAGTGTGGGGTTAGTGGGCTGTTCAGGTAACATCTGGCAGTGCTTAGGGATCATATGCAGTATCAGGTATCAAATTGTGTTCTGCACCTGCGTGCAAGTTTCTTACCTCTTCTACTCTATCTTCAGCTTGGTTAATTTTGAGTATCTTTAACAAAAGTGTCTTAATGGGGCTGAGGATACAATGAGTTCAGCTCTTGACTTGCGCAAAGCTGACCCTGGTCCTCAGAGCACACCAGAATTAAACCCGGAGCAAGTTGGGGTATCACTGTGTCACTGTCATCCTGTGGTTCATCGATTTATTCGAGCAGGCGCCAGTAACATCTCCATTCATCCCAGCCCTGAGATTTTAGCAGCCTCTCCGTACTCATCTTTCCCAACAATTGGAGGCTCTTTCAGGGTCTTTCAGGGGAATGAGACCTGTTACCGTTACTGTTTTTGGCAAATCAAATACAACATAGGGTTTTGCCAGGCTCTGCCATGTGGGCAGGATACTCTTAGCTTGCTGGGTTGGGGTATGTCCCGAAAAACAAAAGACAAAAAATAATTGTCTTCATCAAATTTTATGTTTGGGGGCTGGAGTGATAGCACAGCAGGTAGGGAGGGCATTTACCTTGCATGCGGCCGACCCGGTTTCGAATCCCAGCATCCCATATGGTCCCCTGAGCACCACCAGGGGTAATTCCTGAGTGCAGAGCCAGGAGTAACCCCTGTGCATCGCCAAGTGTGACCCAAAAAGCGAAAAAAAAAATTATATTTGAACTTTCAACCATTAAAAAGGGAATATCATTTGGATTATTTATTTATGTTTATTTTTACCTTTTCTATCTTGTATCAGAGAATAATTGTTTTATTGTTTTGGTGGTTTGTGCTAGTTTTGTTTGGGGGCACACTCAGAAATGCTCAATGCTTACTTCTAGCTTTGAGCTCAGGGATTAAGCCTGGTGGGTTCAAGGAACCTGACCATATAGGTTGCTTTAGGATTCAATCAGGGTCAACCATGTGCAAGACAAGGGCTATACCTGCCCAGAGAGAATAAGGGTTTTAGTATCCTAATCTGATTTACTTTTATGAAATACTTAAATACAAAGGCACCTAGAGAGACAAAGATGTTAAGAAGGGTTATGGTTCGAGTTCACTTCAGAACCTTTTAGACTTATTGAGATTTTATGAAATGCACATATAAATGCTGAGTCCTCAAAACCAACAGTGAGAATTCAAAAATGTCCTTAGCACTTACAAGAGATGTCAGTCATATATTTTACCGTTTACATCTAATTTTTCATTTATATTCTTCTAAAGAATAGACAGAAGCTAAAGTTGTGAGTAATTTTCAATAATTCTAAGTTATTCTATTCTTTTTTCTTTAAAACATCCATTTTAAATCATTTAATTCAGCTGCGCACTATTTCAAAATAATTTCTATTTTCTCTTTGAAATACACAGTTTAAGAAAATGTACTTCATTCTTGGTAAATGTTGATGGATGTTTTTTCTCTGAATCAAAATGGAGATTAAATGATTGATGCTTCTCAGGACAAACGAAATGCCTAGAAGTCTTTTAAAAATAGTAAGAGAAGATATTTTTCTTTGGGCTCTTCTACTTATACAGTTAATGCAAAATTCCCAAAACATTGTTTTGGTTTCCTTAGCCTAGTCAGATAGTCATTTGCTATTTGTTTTTGTCGCTCTAGGTAAAGTTCTTTTATTCTAATATATTTCTAAGAGGTACTTTAACTCAATGTATATTGTATGGAGATAGTTTTATTTCAAACACTGTGAATACTTTCCTATTAATCCATAGTGGAGTAGAAAGTAAAAGTTCTCTACCACCTCAACTCTGGGTGCCTATAGAAAAGAACAGACTTCACTAGAAATCTCAGGGAACCTCCCCTTGAGGTTAATTGATTTGAATTAAAATTTTCTCATTTCAGAACTAGTTACTTTCAAAAGAGATTGAATTAATTTTAAGCCAATCAGAAGCATCCCTGGAGCCTGAGGTAAGAGCCAACACATGGATTCCAAAGAAAAGGGCATGTCTCAGAGAAAATCAGGTTTTTATAAAGAAAATTCCTATTAGAAAATTGGAAAAAAATGTACACAAAAAATTGTCTGCTAATGTTATTGATTATACATAGTGATATTGTCCTGTGTGACCAGAGGAGGGTCACTGAAATGAACCTCGACTATATTTGCAGCTTTTCAGTGAAACCATGGAGGCCCAATAAGTATGGAGTTTTCAGAAAAGTTTGTGATCTTTAAGGAGGCTCTGAAGGCCCTTTATTACTATTATTCCTGTAAATATCTCTTAGAGGTAGGCAAAATTTTACCCTTTTACTGTTTGTTTCCGTAACCCCGGTAGAGACTGAGAATTAAATTGACATCAGACAGATAAAGAGAAGGGAACACAAATATACTGAATATACTCAATATAAATTTTGCATGACACAGGAAGTTTTCTAAGGAATGAAGCATTCTCTGTGCTTTTATAATAGATTGAATGAAGAGAGGTCATTGTGGGAAAGAAGGAGGTATGTGGGGAGGCTAAAGGGAAATCAGAGTTCTTTTTAACAAACTGTTTGTATGGAATCCTCTCACTCTCAATTTCTTGTCCTTGATGACAAGAATGTTATTTTTCCTTAATGTAAGCTATTCTTCACATGGAAATGCTCCTGCTTTTAAGAAAATGAAAGATTAGAAAGCTTTTCTTTGCTGTATCTCAAGTATATTCAACAAAATAATATGGTGGTATATTTTTAGGGTGACATGTTCCGAACCTTCTCATTTCTACCCAAAAAACAAAGGAAACCAACATAAAAGAATATTTGAATTATCCAAATGGTTGCTGCTTTATTATTTTGATTGCATCCTTAGTTCTTAGCACTTACTAACCACCTAATACATATGCATTGTGAACAAAGCAGTTTTACTACATTTTGACATCAAGAAAATATCATCATCTAAAACTTAGACTTATCTGACAGTTAAACTAAAGGAAAAATTGATAAAAAGTTCATCGATTTACTATAGTGATGATCAAATTTCTCAAAATATATCTATATATTCAATGTAATTGAAATAAGACTCCCCCAAATATTTCTTTTAAAATAATTTGGGAAAGCAAGAGGTGAAAATAGTTGGGACCATAAGGAGAGTATATAGGGTAAGGTATTTGCCTTGCATGGCATTTACTCCTGTTTTTTCCCTGGTATTGCAGCATATGCATATAGATGAAAGAATATTTTTTTCTTTCATCTATATGCATATGCTGGGGTATCACTGTATCACTGTATCACTGTCATCCTGTTGTTTGTCAATTTACTCAAGCAGGCACCAGTAACGTCTCTATTCCTCTCAGCCCTGAGATTTTATCAGCCTTTCCTTACTCATCTTTCCCAACAACTGGAGGCTCTTTCAGGGTCAGGAGAATGAGACCTATCATTACTGTTTTTGGCATATCAAATACACCACGGGTAGCTAGCCAGGCTCTGCTGTGAGGGCGGGATACTCTCGGTAGGTTTCAGGCTCTCCGAGAGGTATGTATATATCCTAGCATCCCATTGATCAATGATTTGCTCGAGCAGCCCAGTAATGTCTTCATTAATTCTAGCCCTGAAACTTCAGCAGCCTCTCTTTACTTGTCCTTCCCAATGGTGCCGCATTAGAGGCTCTTCAGGGTCAAGGGAATGAGACTCATCATTGTTACTGTATTTGGCATATGAACATGCCACAGGGAGCTTGCCAGGCTCTCTCCTGTGTGGGTAATAAACTCTCAGTAGCTTGCCAGGTTCTCCGAGAAGGAGAATTAGGCTATCAGATGTTCTGGGGATAAATGCTATGAAATGAAATTGCTGGGTCATATGGAAATTCTATTCTTACCTTCTGGAGGCCTCCTTCTACTATTTTTCTTAGAGGCTGAACCAGACATTCGTACCAACAGAGGGTGAGGGTTCCTTTCTCACCACATTCCTGCCATTATTGGTTTGAATTATTTTAACTCTATGCCCTTCTCAGTGGTAGGAGGTGATATCTCAATGAGGTTTTGGATGTGGCTCACCTTGGGATCACCAACTCCCTGCTGGAGCAAGAAGGTCTGAATCCAATGCCACGTCTAGACCAAGTCTGTCTGCAGTTCAAGACTCAGATTAAAGTGATGTTGCTCTCAATTTCATTTCTAAGTTGACCTTTTCTGCCAGGTTTCAGTGTTGGGTCTCTTTTCTCTTCTGAACTCTGTTTTTCCTGCTTTTCCATCCAGAGGAAACACTTCTTAACTGAATTCTCGTAGTTTTGCCTTCACCAGAAATTGAGTTTCCCTGAAGAGATGGTACTTTTCTCCAGTGATTTCCAGCAAAACTTCTTTTTCACTGATACCCTGTTTCATCTTTTGTGTTGATGAAACAGAGTCCTGAGACTTAATAATTTCTCTATCCTTAATTCAGTGTTACCCAGTGACAGAATCAATTCTGGTGACTTTGAGGTAGACATCTTACCCACTGTACTATCTCTAGGCCCCAATAGCTAATTTTTTTTAAATAAATATTTACTCTAAAGGTATCTTTTAAATATCAATAGAATTATAAACACTGAATAGGTAGGTGAACACAATAGGAAAGAACACAAATGTCTGAGCATTGACCATGTTTTCACTTATAAATTCTCTACTTAAAAGTTGGGCGATGCCCAATATTACTATGCATTTTAGTTTATAAATTTTCTGTGCAGTAATTTTGACACCTGAAAAATAAATTTATTTTTTAAAGTTAAATAAAACCTTAAATGATATATTGATAGTTCTGCATTTGGAATATTTAGGCAAAGTTCTATAAAATCCGTTTGAAATTATACGAATGAGCCAATTGTAAATTTGGCACAGAAACACTTTCCTAGAAGCTAATCTGGAACATTTTCAAAATATTTATGCTGTCCAACTTGTTATATTAATAATTATAATTTTGTAAGATTTAATTTTTAAAACTAGAAGCAAATAAATTGAATTTAGTGTCTACGGATTTTGCCATGATAATAATTCAGAGTAAACTAAGATAATGTTTACCTTTGCAATATGTTTAAAATATATTGGCACTTCACAAATATAATCAAATTATATGAAGATAAAATTTTAAAAATTAAACTTTTCATAATATTGACAAATTCTGACATAATTTAAATATCTCTAATTACATATAAAGCTAAACTATTCATTTAAGAAAATATGAAAATTGTGTTCTCTAAAAGATGATTTTCTTCAGAAACCTAAAATATGTGAACGCCTATATATTAAATATTCATAAGTCTTGTTTTCCAATAGTTTTTGTCACCATTGTGTTTGGAAATGGGTGTATTTTATTCAGAATTCACCCTTTAAAAGATTAAAAATTAAAATAATGACTACTCAAAAGTGCAAAATATTCTCTTACCCTAAGTTCTACAGTCCAGTTTGACAGAATTCAATAGGTTTGTATTAACTTAATAAAATATAGCCAAGAATAGTGCAATTGGAAATGTTCCAGATAAATAAAAATGTTAGTAAAAGGAGAGTAATTAGACTAATATGTTTAATGTTCTGAGGAAAAAGAACATAGAGAGGGATTTCTTCTGTTCACAGTAACATGAGTAGTTTCATAGTTAAAAAATTGCTGAAAGAAATATTATATAACCTATCTCAATGGGGAAAAAAGGGCAATTTAAATATAATGTACTGTATAAAGCAGTAAAAGAACAAAGTACTTAAGTAAGTATATTTAGAGTATATTGATTATGGTAATAAATTGGTATACTTCTTATGCAGATAAATTTATTTCCATGATTTAGCTCAAAATTACCATTTTAGATTATATTACTCTGTGTAGAATTCTAGCAAACTTGAGTGAAACTGATTTATTTATTCAAGAGAATTATTCATTTAATTTCCACCATTTAGTATTTATATTCCCTTTTCATTCATTTATTCATTTCATTTTTATTCATTTATGCATCTATCAAATATTCATTTAAATGAGTTTTATTATAACTACGGAAACTGTAGGGTGAGATGTGCAGTAAATCTATTCTTTTAATAGGTCTATTCTTACAAAATTCTCTGAACTGATAAGAGCTGCTTGATCTCTTTAAAATGTTACAACTTCTCCTCTGTGCATTTTCCTTATTAGGATGCTTCCAATTTTAATCAAATTGACCATAATCAACTTTGCAATTTACTATTGCCATACTAAATATTTATGCAACAAATTGGCTGTAGTTTTTATATAGTACAAATTTAGGAAGTCTTGAATTTTTCCCAGCAAAAAAATATTTATATCACACCAGAAAGTATAGAAATTCTCTGAGAGCTAAACCTTGTTTAAAATGTATTCAAAATCACTAACATTGTCCCTGATCATTTGTGAATTTGTCTGTGTGTTTCATGATGTTTTTATTTCTGTGGTTGCTGTTTTACTAAAATTATGCATGATTACTATTATTAAAATTAAAATAACAAATTTCACATTTCAAGTGTAACTATTATTGTTATAATTATTACTGATTTAATCACGATTCTGTGCCTAGTCTTGTTAGTCTGATAGTCTTAAATCCTTATCATTGAGCTGTGGCTGAGACTTGATGATTTCTCTGTCCTTAAAATGAGTCTTACCTAAATACACCAACATAGAAGAAGGATCAGACACAGAGAGGAATACAGAAATATAAAAATAACAGAACAGTGTTTGTTAACTTTTGATTATTTCATATTTTCAATTTATTGTTGAAATATTAAATAATAAATTTAATTAATAATTTAAACTTATTAATTTGGTTTTGGAGATGGTTGCTGTGCTTAGAGCTTACTTCTGGCTTTGCACTCGGGGTTCATCGCTGGCAGGCTTGAGGGTCCTTTCAAGGAGCAGGGAACAAATCCGGGTCGGCAACATATAGGACAAGTGTCCTACCTGTTGTACTATCACTGGTGCCAAGAAAAAAAAAATTAAAGGAAACTCTCACATATCTGGTAAGGGTTTTGTTATATTTTGTTTTTAACATTTTATTATTTATTTTGCTATGATCTGTGTTTGAATATCGCATTTACTCTGTTTTCTCCAGAATGGACCTGGGGCAAAAGTGATAGTACAACAGGTAGGGCATTTGCCTTGCACATGGCCCACCGAGGTTTTATCTCTGAATTCCACACGTTTCCTTGTGCAACACCAGGAATAATTCCTAAGTGCAGAGCCAGAAGTAAGCCCTGAGTACTTCTGGGTGTGACCTAAAGAGAAAATAAATAATAAATAAATAAGTAAACTCAAATAGGAGCTAAGATCATAAATTTCTGAGTCAAGGGCCTGAGACATAGTTATAGAACTTAAGGCATCCTCCTTGCCTTTGGCTATGATCATAATGGTTTAAATCCCAACATTATATATGGTTTCCTGAGCTTTGCCAGGTGACATCCCTAAACTCTCATTTTTATTCATTTATGCATCTATCAAATATTCATTTATAGGGCCACTGGGTGTGGCCCTATAACTCTGCTGGATGTACCCTCCTCCAAAAGAGACTATAATATAATTATGAGTCACGCAGAAAATGAATAGAAGGATAGTAACAATAGTATATAAACTCTGTAAATGACTTTCCCAAATATTCATGCAGCTCCCTTTAGCTAGAAATTGTTTTTGTGTTTTTGGCTTCTATACTTGGGCCACACTCGAATGTGCTCAGATATTACTATTGTCTCTGTGTTCAGAAGTTACTCTTGGCATGGACCTGGGAACCATTTTTGATGTCAGGTTTGTTGCCTAGAAGGCAAACACCCTACCCAATGTACTATCTCTTCCACCCCAGCCAGAAATTGTTTAATGATTGAACAATATAGAGTCAGGCAATTATCCATTTTTAGTAATTATATGGTATATGCTTTTAGCAAGTTTCTGTTTATTTGTTTTTGGACCACACCCAGGGGTGCTCAGGGCTTACTCTGGCTCTGTGCTCAGGGATCACTTCTGGCAGACTAGGGTTATCACTGGAAACTGGGTGGGTAATGCCCTACATTAAACCAGACAAATGCCCTACCTGTCATACGATAGTGCTCACCACTGAAATATTCTAATTAGCATTTTACTCAACCTATCATTAGTATCATATTTTGCTTATCACACATTTCTCTTTTAATTATCAATGTGTACATTGTAAAGTCCTGGAGTTTTCATTATTGTTGTTACTGATTACTGTGTCATTATATCATTGATATCCCATTGTTCATTGATTTACTCGAGCAGGCACCAGTAACATCTTCATTCGTCCCAGCTCTGAGATTTTAGCATCCTCTCCTTACTCATCTTTCCCAACAATTGGAGGCTTCCTTCACAGTCAAGAAAATGAGATCTGTTATTGTTACTGTATTTGGCATATCAAATATGCCACAGGGAGTTTGCCAGTTTCTTCTGTGTGGGCGGGATACTGTCCCTAGCTTGCCAGGCTCTCTGAGAAGCATATGTTTCCCTTTATAATGATGTGCGATCAGGTCCTCAATGGATACTTCTGATGCCAGGGTATGCGTTGAAAGTACAGATATTTTAGTCTTTGTTTTGGCAGTCTAGTTCATCCTTGACATTTTATCAGCCTCTCCTTGCTCATCTTTCTTAATGCTGCCATATTGGGGACTCTTTCGGTATCAGGCAAATGAGGCCCATCATTGTTACTGTTTTTGGCATATCCAATATGCCAAAGGTAGCTTGCCAGGCTCTGCCGTGTGGGCGGGGAACTTTCGGTAGCTTGCCAGGTTCTCTGAGAGGGATGGAGGCTTTTAGGGTGGCCTCCAATCACCCTTACAGGTATTCCCATAGTTCATACCATATTTGAAGCCCATCAAATATGGTGCAAAAACTATGGAAAATGGGTATTAAGTGTCCTATGCTGTGTCGTAAAGTGGCTGCACGGTCCGGAAAGTGGCTGGAGCATGGCGGTGGCTGGGTAGTGGACACTATCTGCCTGTTATCTGTCGTCTCCAAGTGGTTCACTAGAGTCATCCTGAATAGAATAGGCAGAACACTAGACGAAGGACAACCATGAGAGCAAGCCGGGTTCCGAAAAGGATTCAGCATGATCAACCATATCCACACAGTGACCAAACTCATTGAAGTTTCGTAAGAGTTCAAGATGCCGCTCTGTCTAACATTCATCGACTTAAAGAAGGCTTTTGCTTCTGTTGAGACTGAAGCAGTCATTAAAGCCCTAGCCAAACAGGGCATTTAAACTCAGTACATCAAGATCCTTCAGGAGCTGTATTTCGGATTCACCACCAGGACCATTCTACAAGGAAGTTATCATTAAGGTAAAGAGAGGGATTCGGCAGGGTGATACCATCTCACCGAAACTCTTCAGTGCCACCCTTAAGAACGTCATGCAATGACTGGAATGGGAAAGAATGGGAGTGAAAATAGATGGTCAGCAACTCCACCACCTCTGCTTCACTGATGGCATCGTTCTCATAACGCCAAACATTAGCCAAGTGGCACAAATGCCACTGTCTGACTTTGACCGTGAGTGTGAAAAGGTCAGATTGCAGCTGAATCTGAGCAAAATGCTGTTTATGAAAAACAAACATTCCATTTGCTCTCAATGGAACGAACATCTCTGAATGTAGCAGCTATGTGTATCTGTGTCGAGAACTCAACATAAGGAATGACTTGGTGCCAGAACTGCACAGCAGGAAGAGAGTAGCATGAAATGCCTGCAAGAGCATCGAAGAAGTGGTTAAGAGGATGAAGAACCTCCGGCTCTGGACATATATTTTGGACTCCACCATTCTTCCTGCACTAACATACGCTTCAGAGACCTGGGCCCTATGCAAACAGGATGAGAAAGCTATTTGGGTATCCCAAAGAAGAATCAAAAGAGCTATGCTAGGAGTATCACGTTTTACTCAAGTAAGAGAAGGAATCTGTAGTTCCGAACTCTGTTGATGGTCGGACATTGTCTCATTTGCCAAGGCATCAAAAATTAGGTGGGCCAGACACGTAATGTGATTCAGAGATGACCACTGGACTAGAGCTATTACCTACTGGATTCCATGGGACGTCAAAAAACCACGTGGCCGCCACCAATGAGGTGGTCAGGCTTCTTTGTCAAAAACCTAAATGAACGATTTGAGGCTCTTCCTGTTCCTGGAGTGAGCAGATATCATTGGGCTACACTAGCATGCAACAGGGACAAATGGAGATGTTACTGGCACCCGCTTGAGCAAATCAAGGATCAACGGGATGACAAGTGATACAAGTGATGATGTGCCACACGTCGGAGAAGTGACCTCGACGTTCAGAAATTTGTTCACTCATGCACCCTTCTGGTAAATGTTCACTCTCACCCACCCCCCTCTGGGGCGTCCCTGGCACAGAGTTGGTGGCATGGTTATGGGGGCCTCATTTTATGCTCCTTTCTGGGAGAAGCAGCCATGAGTTGCGGAGGGTGGCCGATGAGGAGATTATCTAATGCCAACAGGAGGTGGCTTATGGGTGTGATGCCTGGGTCACCGGAGAATGGGGGAAGCAGGCAGAGGATTTCTGTTCCCAGGTCCCATTGAGCCCAGAGTCCAAGATCACAAGTTTCCTCATTACCTGGGTTCCGTGGGAATTTGCCTATGAGTGAGGCTTGGCCTGAGCATGTGGGAAGCAGCCTGGAGTGTGGTGGTTGTTACTGATATTAGTTGGGAAATGTATGTTGGCTTAATTTTATCTCTAATTTATTGAAATTTATTAATCTTATTATGAAAAATCTTCAGCTGGAGAGATTGCACAGCCGGTAGGGCATTTGCCTTGCACGTGGCCAATTTGGATTCGATTCCTCCATCTCTCTCAGAGAGTCTGTCAAACTACTTAGAGTATCCTGCACACATGGCAGTGCCTGGCAAGCTAGCTGGTGTGTATTTGATATGCCAAAAACAGTAACAACAAGTCTCACAACGGAGACGTTACTGGT
Source organism: Sorex araneus (assembly GCF_027595985.1). Taxonomy (NCBI): domain Eukaryota; kingdom Metazoa; phylum Chordata; class Mammalia; order Eulipotyphla; family Soricidae; genus Sorex; species Sorex araneus. Next base: position 302,730,461 of record NC_073303.1, on the reverse strand, counting down.
GCCCGCTTGAGCAAATCGATGAACAATGGAATTACAATGACAGTGACAGTGAAAAATCTTTAAAAAATCACCATAGATAAAGTCCCTGTAGAATATTTATTCCTGCTTTCAAGCAGTATTGATTATGTGTAATCTCCCTTTTAATACATTCTGCAGTTTGTTAGTACTTTTATCTTATTTTTTTGCCATTTGTGTATGTGTGTTTACTTTTTTTAAAAATTTTCTTTTACTGTTCAAACAATGTCTTGCGAGTCTGTGTTTGGACTCATTTTTCTCTACATGATTCAAGGAATTGTAAATCATACTGAAGTCAGTTTTCTTGTGACCACCAAAATGGGTTCTCACTCAAAATATGAAGGTAATATCTGTAGTGGTCTTGTATATTTTTCTTACTTTTCTCCTGTATTTTCGGGTAGGTACTATCACCTCCGCAGCATGAATCACAACATTTATGACCATTTATTTTCGCTGTAGTATTGAGTTGATTGTGAACTTCCTGGTCCAATAGTTACTGTGTCACTCATGATAGTGATATATTGTCAGACAGCCAGGAAGGAAAAAAAGAAAAGAAGGACTTTTTTTCTTTTTTTTAACCTATTCAGTTCACATTTTCTCCCACATGGCTTTATTTACTATTTTAGTTATCATAAACTTATAGTTTTTCCTCCACAATTTTGAGGACACATTTAATACATATTAATATGCCTCTATTAATTAATTGACTTTATATAAAATATGCAATTTTCCAGGTTGATCTATCTTACAGATATTGCTTAACATTTACTTTCTCTTATTCAAATATTGATGAGAAGAAATGTGCCTTAAGATATTAGTTGGCACTGGTACGTATATTCCTTGCACTCTTCCTATTAATATATTGAAGACAGTGGCATCAAAAAGTAGGCTTATGCTTAATTACATTGTTGGGTAATTTAAATAAAGTAACAAAAATCTTTTACTTTTGATTTTCCTTATGGAAAGTCTCTAATATTAAACTAAGAACAAGTATTTGCGCTCTTCAAAGAGGCAACTATGTTTTATTGACTGAATCAGTGTCAAGAAATTTTCCTTTCCCAGAAGCTCCATTTCTCAGTTTGAAGATGATCATCTATCAATTGTGATGGTATAATAAATTCAAGTCTGCCAAGCTTTCACATTCTTTACATGAAGTTAAAATATGAGTTCAAATAATTATTATTTTCCTTTATACAAGGAATGAAGATTAAACTTATGATTTTGTTTCATCACTCATCCACCCTAAGCATCAGTTCTTGGTAGAGTCTTAAGTAACTCAGTTAAATTAGTGAAACAATAAAATTTCCTCCCATTCATTTGTGTGTATTTTTGTGTATGTGTTTGTGTGTGTATGAGAGAGAGAGAGAAAGGGAGAGAGCAATGAGAAAGACAGAGAGTAAGGAAATGGATGCACTTTTTTTTTACAGATTTCAGTAAAGTACTTTTCATGTTGAAAGTACCAATTTAACACTGAAGATTTCTAATGAGTACAGCAAGATGAGTCGTGATTTATAAGCATTTCTGGCAGAGAGTTGAAGGTTTTATAGCTTAGAGAACTGGAGGCTGTGGGTTGCTGTGTCTTAATTTAAGTGGAACGAGCAGCAACTTAATATAATTCATCTTTTCTTGCCAAGAGGCAGAGTTATACTTTTTGTCTCTTGTGTAGTATTGTGTGTGCGTGTCTAGTTCAGGTTGGTGAAGTCTAAAGTTCAGAACCTCATGAGTATCCTGGAAGTGGGTTCCTGCCCTTAGTGGGGCATGGATATGTGTCATGGAATTTTCCCACACTGACAGAGGTCCAATCCACTGCTGATTTCACATGGTTCTGTGCTTTCAAGAAAATAGGCCCAGTTTCAAGTGAAAAATTTCTAAATAATATTGGAAATCTAAAAAAAAATAAAATATTTCTGTTGTCTATTGTCATTTTGAACTTTCTCAAGGATTATATTAATATGTGTCATTATGAAGATAACAAAACATATTTTTGATTGAGCATTACCATTAAAATGATTTTCAGTTGTGCCTGCAATAAATGCAGGATTCTTTTTTCTGTCTTACATTATTTTATTTGTTCCAGGAGATTTTTTTTAATGGTTCTAGCAGCAATCCCATCACCAGTGTGAGCTCTGCTCCAACAGCATGCCCAAGTGCCTTCTCACTCCCCAGCATCCTGCCACCTTGGCATGCACATTTTAAAGTTTGGTTGTTGAAGCTTGCATCTCATATTTTAGTGGTGTTTTCTCTTTGGGGTTATTATGCTCATTTTAAGGATGTTATGAGGTAAAACTTGGAAATCAAACATTGGTTTGTGATCAGTCAGTTAGTAAGCAGTAGAAACTGGACTTGAATTTATATCTCTGACTCTGGAGTTTGAATCTTTAACCAACTTTTCACCTTATTGTTGTTAGAATCTAATTTCAAATGACATAGGTCCATTTAAATAATGCATGCTTTTTGAACTCTAACAAAGCATGTTGTTCTTCCATTCTCTTTACCTAGCAATATATTTTCTATAAGTTGGAAATCCTTTGTTTCCCCCCACCCCCCAAATAAATGTTTGCACAGTCAAAGAGAACACTGTGCCCAATGCTTCACAGAATTTTGCAAAGAAAACCTGAGATTATTAGACAGGCATATCTTATTGTTGCTTACAGAATTGTGTCAGTGACCTATCAGATATATTTTTGGGGTAATTCAAATGCTACATGAGCAATATTCAAAATGGATATTTTCAAGTTTAATGACTGTTAGGGTTTTTTGTCTGCCCTGAACTAAACACTGAAAGCTTTTGTGGAAACAGTGTAGTATACAACTTCATCATTTTTATCTTTATCAGACAAATCTGCATAAAAACTAATGGGCTACATCCAAATTGTCACAAAAATAAAACTCTGAAACCACCCATCTGTTCAACTCCTATACCAACATTTTAGTTATATTTATCACCTCTACTTTTACCAACTCAATTAAGCTTTTATTAAAATGTTATTCTTGGCCATAACCATGACTCTTAACCCTGCTGTTTCATGGGGTGCCCCAGAGGGAGGTGGGTAAGAACCCTCTCTGTCCCGAAGGACCCAGACCTGGTAGCCGAAAACCTCCAGAACTCAACCTCGGTCCTGGTCATGGCTGCTCTCCACATGCTCAAGCCTCATCCATGATTGAACCTTTCCCGGGACCACGTGATACTTCATAGGACACTCTACCCATAGGCCAAGGGTACCACACCACATTTGATGAGATTCAAAGTAGGAGACAAACAATCTTAGAGGGAAAAATTATATTATTTTGGTTCTGCTTTGGGGCAGAGATTGGGTTTTGGGATGGAAACACCTGAAATATGATGGTGGGAAAGGTGTAATGGTGTTGGGATTGGTGTTTGGATATTAAATGTAATCAAATATTGTGAACTACTTTATTAAATAAAAATGTTTTTAAAAGAGAAATTTATTCTTTCTTCCTTTCTTGTTTTCTTGATGAAAATTTAAACAGTTTTCCTTTTAATGGTAATTAGTTTAACTAACAGAGCTAAAGGATTCTCTAAAATTTTAAAAAGAGAAATGGATAATTGAAAAAAGTAGAAAATTGTATGCACACATATAGTTTACTCACTTACTCATTGGTGTACAATAACAATTCAATAACTATCAGTTTATCATCAAGATTTGAGGCAAAAGTTCCTTAAGAAAGTAACATTGATAGGTATCTTAAGGAAGGGAGTGCAGAGAAAAGAAATACAATGTATTAAAACAATGTTACAACAAAAAATTTAAAAAATTCTAATTCAAATATCAATTAAAATTTAAACAATTCAAAAAATGAGGCATTCTGTCTTGAAGTGAACTCTGGACTTTCTGATGAAACAGGTTTATGTTATTCAATATCTATGAACCTTGGTTATCTCATTGATAAAATTTGGATGATAATATTGTCCATAGTCATAGATTGGAAATGTGAGCATTAAATTATTTGATCATCATAAAATTTAGCATAGTGTGAAGTGCACAATAAGCAAGTAGTGAGCGTAGTTAATGTAGTTAATACCTGTGTGACTAAATGTGTTGTCATTTATTTTTCTTTAGGCCTGAGACATAGTAGGCATTAAAACAAAATGCTGGTTACTAAATAAAACGTGTTTAGCAGAATCAGTTAGCAAACAAAAGGAGAAGAAAGAGATGAAAACTCAACTGGGTATGAAAGATAAGTTTAAAAGAAGACAGCTGGGATAGAGAAGGGACCACTATGGCAAAGATAGAAAACATCAGTCTGGACAAGAACTGCATGCTGAAAGTAGGTAAAAGGAAAAGATAACCTCTTAATATCTTTATTGCAAACCATAATGCCCAAAAGGAGGGAGGGAGAGAGAGAGTGAAAGAGAGAGAAAGAGAGAGAGAGAGATGGTGAGAGAGAGAGAAAGAGAGAGAGGCTGGGGGAGGGGAGTGGCTGGAGGGAAAGTGGGGTTACTGGTGGTTGGAAATGTAAACTGGTGGAGGGATGGGGGTTGAAAAATTTTATGATTGAAACCTGTTCATGAACAGCTTTGTAACTGCATCTCCTGGCGACTTTTTTTATTTATTTTTAAAAAATAATTTTTTAAAGAGCATGTTAACCTTTGCATATATTCAATTATAGAATGGAAAATATTCATTATTTGCTACAGTCATATTTTGTTCCTTCCTCATTTTAATTAAGTTCTTTGCAACATGTCTCTGAATTCCTATGACTGTTTTGATTTTAGATTTATTTCTATTCTAAGCTTAAGCAATTTCAAGTTCATATAATCAAGATTTCTCCAATTTATGAGATTATTTGTGATATCTTCTAAATGAGTTTGTCCTGTGAAAACTAATATGTCTAAGCTGCAGTTAACTTTAAAGTAATCTTATTGTTATAAAATATGCTTTTCAATAGGAAGGATTCTTGAAAGTGAAAAAAAAAAAAAGAGAACCCAATTTTCACTATTAGCTGAAGTCCTGATATCTGGAAGCTAAAATTTGTTTTAAAAATGTGGTCTTAACTGGGTATTTCTCTTCATCATTGCTGCCTCCAAGGTAAGAGAAGGTAGTTTAGTCTTCATCTCACAGAAGTAGTGAGCATTAGATTACATTTAAAGTATTGCATTGATTCAACCAATAGTTCCAGCATTTTACTGTAGGGTATTCATGTGTAATTTCAAGTATGAATTACTGTTCTCTAATTAAGACTCTAATTGTCTCTTTATACTCTGGGTCAGTTCATTAAAATTGTGCTACTCACTACTTTTTTTTTTTAAATCTTCTTGAGTACATTCATTGTCACAACCTTTTTGTGCCAAATGTTCATCTTCACATATTAAATTGAGGTTTGCCTACAGTCTTAAAATGGATTCTTTTATACATTTAGACATTGTATTTAGCCTAAGTGCATGTCTTTAAGACTTTAAGAAATCTTTAAAGACTTTAAGAAAATAAATCGAAGCTATTTCTAAGTAATACTAAAGTGCATTCCAACACAATAAAAAAAATGTGAATCTTTACTTCAGAATTTAAAAGCTTTATCTATTTTCTTTGGAAGAACTCTACATGCCTAAGATGTCACCTATTCTAATGTAACTTTAAGAAAGATCATGCTGAGTGTATGTGCTTAGCTTGGCATATACACAAAAGGAGAAAACAGAATAAACAAGGTGCAAATGATGAATATTCTGGTGCTGGAGAACTAGAACATAAGATAAGGTGATTGTCTTGCAGTCAGCTGACAAAGGTTTAATCCCCAAGCACCACTTATGGTTCCCCAAACATTGCCAGGAGTGATCCACCAGCACAGAGCCAAGGATAAATCTGAGCATCACTGATTGTGGTCCAAAAAATAAACAAAAATGTAAAATGACGGAATGTATAATTTTATCATTTTTTAAAAATTAGATTATAACTCCTAAAAATTATGTTCAAATTCTAACCCCTAATGCCTGTGAATATTGAATTGTTGTAAATTAACTTTTGTTGGTCATATTTCTCTATTTGGGGATTATATTTTTATTTCTTGTAAGCTGAATTAAATATAATTTTCAACATTTGAAAGTGAATAGCAAAGTAACAGAATAGAGTTGAATACCCTGAGATAGACCCTCAAATATGTAAATATTAAATCTTCAATAAAGGAGCAAAATATATGAAGTGGAACAAGGAAATCCCCTTCAACAAGTGGTGCAGGGAAAACTGGGCAGCTACATGTAAAAAAAAAAAAAAAGAAAAAAGAAAAAAGAACTCAGACTTCATTCTAATGCCATGCACAAAAGTCAGATCAAAATGGATTAAAAATCTCAACATCGGACCTGAATACATAAGGTACTTGAGAAAAAACTTAAGTAAAATCCTCCATGACATTGAAGCTAAAGACATCTTCAAAGACGAAACACCACTGACCAAGCAAGTAGAAGCAAAGATAAACAAATGGGACTGCATTAAATTAAAAAGCTTCTGCACCTCAAAAGAGACAGTGACCAAGATACAAAGATAGCTCACATAATGGGAAGATTACTAACCTTATACCCATCTGATAAGGAGTTAATATCCAAGATACATAAGTCACTCGTGGAACTATACTAGATAAATAACATCCAGCCCTATCAAAAAATGGGAGAATAAATGAACAAAAACTTCCTCAAACATGAAATCCAAATGGCCGAAAGGCACATGAAAAAGTGGTCTGCAACTCTAATCATCAGGGAGATGCAAATCAAAATCAAAACAACAGTGAGATACCATCTCACACCACAGAGACTGACACACATCCAAAGGAACATGAGAAACCGTTGGTGCAGAGGTAGGGAGGATAGGGACTTTCATTCATTGTTGGTGGAATGTGACTGGTCCAGTCTTTTTGGAAAACAATATGGGCCTTCCTCAAAAAATTAGAACCTGAGCTCCCATTTGACACAGCAATATCACTTCTGGGCATATATCCTGGGGGTGCAAAAACATACAGTAGCAATTACATCTGCACTTTCATGTTCATTTCAGCACTATTCACTATAGCCAGGATCTGGAAACAATAGCCAGGATCTGGAAACAACCCAAGTGTCCCAGAGCAGGAGACTGGATAAAGAAACACTTGTGCATCTACACCATGGAATACTATGAAGCTGTTAGGAAAACTGAAGTCACGAAATCTGCTATAAATTGACATTGTCCATATCAGTGATGGACATTGAGACTACCATGCTGATTGAAATAAGTCAGGAGAGGGACAGGTATCAGATATTAAATGACTGCATTCATTTATAAGATGTAAAATAGGAAAACAGGGACCAGGAGAAGGACTGGTCAATGGTTGGAAACTTGCCACAAGTGTGTGTGTTGGAGGGGTGGGGGCCATTAAGGGCAGTTAGGATAAAGAGGGAACCAGTATTATAATAATAGTTAGAAATGATCACATTGTACATAACTGAATGTTGAAAGTAGGTAAAGAGGTATAACTGATAACCTTTCAATATTTGTATTGCAAATTATAATTCTCCCCCCTCCAAAAAAAGAGAGAGATGGGGGGGAGGAGGGGAAAGAGAGAGAGAGATCTTTGTTTTACACAGAGTTTTCCATACCATATTTAGTAATGCAGATGGGAAGCTTAAATTAGGCAATGGTTGAGCGGAGAAAAGGTATTTGCTTTTAAACTGTTGGAATTGATTTCAAGTTCAAATTTTTTGAAATAAAACAAAGTCCAAATGAAACGATGACACTTGATCTGGTTAGTAAGCTTAAGTTTGGTGAAAATTTAAATGCATTTATGGAACAAAAGGGAAATGAAAGAGTTCAAAGCTTTGGGTTATGATGAAATTATTTAAAATTTTCCAAAGCCAATATATTTAGTAAGTCTTCCCAAATCCCTCCAAGTATTCTTCTTACTATTTGGTATTTTTTCCTAAGACAGCTATTACTTTTTAAGAAAAATGAGCAATGAAATGAGATGTGATTCTTCTTGAACTAAACATTATAGAAAAGGCATACATATTGAAAATTGTATGCCTTGGGACCTGGAAACAGAGGAAATGTGAATAGAGAGATACTTAGATACATATATACATATACATAGAGATATAACATTTTCTTTCTAGAAATGATGTACAAAAGCTGCGGATGTGGCTGCAGCTATGGGTACTTGCCTTGCTGACACAAAGTCCTGATTCTAATCTCTGGAACCACAAAACAAATATACAAACATAGGATGCACAACTGAGAATATTATGAATAAATTCAACATAATTCGAAATATTCATATAAATTCTTAAGATTATTTACAGGTTGACTTAAGTTTCAAATTTGTAAATTACAGGTTGACATTTAATTGTGTTAAAATTAAAAATTAGAAATGATGAGAGGTAACTTTGTGTGTTTAGGCCTAGGACTTGCATTTGTAAAACAACTTAATAATAATGTATAAAGATTAATCTTGGATATTTTATGTAATATTAGATAAAGGCCACTACTTAAAACTTTTTCTACTATAGTACTGATTTGTACATATCTATAGGTAGCCTTATCTAATAAAATTAAAACTTTAGCCATTTAAATGAAGGATAAACTGCTGAAGAACACTTAATAATGAGCAATGTTGCTTATGTTCTTTCATTAAAATAAGAGAAATGTGATCCCAAGAGACTATACAGAAGCCAAGACACTTTATTTGTATGTAGTTGACCCCAGTTAGGTCTCTGGTACCAAACAGAGTTCTCCTAGCACTACTAGGAATAACCCCTGAGCAGAGAGTCTGGAGTAACAATTGAGTACCACTGGGTGTATCCCAAACAGTATCCCTACCAAATAAAAAGCAATCAGGCAAATAAATAATTGAAACAAAATGGGATTGGAGAGACAGTAGCACTGTCATTCCATTGCTCATTGATTTGCTCGATCGGGCACCAGTAACAGCTCCATTGTGAGACTTGTTACTGTTTTTGGCATATCGGATTCATCAGGCAGGTAGCTTGCCAGGCTCTACTGTGCGGGCACAATACTCTCTGTAGCTTGCAGGGCTCTCCAAGAGGGATGAAGGAATCAAACCCGGGTTGGCTGCATCCAAGGCAAATGTCCTACCTGCTATGCTATCGCTCCAATCCTGGAGAGACAGTACAGAGGTAAATTGCTTAACTTCCACGTGAACAACCCTGATTCCAATTCTGGTACCACATATGATCCCACAGATTGCCAGAAGTGATTGCTGAGAATAGATTTAGGAGTAAGCTCCGAGCACAGAGCTTACACCCCCAAAATAAATTAATCAGTAAATAATAAAATTACACTAAACTCAAACAAAAGAAATGTAAGAGTTCTCAATGTACCTCAGGCATAGAGGAGTTGCCTTGCAATTTTATTTTGACTTTATGTTTTCCTTGATAAAATTGACAGCTTATATCTCCTGTTTGTGCTCAAATAGTGATCAAATGAAGCAAAGAGGGATCTATTTTCACCTCCTAATGTGGTATGTGGTAAATATATTAAAAAGGAGTAAATAAAAATCCATGCCTTCATATTTTTTAAATTTTATTCTATGTAAAGGATGAATTTTTAAGAAACATATGAATTAAATAAAATATATGGTTAGACATCAATTTGGTTTAGGAGCAAAGATCACTAAAAGATTAGCAAATTTAATTACATTCATCAGTCTTATAAGAATTTAAGAAAGGTAAGAAAGGATTCATGAAGACACCTGGGGGGAATGAAAAAGTTTACTTAAGATAATGAGCAATTGCAGCTAATCTTTATCAGATTTACGTAAGAATAGCAAAGAAACCATTGAGATGCTAGTAGATCAGGTCAAACAGATAAGAAACAGATCATTATCATCATCATCATCATCCCATTGATCTTGATTTTCTGGAGTGGTCTCAGTAATGTCTCCATTTGTCCCAGCCCTGAGATTTTAGAAGCCTCTCTTTACTCATCCTTCCCAATGGTGCCGCACTGGAGGCCCTTTCAGGGTCAGGGAAATGAGACCCATCATTGTTACTGGTTTTGGTATATAAATATGCTACAGGAGGCTTGCCAGGCTCTCCCATGTGGGCAGGAAACTCTTGATAACTTGCCAGGTTCTCTGAGAGGAAGAACTAAGCTATAAGATGCTTCCAGGAGCTTGGTTTTATAATCTGTGGATATTGGCCATTGATGGGATTACACTGCAGTAGGGGCAGTTTCTGGGTGTGACCGCTTAACTACTGGAAAATGGGGGATTTGGGTGGAGGAGGCCAAGTCCTGATCTGAGCAGGCTTAGAGATCTCATCCCCGGTCCCATACACCTGGATTTTTCTGCCGGTTCCTTCATGCATGAGGCTCGTCCCAACATGTGGAGAAGGGCCTTGAGCATGGCAGTGGCTGGGTTCCAGAGGTCATCGGCTATGGGGTCTCTGCTTGGGGCGGTGAGGGAAACTCAACCCACCCCCTCTGAAGGGCTCCAGTGAAGACAGCCAAGCTCAGGGGCAAGAGATAAAATGTTAAAAAAAATGGGAAGGCTTTAATCCATTTAAGGATTTTTAGGTACTTGAAGGATGGTTAAAAATTCTGGGTGCTCTGGTTTCTCTTAGTCAACCCAGGGTTGGTTGAATGCAAGTTTGAGTATGAAAAACTCCTTGGGCTCTGTGCAGTCAAGTAAACGGTATCAGGTAGTGTTTTGGCCTCCAGGCCCACAGCCTGCTATTGGGTGGGGCTTCCAGATATGTATCCAATTATGTTGGGAGTACCATATGGTCCTGGGAATCAAACCAGTGTTGGTAGCATGTGTCCTCTAAATGTGGTGCTATATCCCACCCTGCTATTTTTAAATAAGCTAAAATATTGAAGGGTTCAAATCAGATATTTGACTCCACATGATTCGAAATGAGTTTTCTCTGTGCTGCATAGAAATAGATGGTAGGGTCAGGAAAATTACAAGGAACTTGACATAATTTATATAATTTTTATACAGGCTCTTTGTACTAGAATGTAGTGCCATATGAGATGAGTAGTTTGGCGAAACCAAACGTGTGAACTGCTGGAATGGATTTGGGTAGGAAAACCATAAAGGGTAAATGAAAGATGATTTCAAATTTGGAACTACCTAACTGAAAAGATGAACTGTCATTACTTTAAATCATAAAGACAAAAGATACAATAAGTTTCAAGAAACAAAATAATATATGTACTAGTTTTCAAATATATGTCTTATACCCAAAATGGTTAGCCTGTGGAAATCTCCTGGACAGAAATATACAGGATATATTAGTACATTTGCTATTCTTTGGTGGTCAGGAAACCTGTGATGCAAAGCTCTGGGCCACCAGGATTTCAACCAGCAACTAACTGGTGCTTAGGGAAGGGGTCATAGGATGTGGTGAATCAAACTGAGTATTTACTGGGCATGTGTCTTATGAGATTGTCATAAACAATCTCATCAACCTAACATAGACTAATTTAAAAGCTAAAAGAATCAAAGAAAAGATTACTGTTAACCTCATCCATTCTTGTGTTTTTAGTAACATCAAACTCAGGTAAAACTAAACTATGGCCTACACACCAGATTTATAATTGCCTTTGGCTTTTTAGTAGAAACTTGGAGTTTAATGAGAGTTATAGGTTCTTGGTAATACTGCATTACCATTTTTTACATTTTATGTAAGTTCATTGCATTATAAATTAGTTGTGTACTTGTATATAGAAATAGTAAAATAAAAATAAGAAAAAGTAAAAATTAGTCATGAATTTGGTCAAAATATATATTATAGAATGAAAAATTGACAATATAAATTATTGTATGCCTCTTCTTTGATTCAGCAAATATAATTTTGAATCATTGGAAATTAAACATTATTTAAAAATATATAATCTTGAATGCAGTAAAAAGTGGCATATGTCATAATTTTTAATCATAGAAAAAATATGTACTTATGGGAAATTTGTCATAAGTTTTCATTAGTAAGTAATATAGCTAAATATATGTTTAAAATTTGAAACATAAATTAAAGAGACCTAGAAGATTTCTAGGTCTATTGCTGGGATTAATTTATGAAAGAAAAAGTTATATGCAATTTGGGTAAGTATAATTTTATTTCTTTGAAAAAGATAGCTAAAGCAGGTAAATCTCATATGCTATTCATGAGAACTATTATCTCATTTTTTTTCTATTTAAAAAACAATGTTTGCTCCTCATATTATTCCTTTACACCTTCAAATACTTTAAAGTTGCTTCAAATGTTATTTTAATATTTAAAAACAATTTTGGCTATTTTATGTATTGTCATATTTATACCACCATTTAGAAGCAGAAATTTTCTTGGCTTTGGAAGAAATCTAACATGATTATGCTTGCTTCTTAATACAGATTTATAAATTCTTAAAATCCTTAATATAGATTCATGAATTCTTAAAATTGTTACCCAATTCTGCTGTTGTTTTATACTTCTGAAAAATTAGATGGTTTATATGATCTTTAAAATTTGTTTTATTTTTATCTTATAATTTCTTCTTTTTTTATTTATGCTTATTTTTAGCACCCAATATCATGGTTTATTCTTATTTTTATCTCCAAAAGCATGCATTACTAAATATCTCATTGATACTAAAACATTGAACCTATTTTCTATTTGGGAAAAGAAAATCTTTCTAAAATTAAAATTTTGAATTCAGTAATAGACTTCGAACTTGCCTTTCTTTTATACTGGCAAAGGAATATTAGCTAAAGGTTATCATCCTTTTATTTTGTTACCTTAAAAAGTAATAGCAGAGAGTCTCTTGCCCACACGCCTGACTGTCTTCCTCAGAGCCCCTCGGAGGGGATGGGCTCAAGCTTTTCTCCCTGTTCCGGGCAGAGCTCCCAGCAGCCGAAGACCACCAGAACCTAGCCACAGCCATGCTCAAGGCCCCTCTCCACACGTTCGGACAGGCCTCACACATGAAGGTACCTGCAGAGGAACCCAGGTCTGTGTAATCCCATCAAAGGCCAACATCCAGAGACTTAAAAGCAAGCTCCCAGAAGTGATGTCTTATAACCTACTTCTCCCTCTGGGAGAAACTGGCAAGCTACTGAGAGTTTCCTGCCCACATGGGACAGCCTTGCAAGCTTCCCATGGTGTATTCATATGCTAAATCCAGTAACAAGCTGGATCTCATTCCCCTGACCCTGAAAGGGCCTCCAATGCAGCATTGTTGGGAGGGCGGAGGGGAGACAGGCCTCTAAAATCTCAGGGATAGGATGAATGGAGAGGTTACTGAGCCTGCTTGAGAAATCGACGATCAACGGGATTTCGTGATTTGTCATGATTTGTGAAAAAGTAATAGAATGCATTATTTCATGCCTAATTCTATCACATATCATTACCTTCAGGTCTGTGTAACACATAAATGATTCAAGTTTTAAAGGCTTGTGTAGGATAACATAGCCTCAGTAGTTTAGGTTTATTGGGTTACTCCCGTTACAGTGCTCCTATTCCTCTTTGTTTATTTGTAGCTTCTTTCTTAGTGTTCTGTTGACTTGTAAATAATGTTTTTCTCTTCTCCTTGAGTCCTTTGCATAGTTTATTCAGAGCATGTCTTTTTGTATGGACAGAGGAAGACATTTAATATTATGCCTTTGCAATTGAGATTTAATTGGCTTTGAATATTATTAATTCCCGGGCATCTGCTTTCTTGACTGTAGCCTTGGTTGCCCTCAGTTCCTAGCCCTCTTAAAAGGCAGGGTCCCAACGTGGGACGAAGAAGGACCCAGGGCAAGCGGTAAGTTGTGTGCTACCCTGACATCGAGATGGGCCTGGCCAAAGCGCCTAATGCTAAACTATATGTTAAGAGCTTGGTCATGGGGTGTCATGTCATGATCCAAAAGCAACGACTAGACAGGGCCCTGCTAGGGCTAGGAAAGACTAATCTGGCCTGAGCGCTGTAGTCTGAGATGAGGTGACCCCCGGAGAGCAATTCTAAAAGTTTTATGCATCTCTTGCTATGCCCATACAAAATGATTAATATTGTGAATGCTTATATGTTTACTGGACAAGGAGAGGAGAAACACAACCATGGGATTTCATCCTTGGATGGGTCCTGCTGAAAGCGTATCTGTCCTAGAGAATAGGTGTTCTGCTAGTGTTATTGAACTTTTTGTGCCTAGCATTTTATTTTATGGTTAAAATCTGTTCTAAACAAAAAGGGGGGAGATGTTGGAATATTTCCCCTTTTCCAGCTGCCTTCTGGAGTTTTGTCACAGAAACCTAGCTGATCTTTGACCCGCAGATCTAAGGTGCTAGCCAGGCTTGACTTGACATTGTAGATTCCAGGCTCTGGCCTTTGGGATGTAAATTTCAGGTGCTGCCAAGTTTGTAATTGACATGTAGATTTCTTGTGGCAGCCCAGCCTGGTCTTTGGGATGTAAATCCGAGTGCTTTCAGCCCAAAGAGGGCTTCGGTTGGTTGGTTGGTTGGTTTTGGTTTTGTATCTTCTTTCTGGGGCAGATCCATGGGGCAGATCCACCGGGAGAGACAAGGAGGAAGAGAGAGAGAAGCCAGAGAAAAGCAGCTGTTGAGCAGGAGATCCAGAGAGAGGCCGGAGCTGGGAGTGCGGGAGATGAGAAAGATGGAAGATTGAATAAACGGTAACTAATCAGCAACCAGCTTGGTCCTTGTTCTTCCTTCGCCTGTCCTTGACCACCGGCCGTCCCGATCCAGTCCACACACTGCGGTTCCAGAGCACCGAACGCGGGTGGTGAGACAGAGCCGCCTGGAGAGCCCGCGAGTGCACTCGCCCCTCGGCGAGCTTTAGTTTTTTACAGGCTTGGAATTTCTTTATTAGCAGATATAGCAAAGTATTTAAAAAGTTCTTTCTGGTTGGAGGTAGCAGTCTGCTTTCACGCAGAGTCCACTCCAGGCTGGCTCTGTGAACTGCTCTATGTGGAGTCAATAATGTTTAGCACATCTGTGTCTGTAAGTGTCACATGAGTCTTCCCACCAAAAAATTCACCAGAAAAGACAATTGATGAATACACAATTTGATTATTAGCTCGTTTGTTATACTACACTTAGGGGTGCTCAGGGCTTACTCCTCTCCTGGAGGAATTCACGGACCATTTGAGGTCCCAGCAGGCCTTGTGCAAGGCAAACACCCTAGTTGCTGTACACTGTCTCTGAAACTCCCAAATTTTAGATTTTAATATCATAATTTTGATTGAGCTACCTTCTTTAATTTTCATGTGTCATTTTTGTTTTGTTTAGTGTTTTTTTGACATCATTACTAGAAGTGGAAAGACAGAAATTTGGAAACAGGTCTATGCTTTAAGAAGAAACAAACCAAAACTAAACTACAATCTGTAATGTCCAATAGAAATACTTTTGTAATATGGAAACAGGATAGTCATATTTACTTTGCTTAGTAAAATTCACATAAAACATGAAATTGGAAGGTCCTGAATGATAAAAATGTAACGCATTTGAAAGTTGTTAAGTTCTATTACCACAGTCGAGGAGAAATAACAGTCAATATTACACTTTTCCAAAGTGATTATTACACTTTTCCAAAATGCATGCACTGGAATACTGCCAAATAATTATGTGGCAAATTTGACCTACTTCAAGATACTTATCAACAGAGGGTTCAAAAGATCAGCAGTTCTGTCTCTAGAAATTTAGAGGCCTAATTAAACTTATTTATATATTCTAAAAATTACTTATTTTTAAAGCACTATTTAAAAAACAGGCTTAGTCATTTGATTCGGAAGCCATCCTAATTGTGACAGATGTTAACTGTTATAACCCAGAAAAATTTTCTTTAGTTGACCTGGATCACTTTGTGCATTAAATATATGAATGTCTAAATTATTCCATTAGTTGGTAGTCAATAAAAATTAGAAGAGAAATATACTTTTAGTATGAAATTGTATAAATTAAATTTCCTATATAGAGACTATATCTGTTAGAGATTTTCACAACAAAATCATTTGAATTGCAAGAAATCTATTTTGCTTCAGCTTGTATCTCACTATGTATTCAACAAATGCAGCAATTTGAAAACAACTGCTGATTTTTTTAATCTTAACATATTTTAAAAATGTAAAGTGATTGTAAATTGATTGAAACAATGATATCAGCCAACAAAATAAATTGTGTGCTGCAATATTTTTATATTTTGGTTTATTTCTTTTGCTATCTCTTGTTTTGATATTTGAACCCTACCACACGGTATGGTTGGGGCTTACGCTGGGTCTGTTCTCAGGTGTAAATTAACTCTGGTATTTCTCTGGGGACCGTATCCTGGGCTGAGGATGGAAACAGTAGCTGAAAGCAAAGCAAGTGCTTTTCTGTCTGTACAATCTCTGGGACATTTGGTCCATTTCTGTTTATTTATTTATTTATTTATTATTTATTTACTTTATTTTCACAGAATAGGAAACATAGAGTCAATCAACTTCTAAATGATTTTGTAATGTAGATCTTTTACTCAATCTGAGTAACTTTTTATTTTTTATTCAAAATAAATAAATGAATGTAAGAACTGTGTAATTTACTTCTTCAAGCCTCTAAGTTCCTACAATAAAACTCGTAGGTAGTTCTACATTTTCTATCATGAAAGGTCAAATGAATATCATATGGTGGAATGACTTAATAAAAAATAAATAAATTGATGTCATGTGAACTAAACGTTGTAAAATCAGTTAATAAATAAAAGTAGTTTTAATATAATTAAACAGCAAATATTTGTTTAGCTGCTAGTACATGAAGATGAGGCCTTGCAGCTAGATAAGACAAGAAATACTCTAACATTAAACAACAAATAAACATTTATAATACTTATAAGAAAAATTACAGTTAAACAGGAGATACAAAAAAACATGTGCTAAAAGGAATTTTGCTCAAGACATAACTTGATGTACATGGATATAGATGTATATACATGTTTAAACATTTGTGATTATTGGCTAGCTGGGAATTTTTAATTAATGGGCTGAAGAGTAGTTTGCTGTAGTGAAATACACTACAGGGAAAAAAATTATATACGCAAATATGAGTTTATGGTTTTCCAGATAAAATAAAGATATATTATATTTATTTAAACACAAATATATACTAATGGTACAATAATCTCCACTGTGCCCATTAAAACTTGTTATGACATATTTATTTTCATATTACTGATAAAATAGAAATTTTTTTTCCTAAAGGACATGCATACTCAAGGACTGTTGGAGTAAAAGAAGAAAAATCTTGATCTTTCGTGTAAATATGTTCTTAAGCATTTTGAAGAAACAGATCATTGATTTGGTGTAAAAGCTTTTCCAGCTTATCATGTAAATACCTATTTAATGACTTTGTAAATTTCAGGTCAATGGTCCAATAAACCAAAAAGTCTTGGAGCAGTTAAAGTGTATCTGGCAAATGCATATTTAGGGAATTTAAAAACTACAGATTATTGGTTTGACTATTGATGCGAAACAGCCATTGCACTTAATCAGGTAATTAAATATCCTAGCTTAAGAAATACATTTATAGTATGTATTCATAATTTATAAATCTAATTAAATACTGCTTTCAAACCCATTTGCTTAATTTTGGTATTTCTTTCTCATTTTTCCTACTATACATGTTTTTCTTTATTCTATGTGTAGAAGATGAAACATATTTTCATGGCCACTCTGGGTCTGAAAATAAAACTGACAAAGATAATGGACGGTATAAAAACACTGAAAAATGTTCAATATGTTTTACATGATTTAGTGTCCTCCCAAGGAAGTGTATACACAAATAAATGGAAAGACCCATGTGTTTTTATGATAAATTTGATGAATGTGAAGTTATATAAAATTAACATGTTAAAAAGCATAAGTTAAAAAGCTGGAAGAAACCTAGGAAATCGGTTTGTTAAACTCCCGCTCACTTTCCTCATGTCTTTAAAGATGAAGCTAGTAGGGGCTGGAGAGAAAGTATAGTAGTTAGGGCATGTGCTTTGTAGTTGCCAGTCTGAGTTCAATATTCAGCAGGCCATATGATTTCCTGAGTCCCGCCAAGAAATCTACTGGGTGTGGCTTTAAAGCAATAAAAAAGTAAGTAAATATAAACAAAGATGAAGCTGTCTTTTTCTGCTTGTATAGGGTGTCTTCACAAGAGTGCTTTATGGGGAAATGAAAGGATTGTATGTCGCTTGCCTTGCTTGAGGCCAAACTGAGTTTGTTCCTCAACATCTCATATATTCCCACCCACTACCGCACCCAACACCTGAGTTCAGGCTGGGAGTAACGCTTGAGCATTATTGGATGTGGTTCCAACACCAAATAAAATTAAAAAATAAAATTTAAAAGATTGCTTAATGACTTTTTCAGTGGAAGAAAGGCAGGGTGGGGTGGAGTTCACGGTGATTTCATTGTTTCTGCCATTTTTTTTAAATAGCTAAAATTAAAATTCATGAACACTATCCACAACAGACACAATCTGTAAATAACCCAGTGTCCATGAACAAATGACTGGATGAAGAAATGATGGTACATGCATACAATGGAATGTTACTCAGTTATATAAAAGACAAAATCATGAAATTTGATGCTAAATGGAAAAACCTAGAGAGTATCATGCTAAGTGAGAGAGAGCAATACAGTGATCTATGTTATATGTGGGGCATAAGGAAACATTATGCTGGAAAAACAAATATCCAGAGACAACGGGTATTCAGTAGGAAGCATGCTGGGGTATGGTACAAGGACAATCAGCATTTATTGTGGAGGGGAGCTGTTAACCAGGGAGGAGTTAGTGGTTCTAAAAGGTGGTCAAGTGTTATGTATAAAACCTACCAGCATCAATACTGCCAATCACATTGCAAATAGACATATAAAGCTCCTTCTAGAAGCAGACTTCTGGGTGCAAATATGTGGAGGAGGGAATTGGTGGAGGAAAGTCAAACCCAGGAAGCAATCAGTGTTGAAACACTGTATTATAAGTAACTTTGTAATTCCGTGGTGACATAGCACTGCACTGTAGCACTGTCCTCCATTGTTCAGAGATTTGCTTGAGCAGGCACCAGTAATGTCTCCATTGTGAGATTTGTTACTGTTTTTGGCATATCCCATAAACCCAAGGTAGTTTGCCAGGCTCTTGGAGAAGGATAGAGGAATCGAACCCAGGTCGGCTGCATGCAACCCACTGTGCTACCGCTCCAATTCGTGGTGACAATTAAAAAATAATAATAAAAGGAAAAAAAGAACGTTATGCCAGTTGCCATATTTGGTGTTAACATGCCTTAACTATATCCTATTATAAATATAGTTAACTCTATCTCCTCAGAACTTTTAAATTTGGCGAGGTTTTACAATAATTGACAATTAAATGACAGTATTAATTTCCTCTGGCCTGAAGCCAATCACAGAACACATGTTCTAAGAAAAGGGGAAAGCATTTTTCTTTGTTTTGTTTTTTTTTTTGCTACAGTAAATAGAGGCAAGGGAGTCCGCAAAATCTCAAACCCAACCTTTGTCACAAACAGGCAGGCTTTTTTGGTTATGTTTTTTTAAGCTAGATAAAACAAAACATAAATGTGTCACTCATCTGCTCTTGTGTAGATGAGCCGAGTGGGGATCTCCAGGTCTCCCTCATTGTCACACGGAGTTTGGTTTCACCACACTTCTGGTGTATCGAACGCTGTCAGTTCTGCTGGCTGTTCTCCCATGCTCCTGTCCAGGGTTCAAGAATCACAGCCATTTCTTAAGAGACGCTCAGAAGGGCAGAAGGCAATCTAAGTTTAGACTATATTGATATTTTAACAGGGATAGTTAGGGTGCAGTGTGCTATGGGAAAATGTGCATTTTTGTAATGATTCTTATCCAAGCATAATTAACAGAATAAATTGAGTGAGAGAAACCTCAGGGCCGTAGAGACCTCTAACGCTGTTACTTTTCATTGCATACAGACCTTGTCAATTAAATATCATTCAACTAGTGATTTGCTGTTTATTCTTCTGAGATGGAAATTTAGATTTGTAGTTTACTATTTTTTTCTAAGAGAAAAAATATTTATACTTTTTGTCCGGGTGTGTTCAGGAATTAATCCAGGCTCTGTACGGGGGACCACACACCCTGCCAGGCATTTATCCTGACCGGTGCATGCAAGACATTGCCTTACCACCTCCCCCTACTATCTCTCTGGTCTCCAATACTAATATGTTCAGCCAATAAAGAACAAAAAGTTAGATCTTATGTAGCAGCTGAGAATTTGACACGGTTTCATGTTTATGGTTCCTAAACTTTAAAAAATTTTGCTTATGGATGCTTTCCTTCTTCTTAGTGATAGTCGTGGCTTTTATATTAAAATAATCTAACTCATTTCTTTGGACCAAAAAACACCACACCCTGGTCAATTAAATAAATATTACATTGTTTACTTTTACATTAGTAAAAGTAAAATTAAGTATAGTGTTACAGCGTTCTTTTAAATTATCATTTTTTTTTACTGGTTCTCTTTTTATTTTGTTTTATTATATTTTTTTAAATAAAAATTTTATTTTATTAAATCACCATGTGGAAGATTACAATGCTTTCAGGCTTAGGTCTCAGTTATACAATGCTGAAACAACCATCCCTTCACCAGTGCCCATATACCACCACCAAAAAAAAAAAAAAAACACAGTACACCTCCCATCCCGCCCCCCCACCCCCCGCCTTGTAACCGATAAGTTTCATTTTACTTTCTGTTTACTTTGGTTAAATTCAATATTTCAACACAAACATCACTATTGTTGTTAGGAGTACCCCACTAGATTCAGACCTACTGTGAAGACAAATGAGGTCGCGCGGCCGCTAGTACGGCCGCTCGGTTTTTGAATTTCTGTACTTTAACAACTAAGTCCAGGGAGATTTCTTCCAGATATTGGATCATTGCAGGCTTGAAAATCCAATCTGTGGTTGTCATAATATGGCGGACACCGCGCCCTTCATCCCCGGAGAGAAAGAGGCGAGAGAGAGAGAGAGAGAGAGAGAGAGAGATAGAGAGAGAGAGAGAGAGAGAGAGAGAGAGAGAGAGAAATACCTTTCCCCTCCGGGGCGGGCACGGGGCCGAGGCTTAGTTCTCAGGCTGGAGACATTCTGCGAGGAGTTGCCCATGCCGAAAGAGGTTTTGCTGGGTCTGGATTCACACGCGTGCAGCTGCGGAGAGGCCGCACATGTGTGCGGCCCCCGGGATCACATCTCGGCGGTTTAAATGATCATTTAAAAGTCCATTTTAAACTGCCATTTTCTATTCTAGATGAATTGATAATTGTATCACTATAAAGTTGTATCGTTGTCTCTAATAATACATTTTGCTTTTAATTTGCTTTTTCTAATATCACTTGCAGCCAGAACTATACTTTCGTTAGTTTTGAATGTGTCATCTACTTTCCACTTTCAGATTTAGAAGCAAAGAATTTTTTGTTTAAAGTAAGCTATAGAGACAGTTGTTTTTAATTTTAAGACAGTTTATTTCTTGAACAGAAATTTTCTCAAAGACGAAATCCGAATGGCTCAGAGGCACATGAGAAAATGCTCTGTGTCACTAATCATCAGGGAGATGCAGATTAAAACAACAATGAGATGTCATCTCACACCACAGAGACTGGCAAACATCCAAAAGAACAAAAGCAACCGGTGTTGGTGTGGATGCAGGGAGAAAGGGACTCTCCTTCACTGCCGGTGGGAATGCTGACTGGTTTAGCCCTTTTGGAAAACAATATGGACAATTCTCAAAAAATTAGAAATTGAGCTCCCGTTTGACCCAGCAATACCACTCCTGGGAATATATCCCGGAGAGGCAAAAAGGTATAGTAGAAATAACATCTGATTTTCTATGTTCATTGCAGCACTGTTTACAATAGCCAAAATCTGGAAAAAAACAGAGTGCCCCAAAACAGATGACTGGTTAAAGAAACTTTGGTACATCTACACAATGGAATACTATGCAGCTGTTAGAAAAGATGAAGTCATGGCATTTGCATATAAGTGGATCAAAATGGAAAGTCTCATGTTGAGTGAAATGAGTCAGAAAGAGAGAGACAGACATAGAAAGATTGCACTCATCTGTGGAATATAAAATAACATAGTGGAAGACTAACACCAAAGAGTTGTAGAGATAAGGATTCGGAGGTTTTCCCCACAGCTTGGAAACTGGCCTCACATGCTGGGGGAAAAGGTGGCTCAGATATAAAAGGAAACACCAAGTAGAGGATATTGAGGACCCATTCAGGTTGGAAGATGCGAACTGAAAGTAGACTATAGACTGAAGATGATGGCCACTCAATACCTCTATTACAAACTACAACACCCAAAAGGAGAGAGAACAAAAGAGAATGCCCTGCTGCAGAGGTAGGGTGGAGTGGTGGGGTGGGGGTGGGGGAGGTGAGAGGGATACTGGGATCATTGATGGAAGTGAATGGGCACTGGTGGAGGGATGGGTAAATGATCACTATATGAGTGAAATGCAAACAGAGAAGCTCAAAAGTTTGTAACTGTGCATCACAGTGATTATCTAATTAAAAAATTAAAAATAAATAAATTAATGCACTACTAAAAAAGGCAGTTTATTTCTTTCAAATGTAATAGCTCATCTTTTTATTTTATGTAATTTTTTATATATTTGTATGTAATTCTACAAAATAGTCAATATTTAAATGGCATTTTAACTCTTTTTTACTTTGGGTAAACATTTATGGCTATTTGTTCTACTTTATCATTGTCTAATTAAATTGCATTTGATTTTATAATAGTAAAACTATAAATATCATAATGTTAAACTTATTGAAGAGTAATGAGCTGTACTTTTGCCAACCAGAAAGACCATAGAATATTTTACATTCAATTAATTACTCCTTTAACCTTTATGCTTAATGTTGAGATCTATTATTTATAAGTTATATGCTTAATGTTATAGTTATATTATTCCATTATTATTTAGTTAAATCTAGTTGTCTTCGATTTTTGTTTTCAATCGTATGTTCCTGCTTTTAAACTATAATAATTATTCTTCTAAGAAATATCTGTATTTTTTATTTTAACACAAATCTGCTGATAATCACTGTTCATAATTATTTGTCTTGATATGAAAATATTATTTATTGTTAGAAATAGATGCATAAGGCAAAGACACATATTTTAAACAATTAAATATTTGAAGATAAAAATTGAGGTTCTGATTTTAACATGTTATCACTTGTATTTATATAAAGATTATTTATGCCAATATAATTATCACTGTTACTGTCATCCCATTGCTCATTGATTTGCTCGCGCGGGTACCAGTAACATCTCCATTGTGAGACTTGTTGTTACTGGTTTTTTTTTGGCGCATCGAATACGACACAGGTAGCTTGCTAGGCTCAGCTGTGACCAATATAATTATACCAACTATATTTTTACTCCATGAATTTCTTAGTTATTAGGAACAGTTTGTTTAAATATGGATCTTTTTTAAGTAATGCTTTAGCTTAGAATGTAATATTTTATAGGTATTTATTTTTAATTTTATAGATTATTCAAAATATTTTAGATCTCATACTTATAAGATATATCTATAAAATTATACAAAATATCTACATAGAACTGAGAAAATACATCAAGCTAGTCTTAGAGTTTACTTTATTTTCTTTGTTTTGATAACTGTGCTTTTTCCTGTCTCTGTTTTGGGGATTATGCATGGTGTCAAGTATTGAACCACGGGCTACTGTGTGCAAGGAAAGTGCTTTCTCTGCTGTACTGTCTCTCCAATCCCACTTTAGTTTTTTATTTTAATAACTATTGGGACAAGTCATGTTATAACCAGTTGGGCACTTGTCTTACATGTGGCCAACCCAGGTTCCATCCCCATATGCTCCCCTGAGCCCACCATAATACAGATATTTTCTTAAATAATGCCTTATCTTAAATGTAGAATTTTGTAGGTATTTATTTTAATCTCATAGCATTATTCAAAATATTTTAGATGTCATACTTATAAATTTTATCTACAAAATGATGCAAAATATTTACATGGAACTGAGAAAATATATCAAACTAATCTTAAAATTCACTTTATTTTCTTTGTGATCTCTGAGTGCAGAGCCAGGAGATAAATGTCGAGGATTTAATATCTCATGTGATGATAGAATGAAGCTATGGAAATCAGTAGAAGGGTAAATATGCTTTGCATATGGGACCAATGAGAATATTTGTGCTAGAGGTTAAGTTATGGTCATGATCACGATCACGATCACAAAATCCCGTTAATCATCAATTTCTTGAGGGGGCTCAGTAACCTCTCCATTCGTCCTTTCCCTTAGATCTTAGAAGTCTCTCTCAACTCGGCCCTCCCAAAAATGTCGCACTGGAGGCTCCTTAAGGGTCAGGGGAATGAGATCTAGCTTGTTACTAGCTTTAGCATATGAATACACCATGGGAAGCTTGAAAGACTGTCCCATGTGGTGCGCTGGGCCATGCAACATACCTCAACAGAATCAACAAAATAGACATTGTACCAGCTATTTTTTCAGACCATGATGCACTGAAAATAGAAGTTAATCATGGACAGATGCAGAAAAATAAATCAAACACCTGGAAATTAAATAGCTCAATGTTGAACAATGAGTGGGTCAGGAAGGAAATCAAGGAGGAAATCAAAATGTACCTGGAAACAAATGAGAATGAAGAAAACGAGCTACCAGAACCTGTGGGACACAGCTAAAGCCGTTTTAAGGGGAAAATTTATAGCTCTGCAAGCATATCTCAGGAAGGAAGAAAGGGCCCACATAAATAACTTGACATCACAGCTCAAGACCTTAGAAAAGGACCAACAAAACGAGCCCAAACCAGGCAGTAGGAAAGAGATAATAAAACTTAGAGCAGAAATTAACGACATGGAAACCCAAAAGACAATTTGAAAAATCAATGAAACCAAGAGCTGGTTCTTTGAGAAAATAAATAAGATTGATAAACCACTAGCAAGACTCACAAAGAAAGAGAGAGAGAGAACACTTATAAGTCGAATCAGAAATGAAAAGGGGGACATCGCAACAGAAACCAATGAAATTCAAAAGATCATCAGAGACTACTTTGAAAATCTGTATGCCACGAAACAAGAGAACCTAGAAGAAATGGATAAATTCCTGGATTCCTATAATCTCCAAAGGCTGAACCAAGAAGACCTGGAGTTCCTGAATTGTCCTATTAACATCAAGGAAATTGAAACGGTAATCAAAAGTCTTCCCAGAAACAAAAGCCCAGGCCCAGACGGATTCACTAGCAAGTTCTTCCAAACATTTAAAGAGGACCTATTGCCAGTTCTTCTCAAGCTTTTCCAGAAAATTGAAGAAACAGAAACCCTCCCAAACAGTTTCTATGAGGCTCACATCTCTCTAATACCAAAAGCAAACAAAGACACCACAAAAAAAGAAAACTACAGGCCAATATCCCTGATGAACACAGATGCGAAGATTCTCAACAAAATATTAGCAAACAGAATTCAACAACTCATCAAAAAGATCATACACCATGACCAAGTGGGATTCATCCCGGGGATACAAGGATGGTTTAACATTCAGAAATCAATCAACATAATCCATCATATCAACAAGAGAAAAGTTAAAAATCATATAATCATATCAATAGATGCAGAGAAAGCATTTGACAAGATCCAGCACCTGATTATGATGAAAACTCTCGCCAAAATGGGTATAGAAGGGACCTTCCTCAATATAGTCAAAGCCATCTACCACAAGCCTACGGCAAGCATCATCCTCAATGGGGAAAAACTAAGACCCTTCCCTCTGAGAACAGGGACAAGACAAGGATGCCCACTCTCTCCTCTTCTGTTCAATATAGTACTGGAAGTACTTGCAATAGCGATTAGGCAAGAAAAAGGTATTTAGGGCATTCAGGTAGGAAAGGAAGAAATCAAGCTCTCACTATTCACTGATGATATGGTATTATACTTAGAAAACCCTAAAACCTCTACCAAGAAACTCCTAGAAACAATAGACTCCTATAGTAAAGTTGCAGGCTATAGAATCAATACCCAAAAGTTCATGGCTTTCCTATATGCAAATAATGAGAGAGAAGAAAGTGACATGATAGATAAAAGCAATCCCATTCACGATTGTGCCTCAAAAAAATCAAATACCTCGGAATCAGCTTAACTAAGGAGGTAAAGGACTTGTATAATGAAAACTACAAAATGCTACTTCAGGAAATAAAAGAAGACACGAGGAAATGGAAAAATATCCCCTGCTCATGGATCGGAAGAATTAATATTGTCAAAATGGCAATTCTCCCCAAAGCATTGTACAAATTCAATGCAATCCCTATAGGAATATCCTTGTCATTCTTCAAAGAAATGGAGCAAGTGCTCCTGAAATTCATATGGAACAATAAGCCCCCACAAATAGCTAAAGCAATTCTTGGGAAAGAGAAAATGGGTGGAATCAACCTCCCCAATTCCAACTCTACTACAAAGCGGTAGTCATTAAAACAGCTTGGTACTGGAACAAAGGCAGAGCGGCAGACCAATGGAACAGGGTTGAATACTCTGACATATTCCCCCAAATATATGACCATCTAATCTTTGATAAGGGAGCAAGAAAGGTGAAGTGGAGCAAGGAAAGCATGTTTAACAAATTGTGGTGGCAAAACTGGACAGCTATATACAAAAAAATGGGCTTAGACCTCCACCTATCACCATGTACAAAAGTCAGATCAAAATGGATTAAAGACCTCAAAGACCATAATTCCTAAGGTACATTGAAGACATGCTCGGCAAAACCCTCCATGACATTGAAGCCAAAGGTATCTTCAAAGCTGACACGCCACTGGCCAAGCAAGTGAAAACAGAGATAAATAAATGAGACTATCTCAAGCTAAGAAGCTTCTGGACCTCAAGAGAAACAGTGACCAAAGTACAAAGATAATCTACACAATGGGAAAGGATATTTATGCAGTACCCATCTAATAAAGGGTTGAAAACAAGGATATACAATGCACTAGTTGAACTCCACAAGAAGAAAACTGCCAACCTGATAAAAAAATGGGGTGATGAAATGGACAGAAACTTTCCCAAAGAAGAAATCCGAACGGCTTAGAGGGACATGAGATAATGTTCAACATCACTAATCATCAGAGAGATGCAGATCAAAACAACCATGAGATATCATCTCACACCCCAGAGACTGGCCCACATCCCAAAAAACAAAAGCAACCGGTGTTGGTGTGGATGCGGGGAGAAAGGGACTCTTCTTCACTGCTGGTGGGAATGCTGGCTGGTTCAGCCCTTTTGGAAAACAATATGGACGATTCTCAAAAAATTAGAAATTGAGCTTCCATTTGACCCAGCAATACCACTCCTGGGAATATGTCCTGGAGAGGCAAAAAGGTCCGACTTTAGGGGAGAGACTCTCCAAACAATAATAGTGAGTTTTGTTGAAATATTGAATGCAATCAAAGTTAAAGTAAAGTGAAATTTATTAGTTACACAGGGGGGGTCTAAGGGTGGGGGGCTAGGGGCAGGGGGGTCTTGGGCTGTGGGGGTGCGGGGTGGAGCTATGTGATTCTTGGTGGTGGAATACATGCACTGGTGAAGGGATGGGTGTTTGAGCATTGTATAACTGAGACTTAAACCTGAAAATTTTGTAACTTTCCACATGGTGACTCAATAAAAAAAGTAATAATAATAAAAAGACTCCCATGTGGGCAGGAAACTCTCAGAAGCTTGCCAGTTTCTCCCAGAGAGAGAAATAGGCTACAAGATATCACACGGCTGCTTCTGGGAGCTTGCTTGGAGCTTGCTTGGAGTTTGTCTCTGGATGTTGGCCGTTGATGGGATTACACACACCTGGGTTCCTCTGCCGGTAACTTCATGCGTGAGGCCTGTTCAAACGTGTGGAGAGGGGCCTCCAGCATGGCTGTAGCTAGGTTCCCGTGGTCTTGGGTCACCGGGAGCTCTGCTGGGGGTGGGGAGGGAAGCTGGAACCCATCCCCTCCGAGGGGCCCTGGGGAAGACAGCCAGGCATGCGGGCAAGAGACTCTCTGTTATGGTAGATCGCCAAAAATTCCCAATGCCTTGCCCATTCTTGTATTTATCAGTTCTTGGCATCTAACATTTCAAGGATCTTCCACTTAAGTTAAACCATGTAATTGCTTAGACTAACAGGATATTAGCATACACAACAGGAGAACAAGATGGTTGAGCAGTGACATGCAATTTTGCTCATTTACATCTGCTTTCATCCGGATCTGCTTTCATGGTATTTCAGATAGATTGTGAGAGAGAAGTATAAAAAGAATAAAGCAAAACCTAGTCAGTTGTGTCTGCAGCCAGCTGCTACACAGACCACGAACCTCAGGCGTCTGAGCAAGCCCAACTGAGACCAGTGATTCCACCTGAAACTAAACATCTACCTAGATCTCCAAATTTCAATCTCATAAATATGATTAATTATATTTGCATGCTACTAAATTACATAGGTTTTTGGTATTTGTGGTAAAATGTTACTGTTTCTAGAATAAGAAATACTGATAGTTTCTTTCAAATCTCAAGTATTTGAAAGAGTCTCTAAGTCTAACTGGTAGGAAGAAGAACTAGGAGTAAACCAACATGCTTATCCTCAATGAAGTACTTTCATCACCATACATATAAAAATGTTCCATTAAAATTTTATGATTTCTGAAATGCTTTTGGAATAATTATTGCTTAGATTTTTGTACTATATTGCACTATAGCTCTGACCTAATCTATTATCTTCAGAAGTGATATATGTTGATTCTATATTCAGATATTTTAAATATATGTATATGTATATAAGTATATTTGACTTTCTCATAAATTTAGTGAGTTTTTTAATTTAATAAAAAAACTGGAAATATCTTTTGAACTGCAGGATGCTTACATTTGCTTAGAATATTTGGATTTTATGTAAAATTAATCTTTGGTGAGAACCATTAGCACAAATATTTGCAACTTCACAAGGCTATTATGACTCAGAGCTAAAAATTGGTTAATGTCTCATTACAAAGAATGTCAATTATCAAATACAGTAATTAAGCTCTTTCATGCTATTTAAATAAGATAATCAATTTCAATATGTAATTGTATTAGAATTACCTTAGGGGAACAGAATCACAACCCTGTAATTGACAATAGATAAAACTTTGTATAACTTCTTATGTAATTGACAATAGATAAAACTTTGTATAACTTCCAGATGTTTTAATGTAAAACTAAAAATTAAATAAAATCTATTTTTTCTTTATATGAATTACAATATTTTGATACTCATCAACTTTTGAATTTGAAAGGAATTTGAGTTAAATGTGGAATCTTGTACTTTTAATGCTTTTTTCACTTTTTTATGTCATATATATATGCATATATATAGTGCCACATATAAAATATCTTTTTTTCTGAAATTTTCATTAAAAGTCTTACTTAGTCATTATTTTTTAATTTATTTTGGTTTGGGGGGGGCGACATCTGACTTTGCTCAAAATATACTTATGGCTCTATGTTCAAGTATCACTCCTGGCCGGGTTTGGGGACCATATGGAATGTCAAGGATCAAAGCCAGGTTGGTGACATACAAGGAAAATTCCTGATCCTCTGTATTACTGCTCTGTTCTAAGCATATATTTGTGCGTGTTTGTGTTTGTATTTATATGTATGAGTATGTGTGTGTGTATGATTATTAACTCTGTTGAGGTTAAAAATTGTAAGATTTTGGTAGTCAAAGAGAGAGATACTACAGAGATTGGGGTGCTTGTCCTTTATTTTTTTTTTTTTTTTTGCTTTTTGGGTCACACCCAGCGATGCTCAGGGGTTACTCCTGGCTTTGCACTCAGGAATTACTCCTGGCAGTGCTTGGGGGACCATGTGGGATGCCAGGGATCGAACCCGGGTCGGCCGCGTGCAAGGCAACCGCCCTACCCGCTGTGCTATCGCTCCGGCCCCTGGGGTGCTTGTCTGGATGCAGCCAACCATGGTTCTATTCCATGTGGTCCTACATGTGGTCCTCGAAATACTCCGAGGACTGGCTCCTGAGCACAAAGCCAGAAGTAAGCCCTGAATACAGCTGGATATGTCACTAAACCAAGTCAACCCCCCACAAAAGGGTATAATTATAAAAAAGATAATCATGGGATAACCATGTTAATTAATATAGTAAATTAAAATATCACATAAAACATTAAAAGAATAGTTTCATGAGTTTGTGTTTTTTAATTTTTATTTTAGACACCATTATTTAAAAAATCCATGGTAGGGTTTTATGCATAAAAAATTGCAATACCAAACCCACCAAGAGAGTTTATGCATCCCTCCAGCAATGTCACAGGAGTACTCAACCTAGTTTTATTCCTCCAACTCCTCATTCCTCTGTCATAGGTAAGCTTCCTATAAAAAGACAGCTCTCAGTTTCTGTTGCCTTGGGCATTTTTTTATTCCTCTCCTATGTTTCTTTATATCTCATATATAGGAGAGATCATTCTACAGCTGCCACATCTGTCCCTCCTTTCCTTCTGACTAACTTAATTCAGTATAATACTTTCTAGATTCATTCATGTAGCAGGAAATTTTATAATTTTATTTTTCTCATAGCCGAGTAGTATTACATTGCGCATATATACCATAGTTTCTTTTTCTAATCATCTTTTCTTAGACAATTGGGTAGTTTCTAGGTTTTATCAATTTTGAACAGTACTGACATGAATATAGGACTGCAAATGTCTTTTCTGAATAGAGCTTTGTGCACTTGGGTTAGATGTTTAGAAGTGAAATTGCACAGTATAAATGATATCTGCACCTGTATGTACATTGTAGTGTTCACAATATCCAGAGTCTTAAAACAACCTGGAGAGTGCCCAAGAATAGATGACTGGTTAAAGAAACTTTGCTACATCTACACAATGGAATACTATGAAGCTGTTAGGAAAAGTGAAGTCATGAAATTTTCTTGTAAGTGGATGGTCATGGAAAGTATCATGCTAAATGAAATGAGTCAGAAAGAGAGAGACAGACATATATGACTGCACTCATTTGTGAAATATAAAATGACATAATATGAGACTGACACTCAAGGACAGTAGACACAAGGGCCCTGAATTGTTAGAAGCCTGTCTCATGAGCTGTGGGAGAAGGCAGCTGGAATAGAGAATTGATCACTAAGTCAATGATGGTTGGAGGGATTGCTCGGGATAGGAGATGTGTGCTGAAAGTAGATAAAGGACCAAACGTGATAGCCTTAAAGTATCTATATTGCAAGCCACAATGCTCAAAAGTAGAGCGAGAGTATGGAAAACTGTATGCCATAGGGGAAGGGGGAAGGTTGGGAAGGAGTTGGGAGATACTGAGGATGTTGGTAGTGGCAGATGTGCATTGGTGGAGGGATGAATGTTCGCTTATTGTATGACTGAAACTCAAACATGAAAGATTTGTAATTGTATCCCAAGGTGATTTAATTTTTTAAAAAATGTGGAATTGCTGGGTCAGATGAAGCTCAAATTCCTATGGGTCTATGGCTTGCTTTTTTATTGGTTTGGGGCTATACCGTTGGTGATTAAGTCTTACCCATCTCTGTACTCAAGTAGCACTCCCAGGAGGGCTCAAGGAACTACATGTGGTACCAGAGATTGAATCCAGGTCTGCCTTATGTATCACTTGTATTACTTGTCATCCTGTGGCTCATAGATTTGCTAGAGCGGATGCCAGTAATGTCTCCATTCGTCCCAACAGTGTCTCCTCACTCCAAAAACACGAAGAGCCTCAAACTGTTAGTTCACAGTCTTGACGAAGAAGTCTGACCATCTTGTAGGTGGGCAGCCAGGTGATCTTTTGATGTCCCATGGAATCAAGTCAGTAACAGCTCTAGTCCAGCAGTCACCTCCAAATCACATTACATGTCCTGCCCATCTGATTTTCAATGCCTTGGCAAAGGAGACAGCATCCCTGATTCTCAATCATAGGCAGAGGTTGGAACTCTGGATGCCTTCTGTCACTTGAGTGAAACATGATGCTCCAAGAATAGCTCTTTCAATTCCTCTTTGGGAAACACTAATAGCATTCTCATCCTGTTTTCATAGGGCCCAGGTCTCTGAGGCATATGCTAGTGCAGGAAGAATGGTGGAGTCGAAAAGTTGTGCCCAGAGATGGACGTTCTTCATCCTCTTAACAACTTTTCAATGCTCTTGAAAGAATTCCGTGCCGCTCTCTTACTCCTGGGCAGCTCAGGTGCCAGGTTGTTTGTCATGCTGAGTTCTCGACCTAGGTACACATAACTGATGCATTCTGAGATGTTCATTCCTTTGAGAGCAAATGGAGCATCAGAAACTAGTCTGTTTCTCATGAACGTTGTCTTTGTGAAATTAAGCTGCAGTCTGACCTTTCCACACTCATGGTCAAAGTCGGCCAGTATTCATGCTGCTTGGCTAATGTTTGGTGTTATTAGAACAATGTCATCAGGGAAGCGGAGGTAGTATAGGTGCCAACCATCTATCTTCACTCCCATTCCTTCCCATTCCAGTCATTGTATGATGTTCTTGAGGGTGGTACTGAAGAGTTTCTGTGAAATGGTATTGCCTCGATGAACCTGTCTCTTTAGAATGGTGAATCCTTTCATTTCCTGGTAGAATGGTGAGATCCTAGTGGTGAATCAAAGAGATCCTGATGTACTGAATTTGAACGCCCTGTTTGGCTAGGGCTTCTATGACTTGCTTCAGTGTTAACAGAATAAAAAGCCTTCTTTAAATCAATTAACATTAGACAGAGTGGCATCTTGAACTTTCGCAGAACCTCAATGAGCTTGGTCACTGGGTGGATCATGTCGATCATGCTGAATCCTTTTCGGAACCCGGCTTGCTTGCATGGGTTGTCCTTCATCTAGTGTTCTACCAATCCTATTCAGGATGAATTGAGTGAACAACATGTAGACAATGAACAATAGCCAGATTGGGTGATAGTTGCCAATGTCATAGATGTCTCCCTTGTACAACAGAACGGTCCTTCTGGTTTTCCACTGGGATGGAACCTTGCATTCAGACAGGTAGTGTGTGAAGAGCCGAGCCAGTGTATTGACGAGTACTGGCGACAGATTCTTCAGGTGTTCAGACCTGACCTTGTCTTGACTGTGTGCTGTATGCTTCTTTACGTATCAGGTTTCAGAAGGGAGAATGCTGGGAATGCCATATTCATCCTGCAGAATTTGATATGTGGGCAGGTGGCATAGGCCAACACTGCTGCTTTTCTCTCTTTTAGGACTTCCTTTATCGCTTCTCTGCACAGCTTTGTGAGCTCGAATGTTAGCTTGTGATTGCCTGAGGCTTGTGCCAAACTACATTGGCAAATGAGCTCAAGAGTTTCCAAAGACAGGTGTCTTTTTTGTGACTTTCTTTCTCCCGGTGCTCCTCACACAATCATGCTGAACCAGTTGATTGTATTCCTTGTCGATGTTATCAATGATGGCATCTTTCTACTTGCCACAATAGTGCCAAAGAGATCCCAGTTGGTGGTCATTCTGGGAGTTACCTTATACTTTGCAGTCCTTTCTCCCCGCTCCATGAAGTAGAATTTTGCACAAAGGAGATGGTGGTCTGATCCCATTTGGAATTTTGGGACAACAGCGACACTGGTCAGGCAAAACTGTTGGTTGAATATGACGTGGTCAATTTCATTGTGGAACTGTGCACCTGGAGACTCCCATGTCTAGAGTTTAGATTTGGCCTTCTGGAACTGTAAGTTACCATGGATGACCTTGGTCAACATGATGAACTCAAACAGTCTCTTACCCTGTTTGTTCTATTCTAGGCCGTGGGTCCCAATGTGGAATTCTCTGGGAAACCTTCTCAGTCCTATCTGGGCATTAAAATCACCGACAATGAACTTGTAGAAGGTCTGGATTTCTTTATAGAACTTCTCCAGCTCTATGTAGAACTTCTCAATTTCTTCTTCATCATAGTTGGATGTTGGTGTGAGGACGACAAAGATACTGCCAGCAATGTTCTTGGAAGAGCCTCCAATATGGCCAGCCTTATCTAAGGCAAGTAAATTACGTAGTGTGCTATGTCTCTGGCTCACCAGTTTTGTGAGGTGTCCATATTGTTTTCAAAAAAGACTTTCCCCAATCAACATTTCCACCAGCAGTGAATGAGGGTCTCCTTTTTCCCACATCTGCTTCAATACTGGTTGTTTTTGATCTACGTGATATGTGCTAGTGTCCCGGGTTTGATGTTATATTTCATTGCTGTTTTGATTTGCAGTTATTTAGTGATAAGTGATGTGGAGAATCTTTTTCTTATACCTTCTGGCCATTTATTTGACTTCTTTACAAAGGTTTATGTTCATCTCTTCTTCCTATTTTTTGACAAGTTGGTTGTTTTTATTCTTGTAAACTTCAGTTGAGTTGGTGGTAAACATTTATTTCCAGTCTTTGGAAAAGAAATTTTAAAAGACTTCCAGTCTTTCTGTTTGGCCATCATTTCTTTTACATGTTATTCCAATTTGTAATTTAAATTATAATACTCAGTTCTTAGAGTATTATCATTTAATGAGTATTAATTGCAGCCTTATTATTTAAAGATTGCTGGGCTTGGGTCCCAAGAATCAGATTTTCTGATTCTTTAAGTTTGGTACAAGGCTAGATAATTCACGCTTTTTTGGGGAGGGTTGATTGAGTCATAGCTGTCTGTGTTTAGGGTTTACTTTTGGCTCTGTGCTTATGGATAACTCCTGGCAGGTCTAAGAGGACCATATATGATGCCAGGGATTAAGTTGAGTAGTCAAGTGCAAGGCAAGCACGGTATCCTTTGCATTATCTATCTGGCCCTAATTTATATTTATAACAAGCTCCCAGAGAATACTGATTCTTTTTGTCCGAAATTTGCTGATCAGTTTAAGATGTCCTAATCAGGGGCTGGAGAAATAGTACAACACATAAGACACTTGTTTTGCACACAGTGATCAGGGCACACCATATGTTTCCCTTAGCCCGCCAGGAGTAAGATCTGAACACAGCCAGGTGCTCTTCCCCCCAAATGATGTCCTAATCAAATTTATATTTGATGCCTCTTTTTGAAATCCCGAAGCTTAGCCAAAGGTTCTTACAAAATTCTAACATAACCCACCTGTCTGATGTGTTGGCATAATTTGGCTCTCATGTTACTGCTAACTGGAAATTGGAACCTCACAAAAATACTCTTACTAATGCTATGCTGTAACTAATGACACTTTTTATTCTTTGAAAAAGGAATCTCATGTCTGTCAGTATTTGTTGAACTGAATTTGCAAGTAGGGTAAAAAATCTCTCATAATTCACAATTCTTGACAAGGCTTATAAAAATACAAAGCCAGTTTGAGGTCTTTTCAGCATGGTGAACAGCAGTTTCTGCCCTATGTATATTGATACTAAAAAAGATCTATTGAATTTTAAATTGGAAGCCCTAGTTAGTTTCATCTCTTAAGAAATTTTTAGTTTTCAGTTTAACTAGGACTCTTAGAGCTCATAATTGATAAAAAAATTAACAGGAATTTATGAATTTGGTTCTCATTGAGACAAAAGGAACCAGGTGTTTCTAAGTTTCTTAGAGGCTAGTCATTCAATTGCTTCAGATTTATTTCTACAAATATAAAACAAATGAAAATGGGTCAAATAATCTCACCGAAGAACTGTCAGGTCTGGATAATAAATGGCTGACTTTCAAGACAAACTCAGCGTAGAACACACAGATTAATATCAAGATACAGAGGTAGAGTAGTATGAATTTTCCTCTAATATTTTTTAACAGACTTTATTTAATTTTTACACATAAACCCTTTTAATCTCTGGAGCAAAACAATGATAGAAAAAAACTCTGATAACTCAGACGAAAATATTTGGGAGGTTTAAAGTTGATGGCTCATGATAGCTTTTTTTCACTGGCTTCTCTATCAAATGAGTCATATATGGAGACTTTATTTTTTTAGAATTTTAAGGTTCCTAGAAACCTTTTTCTGTCAAGATTAGATTGCAAAATGTAGGGGTTAAATTGCATTTTTTGGCTTTGTTCTTGCTTACCCTCTGGATTAAGAAATGCCTTATTTACTTATTTATTTTGACTTCGCCCAGAGACACACACTCATGGTTCTGCAATCAAGAATTACTCCTCAAAGTGCACTAGAGAACCTATGGAATGCCAAAAACTGGACCTCGGTTGACAAAGGACAAGTTGAATACCCTACCAGCTACTATAGCTCTGAGCCCAGAAATTTCTTATCTTGATGTATTGTTATCATGATGGGAAAGTTTGAAACATAAGCAGGTAACTAAGCACAGGTAACTAAGAAGGGAGCCAGACATGGGGATTCTGAGCAGCCTGTTTTGGAAACAGGACAGAGATGAATAGGCCATAAATCATAGGTTATATTCTTAACAGAGAGATTCAAACACATGTTACTTTGGCTGGAAGGGAAGTGGGGCCACCAAAACAATTAGCAAATTAATAAAAATCTATAGGAAATAAAACAAATTGTATCTACTACAAAGATCCCCAGCATCAAGGACCTCCTGTGTTTTGCTCCTCCTGTTCACTGCATCTTGGTGTAATGTCCCTACTCAACCAATCGAGAAACTCCATTATTGTGCCCTCATATAGCAGCTATAACTGCCAGAAAAACCTCTTATGAAAAGTGCTTTGTACTGGCGCAATTTCAGGTGATTGCCTACTTGCAGTCCATCTTGATGTTAAATGATTAAATCTTGCTTTCTGGCCTGAAGATGTCTTCAGTGTGATTGATTAAGTGAATTCCATTATAAGCCAACTTTATTTATAAAATCAGTTTCTGTGTTCTATAATAATCCCAGAGACTTTTTTGTTTATCTCTACTTTCACCCCAACCACACTGCCTTGATTGTGTATTTATAGTAAGTACATATTTCAATTAAAGAAGTACCAGTCCTCCAAATTTGCTCTTGTCCTTCAATATCATACCAACTATATTATGAATTTTTCCTTTGTATATAAATTTTAAAATCAATACCACAGAAGTAATTTTCTGGGGTTTTGTTCCATATTAGATTGGATCTAAAATCAAGATAGACTGACATTTTCACAATATTGAGTCTTCTTCGTCATAAAGATGGAATACCTTTCCACTTTTTTAGTTTTATTTCTTTTTCATGGTTTGTAAATTTTTCTCATGCATATAGATTGAGCACTTTTGTATATTTGTGCTTGTGGCTTTCATTTATACAATTGCTTAAGCATGTAAATAGCAACATGCTTTTAGTTTCAAATCTCACTAATTTGTTATTTTTATATAGGAAAGTGACTTTTGTTTGTATTTTTGCTACTTGGTAGTGCTTAAGTCATACTCCTGTCTGAGCTCAGGAATCACTCCTGGTGGGGCTCAGGGGATGATGTTGGAGGATTATACTGGGGATCAAAACCAGGGATAACTGAGTGAAAGGTAAGTGCCAGCTAATGTATTCTCTCCGGCCCTTGCAAAAACTTTTTCCTTCCAAAATTGAAATTATTTTATCTTCATCTTTAGTGATAGTTTAGGATTTTTAGAAAATATGCAGAAGTAGTGGAAAAAAGAAATATTCTTATCTTCATCCCGACTTAATGGAAAAGTTTTAAATCTCTCACATCAAGTTATGTAGTTAGATGTAAGATTTTTTTTTCCAGGCTGTAGAAGTTCTTCCTTATCCCTAGTTTTCTTAAGTTTTCACTATGAATGAAGGTTGGATTTTGTCAAACTATTTTATGCATATGTTGATGTGATCATGTGTGATTTAATTTTTGAGTCTGTTAAATCACTGTAATTGATTTTATAATTTGAACCAGCCTAGCAGGTTTGAGATAAAAAGCAGTTGATTGGTGTATATTATTAATTTTTACTTGTGGGGTTATTTTGTTAGATTAAAAATTGGATTCAATTTGCTAATACATTTTAAGAAATTTTTGCATTTCTAGATACAACAGGTAGTGGTCTGTAGTTTATTATAATGTCTTTGTTTTGAAATTAGGATAATTCCAGTATTAGTACATGAGTTAAAAGATTTTCCTAAATGTTTGATAGAACTCACCAGTGAACCCACAGTGTAATTGGAAGTTTATTATTTGGTTCAATTTCGTTATATATTGACCTATTTAGACTTTCAATTTTTCCCATGTCATTTTTGACAGAGTCTTCCAAGGAATTACCTATTTGAATTTGAATACTGAATTTATTAATTTGATCATAGCATTTTTTGTCATTAATTTATTGGCCGTGGCACTTTAATGCTGTATCCTCTATCTTTTCTAATATTCATAAGTTTTCTTCTTTGTTTTTGTAAAAATTAACCTTTTAGAATGTTATTAATTGTATTTATTTCTTTAGAGAGCCAGCTTTTATTGATTTTCCCTTTTGTGTTTTAACTTTGATTTCTGTGCTCATTTTTTATTTTTTTATTTTTTTTTTAAAATTTTTATTAAATCACCATGTGGAAAGTTACAAAGTTCTCAGGTTTATATGTCAGTTATACAATACTCAAACACCCATCCCTTCACCAGTGCCCAAATTCCACCACCAGAAACCCCAGTTTACCCCCCGCCCCCACCCCCTACCCCCTACTGTATAACTAATGAATTTCACTTCATTTTTTCTTTACCTTGATTACATTCCATAATTCAACACAAAACTCACTATAGTTGACATAACTCTCTCTCTCTCTTTTTTTTTCTCTTTTTCCTTTTCCATTTTTTTTTTTTAATTTTTCCCCCTCATCCCCCTTCCTGCGCCTCATAGTATGGTGTACTCCACGCCACGTTGGCCAGCGTGGGGCTTTTGCTTAGCTCATAGTCCAGAGGTGGCTGTTACATTAAGAACCTTCAATATTTCAACAAAAACTTACTGTTATTATTTGGAGTTTCCCCCCCAAGTCTGACCTGTTCAAATGGAACCCTTTCACATTGATGACAATTATAAATGTTAAGTCGCGCGGACGCTGCCGCGTCCTCGCGGTTTTGGATTTCTGTATAAAGTCCTGGGAAAATTCTGCCAGAAATTACATATTTCCTCCGTTAGCCGGCGTGGGGCAAAGGCTTAATTCACAGTCTCCATACATGGGTGCAGGCACTTGCTGGAACCCCAATTCCTAAAGCTGTCTCTGGTTCCCGCTTGTTCCACATCCACCGGCTCTGCAGGGGCATGGGCGCCAGGGCCGAAAACCCGGCCGGCCGGAGCCGAGCACGGGCCCGACTAGGGCTGGCTCTGTATCCTGCGGCTGTTTCAAGTTCAAAGCACACTTTTTTTTTTTTTTTTTCCCGCGCCTCCAAGTTCGTACCTTCTCAACGGACCCACAAAATGTCGGACTCCACGCCTTCTCCCGGAGGGGAGAGAGACCAAGAAGGAAGGTTCTTTCCTCCGTTTGTGCTCATTTTTTAATCTTCTTTTCTTACTTTGAGTTGAATTTGTTTTTTTTATTTCATTTCTTAGAGTAGAAATTTAAATAACTGGTTTAAGATTTTTTCTGAATTACATGGATTCACATCTGTACATTTCACTTTGGGCACTGCTTCCCCTGCTTCCCACATACATTAATGCCTCATTATAATTTCATTTTTTAAAAAAAAATTATTGAATCACTGTGAGTAGTTACAAGCTGTCATGTTTGGGTTACAATCACACAATGATCAAACACCCATCCCTCCACCAGTGCACATTCCCCACCACCAACATCCCCGGTATACCACTCCCCTTTCCCACCCTCCCCCTGCCTCCATGGCAGACAATATTCCCCATACTCTCTCTCTACTTTTGGCCATTATGGCTTGCAACACAGACACTGAGAGGTCATCATGTTTGGTCCGTTATCTACTTTTGGCACACATCTCCCATCCCGACTGATTCTTCCTGCCATCTTTTTCTTAGTGATCCCTTCTCTGTTCCATCTGCCTTCTCCCCTCTAATTTTAATTTAACTTAACTTCTTCTTCTTGACTGTTTAAGGCATGTGATATTAAAATATGTTGTTTAGTTTTCATTTACTTTGTATTTTCCATCTATGTTTCTCATATTTAGTCTAGTTTAATTTTATTGTATTCTAAGGGCAGATATTGCATGATTTTCATTCTTTTAAATGTATTGTATTGCCAAGAGGTTTATTTTGATGAAAAATCCATGGGAGGGACTGGAGCAATAGCACAGCGTGTAGGGCGTTTGTCTTGCACGCAGCCGAACCGGGTTCGATTCCCAGCATCTCATATGGTCCCCTGACCACTGCCAGGAGTAATTCCTGAGTGCAGAGCCAGCAATAACGCCTGTGCATCGCC
Source organism: Sorex araneus (assembly GCF_027595985.1). NCBI lineage: Eukaryota > Metazoa > Chordata > Mammalia > Eulipotyphla > Soricidae > Sorex > Sorex araneus. The sequence continues at coordinate 302,690,211 of NC_073303.1, read as the reverse complement.
AGGTGTGACCAAAAATAGCAAAAAAAAAATCCATGGGAGTTTGAGAAAAACTTATATTCTCTATTATTGAATGATGAAATCAGTTGATGTACATTACCTACAACTGATTATTGAAGATGACGATGACGACGATGATGATGATGATGATGTTGGTGATGATGATGATGGGCTGTGTGTGTGTGTTAGGTGATTTCAAATGTACTCATCAATATTCTTCCTAATAAATCTTCAAGTTGACAGCTGTATAAATTAGTTGGACAATTCTCTCTTTTACCTTATTGTAGCCTGATGCTATGTTGTTAGTCCCTTATATGTTGATTATACTTTTTTTGGAGAAATGACCCTTTTATTGTTATACAACACAGTTCTTTACACCTGAAAACTTGCTGTCATCTGAAATTGGCTCTATGTAAAATTAGTGCAGCTACACCAGTTTATTTGGAATAATGCCATTATATTATGTATTCTTTCATGAATTTATCTTCACTTTCACATGTCTTTATATTTTTAAATAATGCATTTCTTATTTAGTGTAGTATGATAGTTTTATATACAAAATATGAGATATAAAAGAGAATGGGGAGTCTCATGAAGTATAGGAGGAAGCAATTACACATTCCAGCTGAAAGTAGAATGCTTACACCTGGTTGTGCTCAAGACTGACTCCTGGCTCTCTAATAAGGGATCATACCTGGTAGGGCTTAGGGTACCACATATGGTGCCAAAATCCAACCCTGGTTGGCTGGTTGTTAGCATTCTAGACAAGCACCCAATCTCTAAGTTATTTCCAGTCTCACTCAAACGATTTATTTTGATACCCATTCTTATACACTCTGTTGTAATTGTTTTAATTTAGACCTGATTTTGAAAATAATAACTCATAAAGTTATCATGTATTAATATTGATCTTATTTACTATATATATTTTACTTGTTGTACATTTATTTGCGGGTGGGGGGTGCAATACACAGATGCGCTTAGGGATTATTCTTGTCTCTTCACTCAGAGACTATACCTGGTGGGCCTCTGGGGACCAAATGGTCTATAGAAATTCAACCCTGGTCAGTCTCTGCAAGACACAAGCCCTGCTTCCTGCACTAGCCCTACTTCTCCGTTCTTTTAATTGTTTCTATTTTTGTATTCAACTCTTCAGGTCTCTGGTGGCTTCAGTGAAACATTTTATATAATTAAGTGTTCCCTTCCATGTTCAGCACTGCAGTTATACTTCTTTCCTAATTGTTTTAGCAGATGTCCTAGAATTCGCAGCAAATATTTTTAGATAATCTAAGTCTAATTTAATATAACATACCTCTTCAAGAGGAATATGAGAACATTATAATATCACAGCTCTATTTCTTCTTTCAATCCTTTATATGATTGCTATTTTTTATTTTACTTGCATATATTTTTACTTACATATATTTTTCATTTTATAGACATGAGCATGAGCAAGTACATAAATATATTTTATAGATACAATAACACATTTATAATTTTATAGTCAAGATAAATTAAAAATAATAAGTTTTAACCTTTGCTTATTTTCCAAATATTTATTTTCTTTCCAAACCTCCACATTCTGAGATGGATAGTTTTCCTACTGTTTTCTGTTTATGTGTTCATTTTAGGGCCACATCTGTCAGTGGTCCAGTTCCTCCAAGTTACGGTCTTAAACATTACCCCTGGCAGTGCTAAGAGGACCAAACTTAGATCCTCTGTTTTAACGTCTATGATAGACCTACAAATCATTTGATCGTTCTTGAGTTTGTTCAGCTTTTCCTGTTTTTAAGATAAAATGATGACTTCTATGCTCCATCACATTGTGACTTTGAAGTAGAGAAACAATTTAAAGTTAAAGGATGTTCAATCCCACCTCCCCTCTATTTTTATTGTTCCACAGTGCATTTTAAAGAAAAGGAGACAAATATCTCCAAATCTGTTAAGGTTTTATTTCAAGGCACTCCAATCTTCATTTTCCTCTAATTTACTATTCATAACAGCCAAGTTAATCAGCAGGAAATATAGATAACAAATAAAAATGTAATGCATTGTTTCTTCATTAAGTCCTTAGTGATTTCAGCTCCTTTCTTTTTCCTAGTGATGAATGATAACCAGAAAAGCAAGTTATTAATTTCTGTTTAATTTTCCTTTTTATGCTGCCTTGCTGATAGTAAGAAATGGTACTCTTGCTGATTTCAGTTTTTCATTTTGTGATTCATTTATTATTTTTTTCCACATAGTATAAACTTTTGTATCTTGGAAGTTTTGAATATATGTTATAACAAGATACTTTTTAATTCATATAAAAGTAGAAGTGTTAAATTCTTAATTTATGATATGAAATTATTCACTTTCAAAGTGAATTGATTAAATTCACTAATGCCATGTTGATTGTTTTATACACAGTAGAAAAATAAAGATGTATTATATTGAAATCAATTTTCTGATATGGTGTCTAATCTACAATGCCATAATCCTCAGCAACCTTTTATTTGACTAGATATTTATTATCATGTGTTTGTTTAATTAAATTTAATTGTATTTTCCTTCATTTCTCTCTGTTTATGCAAATATTTAAGACAATACAGACTTACTCTTTCCATCTATATGTGTGTATAAAATGATTGAATTTGAAGGTATATTTGAAGAAACACAAAATTTGTACGCATTTTTTTAAACCTGAGTGGGTATTAAGCAGAAAGAGAATAATAGTCTTTTAACCGACTATTTCCATTGTGCAGTAAGATTTCAATCAATACATGGTATCAATTTAACTTTTCCTTTAACATTGTCTTCTTAGTGATACCAATTTTCTCTTTTACTTAAAATTATACCGTACTCTTTTCTTCTAAAATTTTATTTCAAAGACACATTTCTTGGGATTGTAACTAGTTATGTAGTTAGGTCTTGAAACATTTTTCTGATAAAAAAAAAAAACAGGAGACTGGCAATTAAGTTTCCACTGATAATAAACACGGCTGGAGAAGATCCTAGACTTTATTCATTGCCATTAATCCTATGATGCAGACTATTACAACATGTCTTCCAATATGGTCACGTAAATTTGCATTTCTAATGATTCTACTGTCACAGGTTGATGAATATTCCACAGTAAAAATTTTGTTTGCTTTATGAAAAAATTATAACCACGCAAGATAAGAGCCTCTAGGGCAATAATTGCTTCACAGTAGGGTGCATCTTACATCTCAAATTGCTCTACATCTGGCCTCTAAATCATCAGTACACAAGATGGTACTGCCTGCTGAAAAAGCAGAAAAACCAGGCCCTATTTATCAATATACAGAAGATTATGGATGGACTATATATAACTTATTTACATTTTTATATGAAAAACAGAAAGAAATCAAAACAGGTTTGATACTTGAAAGTGGAAATACCTTTATGAATTTGGAGTATGCCAGAAAATCAAGCTGTCATAGCTTTGTGCAAATATCACTGCACGAAATACCACTATTCCAGTTATGTAATTTATGTTCAATATTGGAATTTTATCTTCATTGTTAATCTATAATCACGATCACGATCACGAAATCCCGTTGATCGTCAAATTTCTCGAGCAGTCTCAGTAACCTCTCCATTCATCCTATCCCTGAGATTTTAGAAGCCTCTATTTACTCGGCCTTCCCAATGATGCCGCATTGGAGGCTCTTTCAGGGTCAGGGGAATGAGATCCAGCTTGTTATTGGATTTGGCATATGGATACACCATGGGAAGCTTGCAAGGCTGTCCCATGTGGGCAGGAAACTCTCGGTAGCTTGCTAGTTTCTCCCAGAGGGAGAAGTAGGCTATAAGATATCACTTCTGGGAGCTTGTTTTTAAGTCTCTGGATGTTGGCCTTTGATGGGATTACACAGACCTGGGTTCCTCTGCTGGTACCTTCATTCATGAGGCCTCTTCGAACATGTGGAGAGGGGCCTTGAGCATGGCTGTGGTAGGTTCTGGTGGTCTTTGGCTGCTGGGAGCTCTGCTTAGGACAGGGAGGGAAGCTGGAACCCATCCCCTCCAAGGAGCCCCGGGGAAGACAGCCAGACGAATCTATAATATATGAGAGTAATTCTAATTTATAGAAAGTGAACGTAAGGTTCTCCAATGTAAAGAAATTTGTTGGAATTCCAGTATCTGACATTAATCTATGAAATAATAAGACTCAGGCATAATGTGAGGTTTGGGATTATTTGATGCTGTTTCAGGAGATGTGGCATATCAGAATTTGTGCAGAGTTGGTACCAGAAGGATAGTAGAGCAGATAAGGCAATTGCCTTGCACACCTCCATCCTGGGTTCTCTCCCCAGTAGCTCATAAGTTCCCCTGAGCTCACTAAAAGAGATCCTTGAGAGCAGAGCGAGGAGTAATCTCTGTGCACAACTGGGTGTGACCAAAAAAAAGTGGGGGGTGGGGTATTGATTGACATGCCAGTGTGCCTGCAGAGGATAACATAACAATGATGAAAAGGGGTGTGGAGGCAGAGTGGCTAGTACAGTGCGTAGGGTGAGTTTCCTGGATAAGTGGGGAAGCAATCCAAGTTGCCTTGCACATGGCTGACCCATATTCAATCCCTGGCATTCCATATGACCCCCAGAGAACTGACAGGATTCCTGAGAATAAAACCAGGAGTAACACATGAGCAGTGGGTGTGGCCCATAAAACAAAACAAAACTAAACAAACATACAAAACCTAAAAAACAAAACCAGTGAAGTCATTTCAAGATTGCTTCCCCACTTATCCAGGAAACTCATTATCTACTGCATATCTCTCTGCTTTGTATCCTACACAGCTGTCATCAATATGCAAAATTATTTTATCTTCCAAAATGTATTTCCATCTATCTCCCTCCCTTTGTATGTGAGCACCTGGGTTCTTATACAACTTTTCTCTTTCAAATCCTTAGAGTTTAGTGTAGGATGTTAGAAACTTAAATATTCATTCTACAAACGTTCATAGAATGAATAAGCAAAATGAAGAATGAGTAAAATTTTAACAACGTATTTTTGACAATGTAATGAAAAACTTCAGATATAAAAATAAAGAACAGAGTCAGAAAGATTGTAAAGGAGTTAAGGTCCTTATCTTGCATGTGTTGACCCTGATTTGGTCAGAGGACTGCGAGTTCTATATACCACAAGAACCAATTCCTGGGAACAGAGCCAGGACTAACCCCCAGTACTGGCAGGTGTGGAATAATACTTCCCTCCCCACCCACCAACACTAAAATAAATATATAAATAAATGTAACTAAATAAGAGTATGAAAAAACAAAGACCAACTGACTATATGTTGCCTTCTTGTTAAAAAGCTCTCTAAAACAAAGTGTTTTAAGTATAACTGTTATTTTTTTTATTAAAGAGGCTCTGTTAAATAATTATTGACATGGTTTGTAAGGGTGGGAAAATATTCCAAAGAACTAGAATTTGGAAAAAAAAAGCAATAAAATGTTCAAAAATTGAAAGTAAACAAGAATGTCAAATTATTAGCAAAGTAAATTTCTGACACATTAGTTTCTCACATAAACTCCATACAAATTAATGATATTTGAGCAAGAGCAAATCCTGTTTTTCTGAATTCATAGTATTCAACACTTCATAGGGTTCAAAATTTAAAAATGTCCTCGTGCTGCACAACCTCATACCTCTTCACAGCAGGTCTGACTCTAGTGGGGAACTCCTAACTATAATAGTGAGTTTTTTTGTTGAAATATTGAATGTATCCAAAGTAAAGAGAAAGTAAAATAAAATTTATCAGTTACACAGGTGGAGGTGGGTGGGTAGGGGGATGAGAGGTATACTGGGGTTTTTTGGTGGTGGAATATGTGCACTGGTGAAGGGATGGTTGTTTCAGCATTGTATAATTGAGACTTAAGCCTGAAAGCATTGTAATTTTCCACATGGTGATTAAATTAAAAAAATGTGAAGATCATGCTCAATTGAAATAATATTTGAAAGAAAAGTCAAAGATGAAAATCAGTAATAACAGTCTATTGCCCTCCTCTTGGAGTGTCTGACTAAGGTGTGACAGAGATTTCTTCTAAAAACAGGAGCAAAAATTCCATTAAGCTTTAACTAGTTGGACTGAAACATAAGACTAATACTAGAGACTAAAAATAACAAATATTGGTTCTGTCACCACTGACTTACAAGTAGTACCTATAAAACTTAAGCGCAGAAGTAAAGGTGGTATTTTGCTCTTTTTTCCTTTTTGAAGGTCATACATTTGGAAAAGAATAGAAGACATGAAAAATGAACAGCTGATTGCAGAACTGGCATCAAAGAACAGAATTTTGTTTATTTTTTTCTGGATAATGGTTTTATTAATAAAATTACTATCTCCTATTGTGACAAAGTGCATCTCATGAGTATTAAGAAAAAATGTTTTCTTCAAGATTTTAACCAACATAATCAAGACTCTTAAAAATAAATGTGACTACCATGAAGAAAGTTATAAAAAGTTATGACAATGTTATGAAGTTCTCACATGCCTATCAATAATAAACAGAGAAAAATGCAACTTAATTTTTCATATTTTAATGAAGAGTTAAGTGTAATAAGATTAAAGTGTGTTAAGCGTAATAAGACTAAAATGATATCTTCAACTAGAGAATGCAATATGAGGTAGGATCACCTGTATCATCTGTCCTCCCGTTGATCATCAATTTGCTCCAGTAGGTGCCAGTAATTTCTCCATTCGTCCCTGTCATGTGTCTGTGTAGCCCAACAGCATCTGCTCACTCCAGGAACACAAAGTATAAAACCATTTTAGCAGCCTCTCCTTACTTCTCCTTCCCAAAGCTGCCCTATTGAGGGCTCTTTCAGAGTCAAGGGAATGAGGTCCATTATTGTTACTGTTTTGGGCATATTGAATATGCTATAGGTAATTTGCCAGGCTCTGCCATAAGGGCAGGAAAGTCTTGGTAGCTTGCTGGACTCTCTGAGAGGGATGGAGGCTCCAGGAGATTCTGTGTTGCTTTTATAGTCTCTGGATCTTGGCCAGTGATGAGATTACGTGGCACCAGGGGCAGTTTGTGGGTGTGACTGCCAAGCTACTGGGGATTGGGCGGAGAAGACCCAGTCCCAATCTGAGTAGGCTTGGAAATCTGAGCACGGGTCCCCTGCCATGTACCTGAGTTCCTCTGCCTGTTCCTTCATGCGTGAGGCTCTTCCAAGTGCATGGAGAGTGGCCTTGAGCATGGATGTGGCTGGGTTCTTGAGGCTTTTGGTTGTCAGGGTTCTGCTTGGGGCACGGAGAGAGACTCAACCTGACAATCTCCGAGGGTCCCTGGTGAAGACAGCCTGGTGCAGGGGCAGGAAATTGGCCTCAAACATTTTTTACAAAGTGTTTTGCTAAAGTTTATAATTGTCAAAGAACATTATGTGATTGACATAACTAAGAATTTAGAAGTGCAAAAAATAGATTTAAGAAAGGAAGCAATCCTGTGACCTAAAATTTTAAGGTATAAGATTTTGTGGGTTTTTTCTTTTTTTCTTTTTTATTTATTGCTTTGTATATATATTTTTTCCTTTTTGGGTCATACCCGGCGATGCACAGGGGTCACTCCTGGCTCATGCACTCAGGAATCACCCCTGGCGGTGCTCAGGGGAACATATGGGATGCTGGGATTCGAACCCGGGTCTACTGCGTGCAAGGCAAACGCCCTACCCGCTGTGCTATAAGATTTTGTGTGTTTTTTCCTTTTTTTTAAAAAAATTTATTGCTTTGTATTGTTTGAGTTTGATTTTTGACGTTATACTCAGTAGTACTCAGGGGCTATTATTGACTCTGTGCCCAGAGCACAATATGTGGTGTTACGGATAACACCGGGACCAGCCATGTTCATGGCAATTTTCTTAACCCCTGTACGAGTTCTCTGATATCCAAAGGAGTAGGTTTTATTAGAGACAACATCCATCACTGCCCAATTCATTTAGACAATGTCTGGGGACATTTTTCTTATTAACATCTAGTGAGTAAAGACCAGGGGTTATGGTAAACACTTTACAATGCAGGAATTTCCCATTTCGAAATAATTATGCAGGGAAAAAATACTATTATAGAGAATTACAGTTTAGAAACCTCTTACCTAAGAGGGGATTTTTACAAGGATTACATTAAATCAGTAAATAGCTTTAGGTAAGTTTGGGTAATACTATAGTTTCATGAACATGCTGTATATAGAACAGAAATTACTATGATTTTAAAGAGGGAAATATCAAAACAAATGATGCCTAATATGCTCTGCCAAATTTGAAAACTCATATTTATAGCACAGCGGTTAGGGCAGCGTTTGCCTTGCACGTGACTGACCCAGGTTCAGTTCCTCCATTTCTCTCAAAGAGCCTGGCAAGCTACCCATGGCATATTCAATATGCAAAAAATAGTAACCACAAGTCTCACAATAGAGACATTACTGGTGCCCACTCAAGCACATCGATGAAAAACAGGATGACAGTGCTACAGTTAAAAAAATGACAGACAGAATTCAGCAGGTCTGGTATTCATTCTGCTTTACCATTTTCATAATATTGATGTAGAATAAACTATAGAATTTGAGTTAGGGTTACAAAAATAACTCATAGTAGTATTGAACTCCTAAATTTGGCAACTACAAGCTGATAACTGGAGCAGGCTATTTTCATAAACTAATTTTTTTATGATTTATCTGTAAAATGAGGGTGAGAATCATATCTTCCTCCTATTATTATATGACACATAAAGAACATGTAGAAAGTGCTGGTACTAGTAAGAGTGAAGCAAATAGAAGCTTTTATTTGTAAAGATCTTAGGTAATTTCCTGAAGTATAAATAAAGAAAATTGTATTTCTGAAACTCAACATAACTTTATAAATTACAGTGTCCTAATAAAAAATTAAAAATATAATTCTTGTTAGGATCCATTTATAAGATAAGATTAAGATCTAAAACTATATCCATGAATAAATAAATTGATAGTTTATTGAACTATATGACAAGTAAATGAAACTAAATATATGATCTATTAAAATTACTTCTTTAAAATTATGAAATCAACCTATATATACTATATTTTAAAATATAATAAAATTTAAATAGCACTAAATGTTGGTCAGGTTTTTAATTTTTAACAAAAGTGGTAAAAAAACACATCTTTGCACGTTTGAATAATCAGGGGAGTGAAATTGTGTCATTTTTATTCTAATATGAATATTAAAATAACATGATTAAGAGGCTAATTGAAATAAGAATAAACTAGAATCAATGTGTGGTTTGCCAAGATGAAATCTGATAACCAAAGGAATTGAAAATTAACAAAGTAGAATTAACTGTAATAAAGAAGCAGGCTTTCTAGATTTGCATTAGGTCAAGGAGCAAGATATTTCCATCTTTATTTAGATTGTGTTGGCTATTTGGCATCTTCTATAAATACACACACATTTAGAATTACTTGTTATATATTTGTGCAAAATGACTTTGGGACTTTTACAAGGATTACATCAAATCAGTAAATAGCTTTAGGTAAGATGGTCACTTTTACAGTGCTTACTTTTCCAATAATGAGTATGGGACATCTTCATTTATCCATGATTTATATTTTTTTAATGGCATAGGTTTCCATGCATAGGTCTTGTCCATTTCTATTAATTTCACCTCAGAAATTTTGTCTTTTCTTGGTGAGATTGCAAATGGTGTTATTTTCTTCCTTTCCTTTTTCTCCAATTCAGTATTTAGATTTAAAAAATGCAACATAAACCAATTCCTAAAGCTGTCTCTGGTTCCCGCTTGTTCCACATCCACCGGCTCTGCAGGGGCATGGGCGCCCGGGCCGAAAACCCGGCCGGCCGGAGCCGAGCACGGGCCCGACTAGGGCTGGCTCTGTATCCTGCGGCTATTTCAAGTTCAAAGCACACATTTTTTTTTTTTTTTTTCCGCGCCACCAAGTTCGTACCTTCTCAACGGACCCACAAAATGTCGGACACCACGCCTTCTCCCCGAGGGGAGAGAGACCAAGAAGGAAGGTTCTTTCCTCCGTTAGCCGGCGTGGGGCAAAGAATTTTCCCAGGACTTTATACAGAAATCCAAAACCGCCCGGACGCGGTTAATGACTTAACATTTATAATTGTCATCAATGTGAAAGGGTTCCATTTGAACAGGTCAGACTTGGGGGGGAAACTCCAAATAATAACAGTAAGTTTTTGTTGAAATATTGAAGGTTCTTAATGTAACAGCCACCTCTGGACTATGAGCTAAGCAAAAGCCCCACGCTGGCCAACGTGGCGTGGAGTACACCATACTATGAGGCGCAGGAAGGGGGATGAGGGGGAAAAATTAAAAAAAAAAAATGGAAAAGGAAAAAGAGAAAAAAAAAAAGAGAGAGAGAGAGTTATGTCAACTATAGTGAGTTTTGTGTTGAATTATGGAATGTAATCAAGGTAAAGAAAAAATGAAGTGAAATTCATTAGTTATACAGTAGGGGGTAGGGGGTGGGGGCGGGGGGTAAACTGGGGTTTCTGGTGGTGGAATTTGGGCACTGGTGAAGGGATGGGTGTTTGAATATTGTATAACTGACATATAAACCTGAGAACTTTGTAACTTTCCACATGGTGATTTAATAAAAATTAAAAAAATAAAAAATAAAAAAAAATTAAAAAAAAATAAAAAATAAAAAATGCAACATAGTTTTGTATTTTGATTTTGTACATCTGCACTGCACTGTACTGTCATCCCTTATTCATTGATCTGCTCGAGCAGGCACAGTAACGTCTCCATTGTGAGACTTGTTGTTACTGTTTTTGGCATATCAAGTATGCCACAGGTAGCTTACCACGCTCTGCTGTGTGTGGGGGCCGAATACTCTCGGTAGCTTGCTGGACTCTGAGAGGGATGGAGGAATCGAACCTGGAGCAGGCGCATGCATGGCAAACACCCTACCTGATGTGCTGTCACTATGTAAATTTATTATTTGTATTAGTTGATTTGTGGGGGTGCATAAGCTGTGCTCTGGAACCCTGGGGACAGTAACTGGTGATTCTTGACTAACAGTGGCAGATGGCTCAGTGCAAAAGTTTAAGGATGTGGTGCTACTCTGTAGAGTAATGAAGAGAAGGTGGGTAGAGGTCAAGCCGGGCTCACCTGTGTGTTCTCCACCTACTCTTACAATCCAGCGAGGGGGCGGGGCTAATTATTTACAGAAAGTGTTCTTAAAATTCTACCTTGACCTGAACAAAGTCAATACTACATAATAGGGAAATTCTCTTAGAAAGAGATTTCATGCCTTCCAAAATACAAGCATCAGGCCAGCCTGTTTTAGCGTTGTTGTTTTTTAAAATTTTTTAATTTTTTTTATTTTTTATTGAGTCACTGTGAGATACAGTTTCAAAGTTTTCATATTTGATCCACCACCAAACCTCGCATATTCCCCCACACTCCCCCTCTGCCTGTGTGGCAGACATTTTTCACTTTACTCTTTCCTTAATTTGATTACGTTCAATTTTCAACAATTATTTGGACGTTTTTGTCCAACAGTCAGACATGTTGGATGGCATCAATAGATTGTATATTTTCATTTTTTAGAAAAGGTCATGTGGCCGCGTTAGAGGCCGCATGGTTCGGAGTTGTCCCAGTCCCACATCCCTGAGCCATGTTAGTCGTTGCTCAGTGTCGCCAGGGCTCCGTCTGGAGAAGGTGTACTGGCTATGCCTCCTCCGTCTGGCTCCCCCATGTTGCTGGCCTGGCCTGGGGTCCGGAGCAGTCTCTGGCCTGCGCCACTTACCAGAATGTCTGGATTTCTGTTTTACCATTTTTAAACTTAGAGAGTCCATCTAAATTTGGAGTCTTTGTGAAAAAACAAGGGGGCATGATTTGTAAAAAGCTTTATAAGTGTAATGAATATATGGTTACTATGGCCTGAGGGTGTAGAGAGTTGGAAGAGGGTCAATCTAATAATGAGAACAATACTAGAGTTTGGTGTTAGGTGCGGTGAGGTTTATGCATATATAAAGGTATATAGCTACACTCCCAAATTTGAGAAGGATTATAAACTAGAGGTAAATAGATGAATCTTTAAAGAGTTAGACTTTCTAAATATTTATGGCCCAAAATGACATCCAAGTATTTTTGGAAGTACTTAGAATGAAATTTGAGAAACCTAAAGAGTACAGGCCTGAAAAATATAGAAATGGTATTTCTAGAAAGGCTGGACCAGTCGGCATTCCCACCAACAGTGAAGGAGTGTCCCTTTTTCCCCACATCCATGCCAGCACTGGTTGCTTTTGTTCTTTTGAATGTGTGCCAGTCTCTGTGGTGTGAGATGATATCTCATTGTTGTTTTGATTTGCATCTCCCTGATGACTAGTGATGTGGAACATTTTTTCGTGTGCCTTTTGGCCATTTGTATTTCTTTTTTGAGTAAACTTCTGTTAATTTCTTCTCCCCATTTTTTGATGGGGTTGGAGGTTTTTTCTTATACAATTCTACAAGTATCTTGTATATCATGGATATTAATTCCTTATCAGATAGGTATTGGGTAAATATTCTTTCCCATTCTGTGGGCTCTTTTTGCATTTTGGTCAGTTTCTTTTGAAGTGCAGAAGTTTCTTAGTTTGATGTAGTCTCCTTTGTTTATGTTTGCTTCCACTTGCATGGACAGTGCTGTTTCGTCCTTAAAGATGCTTTTAGCTTCAATGTCATGGAGAGTTCTGTCTACATTTTCTTCTATGAACCTTATAGATTCGTGTCTGATATTGAGGTCTTTAATCCACTTTGATCTGACTTTTGTGCCTGTCATTTGACAGAGGTCAGAGTTCATTTTTTTGCAAGTAGCTATCCAGTTTTCCCAGCACCACTTGTTGAAGAGGCTTTCCTTGTTCCACTTTGTATTTCTTGCTTCTTTGTCAAAGATTAAGTGGCCATATACTTGGTGGTCTGTGACAGGATATTCTACTCTGTTCCATTGGTCTGATAGTCCTTCAAAACTAGAAATTGAGCTTCCATATGACCCCACAAGACCACTTCTGGGAGTATATATTGGGGATGCAAAAGAACACAGTAGAAATGACATCTGTACCTATATATTCATTGCAGCACTGTTCACAATAGCTAAAATCTGGAAACAACCCGAATGCCCTAAAACAGATGACTGGTTAAAGACACTTTGGTACATCTACACAATGGAATACTATAAAGCTGTTAGGAGAGATGAAGTCATGAAATTTTCTTTTAAATGGATAAACATGGGAGAGTATCATGCTAAGTGAAATGAGTCAGAAAGAGAGGGACAGACACAGAGGGACTACACTCATTTGTGGAGTATAGAATAGCATCACATGACGCTGACACCCAAGGACGGTATATACAGGGCCAGGAGGATTGTCCCATAGCTGGAAGACTGCTTCATGAGCGGAGGGGAGAAGACAGATGAAATAGAGAAAGGATCACTAAGAAAACGATGGCTGGAGGATGCAGTTGGGATGGGAGATGCATGTGGAAAGTAGATAATGGACAAAACATGATGACCTTTCAGTGTCTGTGTTGCAAGCTATAATGCCCAAAAGTAGAGAGAGAGTATGGGAAATATTGTCTGCCTTAGAGGTAGGTGGAGGCTGGGAAAGGGGGGTTATACCTGGAATATTGGTGGTGGGGAATGTTCACTGGTAGAGGGATGAGTGTTTGATCATTGTGAGATTGTAACACAAACATGATAGCTTGTAACTATCTCACAGTGATTCAATAAAATTTTTTTAAAAAATTAAAAAATAAACAAATTAAATAAAATTAATGTAAAAAAAGAAATGATATTTCTAAATGTGTATGTAATTGGGGGCCAAGACAGCCTAATATTGAGAATCAACACAGTTCCCACTAAGTATAACAGAAAAATCTATACCTAAAACTATCTTATAGTGCCTAGAGAGTTAAAACAGTGACTAGGGTACTTTCCTGGCACATGTTACACCTGGCCTGAACCCTGGTACCCCGCACAGTCCCCTAGCAGCCAAGAGTGATCTCTGAACACTAAGCCTGGAGAAAGCCATGAGAATCACTGGAGTGGCCCCAAAATTTAAAACAGAAATTTTCATTATACTCAGAATTTTCTCTAAGGCCTCTCCAGAAAATAAAATAGTCAAATACTATATGATATGATATATCAAATAAATGCCACAATAAGAAGCACCATGTGGACCTCAAAAGCATAACCAGTTAGCAGGAAGTCTCCGTTGTCTACTGTGTGCCCACTAATCCTTATGAGCAGGCCCTGAGACAGACCCCATTTCTTCTTAAGCCAATAGCCCCCAACAGGTAACTGAGTCATATGTGACTCCAATAGGCCAGCTTGTGCGATATTGTCAAACTGATGCATAATTTTGAATATCTGGTTATAGTCCAAGCCTCATCAACTTTATACCAGAGACTTTGCTAAATGTCCACCACAACACACCACAAGACACTTTCCATTTGTGCTTAACCCCGGTACTTAAGATGCTGCAGTGGGCTGGATAGAACAATACCAAGGTAGATTGACATGTCTTCCAGATATTAAAGTTGAGATTCTGTGCTTCTTGTGACTGAAGCACGCACTCAGTCATTTCTCAGGGATTTCAGCACCAAAACCACTCAAACCATTCATCAGTGCCCCCTTGAACCAAGCTAGTGAACACTTGCACTTATAAATTCTTTTCCTTTTTAAATTTTGGTCCACACCTGGCAATGCTCAGGGTTATTCCTGGCTTGGCACTCAGGAATTACTCCTGGCAGTATTCAGGGGACCCTTTGGGATGCCGGTGATCAAACCTGGATTGGCCATTGCAAGGCAAGTGCCCTACCAGTGGCAGTTCCTGTACTGTACAAGTCCCTGTACTTGTAAATTCTTGATGGTCATTCAGATATAGATGAACACAGAACCATGGCCTCTGAAATTAGTAAGCATGAGCCTCAGTTCACAGTATACATCTATTAAAACAATAACCCCCAGCATATAAAACAATAACCTTCACCAGGCACAGAGATGAAATGGATGAAATCACCTGTATTGGTGAAATAAGACAAAAATTGGATGGACCCCAAGTATTACATTGTCTTCTAAAGTCCCAAATAAAAAACCTGCAAAAGTAGTATTTCTAATGATGCTCATTGAAATAAAAATGTCAATAAAAAGAACTTTCAACAAGGACAGAAGAAATGTGAGAAAAATAGAAATAATTGAACTAATAAATAAAGTTAACTTGGAGCTTAGACAGTATAGCATGTATTGCCCATGACCAACCCAGAGTCTCTCCCTAGCAGCCCATATGGTGCCCTTGAGCCTGCCTTGAGTGATCCCTTAGTATCAGAGAGTGAGTCCCCTACCCCACAAATACAATAAATTGAATGCTCACAGCACACGGAGCATGCACGTGCTTGTGCAAACACACCACACACACACACACACACACACACACACACACACACACACAAACCGTGGGTTTCATCAACGGAATGTCAGCAGCTAAGGATCAAACCAGTGAACTCTATTATAATGCACGTGCAATTACTTAAAAAGGAACATAATATGGAGTCAGAAAAATACTGCAGCAGATAAATTGCTTGCTTTGCATGTTGCTGACCAGAATTCAGTCCCTAGCACTACGTATAGTCCCTGAGTGGCACCTACAGTGATTTTTGAGCCCAAAGCCAAGAGTAATCTCTGAATACTGCTGAGTATGGTGCCAAAACAAACAAAAATAAACATACTAGGGAATTTTTTTTTAATTAGAGAAATTTATGGGAAACATCGAGTAATACAGTAACATTGGAGGTATTCCAGAAGTGGAAATAGGAACTGTTGATTGAAGATCTAATGAATCACTTTCTAAATCTGATCAAAGTAGCACATACCCAAATCCAGGGAGCTTGAAGAGTTCCAAATCAAATAAACACATAGTAAAATGTTTAAAGTTGACTTCTATTTCTTCTTTTCTCCCTAAACTGTAGTCTATTTAAATTTTCTAAGTTTTAACTTAACACCATAGCCAACATTCTGCGCATCATTTGCTTACCATCTGCTTATGTTCCCCTTAACCCTGACAGTTCCTCTGACAATGTTGTAGATTTCTTGAGAGTTTTTATGTGTATCAAGTATTTTGCATATTACTGCTCTGCTAGAATTTATCTGATACTTTCCTCATGATAGCTTGGGGTTATGGGTTACAGGAGGGAAATCAGTAAAGTTGTTATATTCTCTTTACATTAGGTCAAGGTACATGCTACCAACATGATTGGTATCAACCTTGATCTCCTGCTGAAGTAACAGTTACGTTTCTCCACTGTGAGAATTCATGCACTAGGGTTGTTTCTTATTCATAGCTTATTTTTCTATTCTATTCTTCATATATATATGTATATATATATAATGAGGGCCTCATTGGCATTTTTTTATTTCCCTTTATGTCCTTTTTTTAGTAGTTTTTTTTTTTAATTCAGTCACTGTGAGAACAGTTCCAAGGCTTTTAGGATCAAGTCTCAGTACTGTGGCTTTTAGGATCAAGTCTCAGTACTATGATTAAACACCCATCCCTTTACCAGTGCACATGTTCCACCACCAAAAACCCCTGCATATTCCCCTCCTACTCCTCCCAGCCTGTGTGGCAGATAATGTTCACTTTACTCTCCCCTTACTTTGATTACATTCAATTTTCGACAGAAAACTCACTATCATTATTTGGGTTTTTTTCCCCCAATAGTCAGACCTGTCAGAATGGCATCATTAGATCATATGTTTTCTATTGTCATGAACAAAGAGCATATGATGTTGCATGGTCGCAAAAGCAGCCGCTCAGTTTTGGGATTCTGGTATTAAGTTCAGAGGTATTTCTGCCAGCGGCCTTTGCAATCTGAGATAGGAATGTGTGCCTCTGAGATCTCATTGGCATTTTTTTAACTTATGATTCAATATTTTTTTTACTTATTTTGTTGATCAAATTATTTCAGCTTTGACCATAGCCTGTAACTCCTCTAACACATTTCCATAATTTACCATTTCTTTCCCTTCCCTTCTTTTCCCTTCCCTTCCTTTCTTTTCCCTTCCCTTCCCTCTTCCTTCCTTCCTTCCTTCCTTCCTTCCTTCCTTCCTTCCTACCTTCCTTCCTTCCTTCCTTCCTTCCTTCCTTCCTTCCTTCCTTCCTTCCTTCCTTCCTTCCTTCCTTCCTTCTATTTTTCTCCCTGTTTTCCATTCATTCATTAATTTTTCTGTATGTAAAACTTTCTTACATTAAAGGATGTTCCAGGTTTATGTGAAAGTACCTTCTTCTTCTTCTTCTTCTTCTTCTTCTTCTTCTTCTTCTTCTTCTTCTTCTTCTTCTTCTTCTTCTTCTTCTTCTTCTTCTTCTTCTTCTTCTTCTTCTTCTTCTTCTTCTTCTTCTTCTTCTTCTTCTTCTTCTTCTTCTTCCTCCTCCTCCTCCTCCTTCTTCTTCTTCTTCTTCTTCTTCTTCTTCTTCTTCTTCTTCTTCTTCTTCTTCTTCTTCTTCTTCTTCTTCTTCTTCTTCTTCTTCTTCTTCTTCTTCTTCTTCTTCTTCTTCTTCTTCTTCTTCTTCTTCTTCTTCTTCCTTCTTCTTCTTCTTCTTCTTCTTCTTCTTCTTCTTCTTCTTCTTCTTCTTCTTCTTCTTCTTCTTTTTGCTTTTTTTGGTGATGCTCAGGGGTTATTCCTGGCTCTACACTCAGTAATTACTCCTAGCTGTGCTTGAGGGACCATATGGGATGCTGGGGATTGAACTCAGGTCAGCCGATGGCAAGGCAAACACCCTACCCACTGCACTATTGCTCTGGCCATTATTTCCAAGTAAAACTGCTTCCTGTTTTAGAGAATGATATAAAAAACGAGACCTGAATTTGTCTTTTTCTTTTAATTGCTCACAACTAGGATTTAATTGCTTCTAATATAATTGCTTTTAGCTTTTCTCAGCTGACAGAGTAAGGGAAAAAAATCTTTATTAAGCCAAACATAAATTTGTACTAGGTCTCTAATTTTAACCCACTATATAAAAGGATTATTCTAGCCTCATCACCTTGCTTTCTGTTCTCACTCCAATATGTGTGACTTAGCGACCACCATCTGCCTTCCATTAACTTAATTAGTTAATTCCAGTCTACACATACAGAAATGTATGAATTGTTAGCTTGTACAATGATGGCACACAATTTTATAAATCCTACTGTGTTTATATGCATTTTCATTTTTGCCTTTAGCTATACAAATATGATTCATTCTCAAACTTACTTAGACAGGCACATTTTCTTCCATCCTCTTCACTGAGTTCATTGCATACGTTTGCAATACATTTGGGCTCTTTTGTCCATCATCCACATTCCTTTCTCAAATCCTCAAACCCAACAAATGTTTGCTTTCTTATCTGCAGAGATTAAGTTCTAATTTTGGTGTAGTAAGTTCTATGCTTTTGAAAATAGCAAAGTTTCATGTACAAATAATTACAATACATGTACAAATAATTACAGTATCATACATTATATTTCCAATATTCTAAAAATATTGTATGTTTTGAATATGTGTTCATTTTCCTCTCCTGAAACCTGTGGAAATGAGTGTTATTTTTTATTGCTTTTAGCTTTCCTCTAAAGTTGGAATCATAAGATGCATATATTTTTCAGACTGGTCTATTTTACTTTGAATTTTTTAAAAAAATATTGAGTGTTTTTAAACTATGATATACACAGTTACGTCTTACTCAAGTATTTATGTAGTTTGATAACTCACTTTTAAAAAAAATCACTATATGGCATTTCATTGTCAAATTATTTCAAAGGTTGTTCCTTCAATTATCTGTTGAAGATAAAATGGATTCTTCCAGATTTTGGTGAATCTAAACACATTTGCTATAGATACTAATATGAATATTTTTGTGTGACCCTAAAATTTTACATTTAAAGAACGGTTAAGTAAATAAGTGAGAGTATGATTTCTGTATTATATCTTAACACTATTTTTATCACTATAGAAAACAGTTTGATAGTTCTTAAAATAGCATACTTCTGAGCTCTCTAAAAGTTTGAAGAAATAGTAAGTTTTCAAACGTTTTTAGCGAATTTTATGCATTTTATTTTCATAAAGTAGTTCACAATAGTTCATTACAGATAATATTCAAACACTCTCACGACCAACAACATCTTCCCACTACAATAAGAGGGAAGTGTGTGAAGGTTGTTGTATTTCCTTCTGGGGCTATTTAAGCCCATGTATAAAAGAATACAAGCACGTATGTTAAAACCAAACAAATGTGTGCTGCGTTAGGTACATCAGTGGGCTAGAGTATAAGAGGTCATGTGGCTGTGTGCTCCAGGAAATACTGCATCACAGTCTTCTGGGAGCTTTATTTTACTGTCGCTGGATCTTGGCCATTGATGAGATTACAAGGCACAAGGAGGTGGCGGGCAGGGGGCTGCGGGCCATTTGTGGGTGTGACTGCAAAGCTACTGGAAAACTGGGGAGCTGGGTGGAGGGGGCCCAGTTCCGATCTGAGTGGGCTTGGAGATCTCAGCCACGGGTCCCTCTGTTGCTTCCTCTGTTGGTTCCTTCATAGGTGAGGCTTGTCCAAGTATGTGGAGAGTGGCCTTGAGCATAGTTGTGGATGTGTTCTGGAGGTTTTCAGCTGCCAGGGTTCTGCTTGGGTCTGGGAGGGAAATTCAACTATACCCCCTCCGAGGCACCCCAGTGAAGACAGCCTGGAGTGGGGTCAGGAGATTCTGCCTCAAACATTTTTTGAGACCAGTACCCAAATGTCACAGAAAATGACTAAACTGGAACATACTGACCTATATCCTCATCAAAAAAGAAATAAAAATTATCAATAAAATCACTGAAAATCAAGTTCAATAATATGTTAAAAGAATTGTACAACATAACTGAGATGTACTTAGTTCAGATGCAAGAATGAATCAACAAAGACAATTAATGTCAGACCCATGTCAACAAAAGATCAAAATAATATGATCATAAAATAAATGCAGATGAATCTGAGACAAAATCCATTTTTAGTTTTTTAACTGTAAATAATTTATTCCTTAAAAAACTGTGATTTAGAAAGTTATTGATAATTCTGTTTTCAGTATGTAATATTTCAACACCAATGGCAATCTCTACCAGTGTCAACTTCCCTCCATCAGTCTTCCCACACTCCACACTGCATCCTACCCTTACCCAGCCAACTTGACAGGGACTTTATAAAGTATTTACAGCCTAGATCTCATGTTTTCAGTGTTTTCCCGAGACTGTGCCTTGGGATATGGCCACACCACTCTCTAACATCACAAGTATAACTGGATTCCTGACCCCCTTTTCCCATTACTTCCCTTTTCCATTTTCATTTCTCCTCTTGATTTCTTTCCTTCTCTGTCCTTCCCTTTTGTAAACTCTGGAGTCAAAGGTTATCTAGGTGTCCCCTTCTTGACTACAGCAGATTTCCTCATCCACTTATTCTGTCAATATCATATTTTTATAAAAAACAATTTTCATACCAAGAATTAATTTCAATCTAATAAAGGCCATATGTAATATGTACAACACAACTAACAGCATATTCAATGTCAAAATGTGGACACTGGTGAAGGGTTTGGTGTTGCTACATCGGACACCTGAAGCATAATTATGACTCATGATGATTAAATAAATAGAAAAAAATCCTAAACATTTTTCATCTATGTTCAGGCAAAATAAAATGCTACTTATTCTCAATACTATTAGTTAAAACATTGTGGGCAGTCCCATTCAGAGCTATCAAGCAACAAAACAAAATGAAGTAGTTATATGTCAAATCAGAGAAAATAAATGATCACTATTTGCATATGAATGATATATAATGAAAACCATAAAGTTTTCATAAGAAATACTTACTGGAAATAATAAACCAAAAGCAATAAAATATTAGCTTTAAAAAGTCAATATATGTAACTGTTACATGTCTATATATAAACAAAAATCTAGAAAGAGAAAAAATTTAAAACTACAAGTAACAATTGCATCTTTAAAATAAACCTAAGTGGGTACCAGCACCGCTCTTTGCTGAGATGTGATCTGAGTGGCCACACATGTGCGGCCTCTCCGTTGCTGGATGACCATGATCCCGGGAGCCAGCTAAACTACATTTGGTACCAGTAGCTTCTTGCAGAAATGTCTCTAGACTGTGAACTAAGATACAGCCCCATGCTGCCCCGGGAGGGGAATGGTTTTTCTCTCTCTCTGTTTTTCCTTTCCAGGGGGAAAGGTGTGGCGACTGCCATATTATAAGGACCACTAAAGAGAGGTACGAGCTTGCAATGATGCAATTTCTGGCAGAAATTTCCCTGGACTTAGTTACTACAATACAGAAATCCAAAACCTCATATCTCTTCATTCTCAACAATGGTAAACAAATTATCAAATGCTTCCTTTTCAGTAGGTCTGATTTTGTGGGGGGGAACTCCAAACAATAATAGTGAGGTTTTTGTGGAAATATTGAATGTAATCAAAGTAAAGAGAAAGTAAAGTGAAAATTATCAGCTACACTGGCGGGGGAGAGGTGGGGGTGAGAGGGGAGGTATATTGTGGTTCTTGGTGGTGGAATATGTGCGCTGGTGAAGGGATGGTTTTTTTTTTTTCGCTTTTTTGGGTCACACCTGGCTATGCACAGGGGTTACTCCTGGCTCTGCGCTCAGGAATTATCCCTGGCAGTGCTCAGGGGACCATATGGGATGCTGAGAATAGAACTCGGGTCGGCCGCGTGCAAGGCAAACGCCCTACCCTCTGTGCTATCGCTCCAGCCCCAGGGATGGGTTTTTGACCATTGTGTAACTGAAACTTTAGCCTGAATGCTTTGTAACTTTCCACATGGTGATTTAATAAAAAATAAATAAAATAAAATAAAATAAAATAAACCTAAGTAGTAAAAGGAGATACACAATTTTTGGGGGAAATACCATGTTCATGGATTGTGGAAAAAATAAACCATCATTAAAATCAAAAGACCACCTACTGAAAGGGAGAAAATATTTGGATACCTTTCATCTGACAAAGATATTATACAAAGATATATGAAACACTTATAAGAGTGTAGAATAACATTGGTTTGCCCTTCCTCCCTGGCCACTGGGAGCTTGTGTTTGTTGATTGCCCCTCAAATTGTCAATTACCTTTGTCTCCTGATCAGACTCTGACTTGTAAATATTGTCTTTCTTTGCTTCTTAATGTCCTTTGCATGGTTAGTTATTTCAGAGCAATTGCTTTTTGTATAGCTAGAGGAAGACAATTAAAAAGACAAGCCTGTCGCTTGAGAGTTGATTGACTCCAGGTAGTATTACCTCCTGGACATCTGCTTTCTCGACTTAAGCCTCAGTTGCCCTTACTTGCTAGATTCCCCAAAGCAGGGTCCTGATGAGGGACTGGATGGACACAGGGCAAGTGGTGAGCTATGAGCTACCCTGGCATCAAAACGGGCTTGGCCAAAGTGCTTTAATGCTTAACTATAAGTTAAGAGCATGGCCATGGACACATTCTGTCATGATTCAAAAGTAATAACTAGATTTGGACCCTGCTGGGGTTAGGAATGACTAACCCTGCCTGAGCACTGTAGTCTGAATCTGTAGCGAGATGTCCCCAGGAGAGCCACCCTGTAAGCCTAAAAGTGTCTGTTACTGTGTCCATAAAGAATGGCAAATATTACAAAGTATAATTAAAGATATTAATGAGGTTGCTGGTCTAAGGAGAGGAGAAACACACCTAAAGGGCTGTTGCCTTTGTCGACTGATTGTGCTTTTCGTGGGGAGGGGTGGTTGGGGAGGCATGGACAGAGAAGAGAAAGAGGGGCTTCAGGAAGAGTGAGTGAGGAAGAGACAGGGAGGGAGGTGTCAGATACAGCAGGATGAAAGAATTGTGGGGATACAGAGAGACAAGGAGACGGTTACAGACACAGAGAGAGAGAGAGACAGAGACAGAGACAGAGACAGAGGGAGACAGTAAAAGTGGGACTAGTAGATTGAGTGAGACAGAGAGTTCCAGGGAGATTGAGGGAGAGACAGAGAAGAAGAGACACAGAGTTAGAGGAGAAGGTTGCGAGTTAGAGAGAAGGCTGAGAGCTGAGAGTAAGAGTGGCTGGGGAGATTGGAGAGGAGTCATGGGGAGAGTTCTAGAGAGAGTTAGAGAGAAGGTTGGAGAGAGCTGATAGAGATGAGAGATTGGATAAACTGCAACTAATCAGCAACCAGCTTGGCCCTCCTTCTTCCTTCATCCATCCAAGGCAACAGCCGTATACTGGGTGGGGAAGTGGCTCGAGAGCACTGAATGCGGGTGGCAAGAGGGCCGCCTGGAGAGCCTGAGAACATCCTTTTATGTGTAATCCCCCTCGCTCGCTCGGGTGAAAGGAGAGTATGCAGCTTGGCCCTGGTGGGCCGGAGGAAAGCGGGGGAGAGGAAAATAGGAAATTATACAATAGAGTCCAACAGAAAAATAACAAAAACAATAACAAAACGGGTGAGAATTGCAGGACACTTCTATAAAAATCATATATGAGTGAATGAGCAGTCAGAGTGACAGTACCTTGGGTATGGCACTTGTCTGCCAAATTTCCAAGCTGGTTTCATCTCCACCATCCCTAACGGTCCCCCGAGCCCCGTGAGTGATATCTGAGCATAAAGCACTACCTGGTGTTGCCAACAACAACAACAAAACATATATGATCAAGGCACATTTTTAATATGCCTCGTCTTGTTCTTCAAGCCCATTATTTTCTTTAACATGTATTTCTCTTGGTTGTCCCTGTGTCTCTTGGGAATTTGCTAATATTCGTATTTTAAAAAATTAAGAAAACAAAGATTTGTCAACACTACTGTCTAGAAAGAATTTTTAAATGTTCCAAAATATGCATAATGTTCTTATTAGTAGTGACTTTTTTGTTTCCATTTATACAAGTTATCAAAGCTTCCTTTATTTGTTTTGTTTCCTTTAGTGCTGTCCCTGAAATACTCTTGAGTTCAGGAATCTTTCTCCTGAGGCTTGGGGGAACCAGATGTGACTATGGGGATTGAACCCAGATCTGCTGCCCATTTCTCTTTCAGTACCTTATCCACTGTACTACCTCTCCTGCCCTCAATGTATTTCATTTAAAACAAATAGCAACATGTAGAAATGCCTGAGGTCTATCGTTAGCAAATAGTACAGAGTCTCTACTATCTCTATAATTAGATTTTTCACTTTAAAATTTTTAATTTATTTTTACTTGGAAATTTTCCTCTGGATTGAATTATGGTATAATCATTTTTTTGTGTCATACCTGGCGATGCTCAGGATTACTCCTGGCTTTGCACTCAGGAATTATTCTTGGCGGTGCTTAGGGGACCAGATAGAGATGCCTAGGATTGAATCCAAGTCAGCCACGTGCCAGGCAAATTCCCTACCCGCTGTACTATCACTCTGGCACTGATAGGATAATTTTATACTAAAATTTACATAAATTTTAATTTAAAATTACTTTTATATTAAAACTGATGATAAAACATTATTTTATAGTGGCATACATACTTACATGTTTTAAGGATACAGTACCGTATCATATACACCGTGAAAATGCAAATATCTATGCAGCACGGTCCACAGGACCCTAATTTTTACCCTCCACCCTATGGTAACTTCAGGATTGTCTTAAGGTTGCCAGGATTTAAATAATCAATCCTTACTAGATAATCTCTATTTCTATATTTTGTTTCTTATATATCGTATATATGAGTGTGATAGCACTGTGATTAGGGCATTTAGCTTGCATGTGACTGACCTGGGTTCATTCCTCCGCCCCTCTAGGAGAGCCTGGCAAGCTACTGAGAGTATCTTGCCCCCACAGCAGAGCCTAGCAAGCACCCTGTGGTGTATTTGATATGCCAAAAAAAAAAAAACCACAGTAACAAGTCATCGAGCAAATCGATGAGCAATGGGATGACAGTGACAGTGACAGTGATACATCAATGAGCAACATCATATTTACTTTATTATCTCACTTATCATGAAATCCTCCTATTCTACTTGTGTTGTAACAAAAGTAAAGCTTTCTTTTTCTTATTAGTTTGATTTTGGGGACATGTTTGGTGATGCTTGGGGCTTATTCCTGGCTTTGCATTCAGGGGATCACTTCTGATGAAGTTTTGAGGAACGTATGAGGTCTGGGAATTGAATTTGGGTGAGCCTGGTGTAAGAAAAATAACCCAACATACTGTATTATCTTTTAAGTCCTGATATAACTGAGTGATATTCCACCATATATGTTATACACCACATTTCTTTTCTTTTTTATTTTAGTTTTTTAGTGAGTCACAGTAAGGATACAGTTACAGATTCATACCTTTTCGTGCTTGTTTTTCCCTCATGCAATGTTCGAGAGCCCATCCCTCCACCAGTGTCCATTCTCCACCACCAATGAACCCAGTATCCCTCCCACCCCATCCCATCCCCCCACCCCACCCCGCCTCTGTGGCAGGGCATTCCAATTTGTTCTCTCTCTCTCTCTCTCTCTCTCTCTCTCTCTCTCTCTCTCCTTTTGGGTGTTGTGGTTTGCAACAGGGGCATTGAGTGACCATCATGTTCAGTCTCTAGTCTACTTTCAGCACGCATCTCCCTCCCTGCGCAGGATCCAGGATATCCAATCACATTTTACTTGGTGTTCCCTTCTCTATCTGGGATGACTTTCCACCAACATGTGAGGCCCGCTTCCAACTCTATCTGGGATGACTTTCCACCAACATGTGAGGCCCGCTTCCAAGCTATGGAGCCAACCTCCTGCCATTATATACTACTATTCTTGGATGTAAGTCTCCTACTCTGTTATTTTATATTCCACAGATGAGTGCAATGTTTCTATGCCTGTCCCTCTCTTTCTGGCTCATTTCACTTAGCATGTTACTTTCCATGTTGATTCACTTATATGCAAAGTTCATGACTTTATCTTTTCTAACATCTGTATAGTATTCCATTGTGTAGATATACCAAAGTTTCTTTAACCAATCATCTGTTCTTGGGCACTCAGGTTTTTTCTAGATTCTGGCTATTGTAAACAGTGCCGAGATGAACATTTAAGTGCAGATGTCATTTTGACTATACTTTTTTGTTTCTCCAGAGGATGTGGAGAGAACAGGACCCTTCTACACTGCTGGTGGGAATGCCAACTGGTCTAGCCCCTTTGGAAAATAATATGGATGATTTTCAAAAAATTAGAAATTGAGCTTCCATTTGATCCAGCACATTTATTTTCTATTTAACTGGCATTGAGTATTCAGGTTGTTCTAATAATGTTGTAATTTACAAAATTCTACTTAAAAAGTTAAACTAGAATGACAATATTTATTAGAAAAAATACATCCTACTTCAGAAATTTGAGTTAAAGATTTGACTATGAAAGCACATAACATTGGTCTTGTGGCTTAGGTATTTCAGTGGTAAAAGAGACATTTAGCAATTTCTACATTTTGTGTGAATATTGAAGTTTTGTGACTATTAGAACGAAATAAAAGTAATCTTCTCTAATGGTTTTATTGCACTAAAATAGTCATTATGTAAGAATTTAATAATTATTATTAATAATAGTTATTATCATCACACATGCAAGATAATTATTCTACTGCTAGTTGTAATCCTGACCCTGGAAGCTAAAAATATTTGTCCAAAACAACAGCTTGCCAGAAGAATACACAGGATCTTACAGTGTGGTGACAATGAAAAATGATACAGTGATCTGGAAATTTTTAACTTGGGAAATAAATGAGTATGAATATCCCATGACAGTTTCTCACAAATATCTTTAAATATTTGAAAAGCTTCCATACAAGCAAAATTTTGATACATTATTCTGCAGATGTGGTAAACACAAGCAGAAAAATATTGGTGATATCTAACTTTTCAAATTAAACTTTGTGTAATTAATTGTCCAGATTTAAGCTGAGGACTCATTTACAGCTGAAAGTTTGAAACAAAGAAGGTGATTCTTTTGAGATATGATCTGACTGAATACTGGTAGCATTGTTAACTTTGGGAAAAGTATCCTATTGTCTTTATTACTGTTCTCACATGTATTTAACACAAAATTCAAAGGAAGAAACAATCCGTTTAAGATTTTGAAATTACTCAATATCAGAAATAAAATTATAAGGAATTGTTCATGATATTCTTCCAATATAGGCAATTGTTTTATTCTTATAGTTCTATGTACTAACTCATATGATGATCTATCTATATTTATATCATATATTCCTAGCTCGCTCTATATACTATAGCTCATTATTCTTACCAACTAATTTTCCAAATGGTTATAAAGTGTATGAAAAAATGGAGTGCATTTTCATATTTATAAAATAACATTTAATATGCATTGCCAAATTTAAATCATTGACTTAATGAAAACACTTCAATTAGGAGTTATGCATGAGTGTTTATAAAAGACAATGTATGAGTGTTTATAAAAGAAAAATGTGTATTTTATAGCATCTTTGAACAGTTTTATTTATCAACTAGAGAAGTGATTGTTTTGCCTCCAAAGCAAGGTTCAGGGCTGGGCTGGGCCATTTTGATGCATTCTTGGTTGTAGTGAAAATCTGACATTCCAGTACTTTGTCCAAAGTGAATATCATTTGTGTATTCAATATTATGTGGCATGATGGACTCTCTCGCCATGTGCTTTCGGTGGCTATGAGCAGCGTCCACAACCCTGCCTGCAACCACCGCCAATATACCAAGCTGTTTGGTGATCAGTAGCCATTTATTCCAATCTCAGTCTCGTCGTTAATTCCATTCTCCCCATGTGCCTGTTCCACTCTCACACGGCCCCTCATCCCCATCTCCTACTTCACCTCATGCTCCTCTGCCCATGCCCGGTCTCACTGCCTTCTTCAAGAGCCCAATCTCTCAGGTTGAGGTAGCTACTCCACCCAGGTGAGATAGCACAATCAACAGATATAAAGCCCTTCCTTCCAGGGAAGCTCTTCTAAGATGAAGATCTCCTACTGCTAGTAGATTTGCTCAAGGGCAGAATTTTAACAGCACATACTTCTCCTTTCCTTAGTCCATAATCAATCATCTCAGATTTACTTCTTAATAATATTTCTAGTCATTTTGTATGTAAAAGATATATTAAGCTTATAGGGTGGGTCTCCTGGGGACATTTCGCTGTAGATCCCAGACTGCTGTCTTCAGTCCTTCCTAATCCCTGCAGGGTCCTTGCACAGTCACTTCTCTTTGGTTACCATGCTCTAAATTTACAAGTGTTACGGCACTTGAGCTGTCCCGTTTCGATGCCAGAGTAACTTACAGTTTGCCCTGGGTTTCTCCAGTCCCTTTGTTGGGACCCTGCTTTTAGGTGCTAGGAACTAAGGGCAACTGAGGGGGCTGGAGCAATAGCACAGTGGGTAGGGTGTTTGCCTTGCATGCCGCTGACCAGGGTTCGATTACCAGCATCCCATATGGTCCCCCGAGCACCACCAGGAGTAACCCAAAAAGCAAAAAAAAAAAAAAAAAAAAAAACAAACTAAGGGCAATGGAGATGCAAGTCGAGTAAATATAACAGATGCCCAGGAGTAAATACTATTCAGAGCCAATTAACTCCCAAGTTCCAAAAGCATAGATAGCATTAACTGTCTTCCTGTGTCTATTACATAAAGGACATCAGCTCTAATGTTAACTACACAAAAGACTTAAGGAAAAGAGAAAAGCAATATTTCACTTACAAATACAAAATCTAGAGTCCTTAGAGGGATCTGACCTTACAAGTCACTGGATATGATTTGGGGATATAAGTTATTAATAGATCGGGGAATCAGAGCACAGAGGAGAAGTTAAAGATATAGAGAGAAATGGGAGTATCTTGGGAGCACTGGGTGTAATCTAATAAGCCTAAGCTCCCTTCAGCAAGGGAGAAAGGACAAACCAATGTTATCCTACACCATTAGAGACACGGACTGATGGTGGGTGGGACGGATAAGGTGTCAGGGAACAAACTCAGGTGTTCTACCTGTGCACAAGTTTCTTGAGCTATTTGCTCAATCATTAAGGTGCATCTTATGGTCCTTTAGAAGATATTACCAGTTGCGGTGAAGGATTTAAAAAATTATTCTCTGGGGTCAGAGATATAGTGCAAGGATTAAGGTACTTTCCTTGCTTACAATGGACCCTAGTTTGATACCTGGAATCACATAAAGTTCCCTGGGTACTGCCAGGAATTATCCTTGAGCATGAGTCAGAAGTAAACCCTGAACACCAATACGTGTGGCAAAATACCAAAATAAAATAAAATAAAAATTACAATCTTAAGTGAATTTTTATATGAATGCATTAAGTATACCTTTGTTGAAAGTTCTTAATTACTTCTATTTTTAAAATGTGTCAACCTATGTGAGAAAAAATAAGCTTTGACATTTCCCATCCAAAACTCTTAAATTGTAGCTAAGTATGTATAAATATTGCCCTAGTAAACAAGCAGAAAATAGATATTCTTTCCAAGGCTCAGAAACTCCTGACCATAATCAAATTGAATGAGTAAAAGATCTATATCTTGCATCAGATTTTAGTCATTCAGTTCTCATAAAAGCTGTGAGATAGTATAAATGAGTTAACCATAATCTTCACAGAAGTCTTCCAATGCACATATTTAATTTTACGTATTTTAAAGGCTAATAAATCAGGTGAATAAAAATAAATGCCAAAAGCCATAAAAGCTTTTACATTTAGTTAGATGATGTTTCTGTTATTTTAACAAATACTAATTTAGACAAAACTTCTGCCATGTAAGTCAGTAGTTATATAGCACCCTAAGTAGAACAGTAACATTAATAATGACAATTATTTTTACCTATCACTTCTCATTATGTATAATTAAATAAATTAATAAGAATCATGAATTTTGAAAATGCCTTTTATATGTTCATTAAAATAAGATATCTGTGGCTCAAGAGCATACTTGCTTTGTAATTGGTTACATTTTGTGTTTGGTTACATTTTAATTGCATTTTATAACTTCCTCTCTTTGTGACTGATTTCATTATACTTTTGTCCCTATACTCTTATCTGTATGATTTGAATATTAATAAGATAATAAAGCTAGTAATATATTCAATTCAATATTTATATTAATACTTCAATATAGTAGAATAATATAAAGTTTTTAAAATACATTCAACAAATGTAAAATATATAGTATCTGTTTTTTCCTATTATTCCTATTTATATGGTCTATTCTATTTGTGAAATGTGAAAGATGCATATTTAATTAGAGGGTATAGACAATGAAATTCATCTTTGATTTTTTGTTTTAGTATTAAAAAATATAATTAAGGATTAAATATGAGTTTCCTCTCTAATTACTTCTTAAAATCTTAATCCCCAAAGTTATTATGTTTTTGGTAGGGTGTTTTGGAGGTAATTAAATTCAGGTAAATGATATTGGTGACCATATAAAAAGACAAAGAGATAAGTTTTCTCTCTGTTTCTTTCTCTTTCTTTTCTTCATGGGAATGTACTGAGAAAAGGCCACATGAGGACACAGTGTCAGTGAGCCAGGAGACTATTTCTCACCAACAGTAGATCTGCCAGAATCTTAATCTTGGATTCCCAAGCTGTCAGAAATATGCAAACTAATCTGTTTTAATTTATCTAGTCTATGTAGGGTATTTTCTTATAGTAACCCAAGCTGGTTCAGGTAGTTCTACTCTCCTACACACTAACACATGCACATAGTTGTGAGCAAAATCACAGGTACCCAAAAGTCTTAACATATATAGATAAGAGCTTTAAAAGCAGCATTCGACTATATGAGGCAACTGCTTTTTCTACCATAAACACAGCCTGAACATGTGCTGTACTCAAGGTCAGTAACTCCCATAGTCTATATAAAAGCACTGCTTCTCGTATAATGGTCCAAAAAATGCAAAGAAATAAAACTATGTGATAATTCAAATGTTGGAACAATTGAGGAAGCAACATATATGAACATATTCTTGGGAATCCTACTTTGCAGTAGGTTTCATTATATTAAAGGAAACATTCTTTTGAAAACAACATTCCGTCTTTTTTCCTGGTCTTTTCCCAAAGTTTGCTTCTTATTAGATGTAGAACATCAATGATATTTTAAGTAAAAGGTTTTATATATATATGTATATACATACATAAGTATGTACATATATAATAAATATGTAACCCAAAGAAAGCATTCATTTATTTTCCTCCAGGATTAAATCTTAACCAAAATAATCCAAGTACTGAAACAATCAACAGAACATTTTATGTGCCCTATCTTCACAGATTGTAGTTTATGTGTGTTTTAATTTTATTAAGCACACTTCTTATCAATTCTATGAATAATGATATATACATTAATTATATATATTACTTGACATAGGTAGCATTATTCTGTTGATTACATTGCAAGTAAACAAAGTGAAAGTCCCCTGTGTGTGTAAAACACACAGACATACATATACACACATGCATACATGCTGAGCCCACACACATTGGACAAACACCTGCAACACAATATGTGTTAATGTTTATGCATCTGTATTTTATCACATATCTACCAAACTGGTTTGTTTCTTTTATCTATATTTCTTAACCAGATATGACAAAAAATTAATTGTTCCTCACCGCCATACAAACATTAACAATTTAAACGCTTTTTGCAAGTTGTTATCATGTACTAAAAGCACCCAAGGATCATATTCAAAATCTGGAGAATCAAATGTGGCATTCTAGAGTCCAGTACTGCTTCTATTGCATTAATTTCAGCTATTTGTGCATATCATAGTCACTATAAGTGATCATATCACACTTTACACTATAGCACTGTAGCACTGTAGTCCCATCGTTCATTGATTTCCTCGAGCGGGCACCAGTAACATCTCCATTGTGAGACTTGTTGTTACTGTTGTTGGCATATCAAGTAGGCCACCGGAAGCTTGCCACTCTCTGCCATGTGGGCGGGATACTCTCAGTGTCTTGCCCGGCTCTCTGGGAGGAACGGAGGAAGCAAACCCAGGTCAGCTGCGTACAAGGCAAACACCCTAAAAGCTGTGCTGTTACTCCAGCCCCACACATTTTACAAGTATCACAAAATTTCCACTTTCATGAAGAAACATAATTCTGAAGGTATAATCTGGGCTTTTGAAACAAAGTTTTAAAAAATGCCATCTTTCATTAGGTTTTAAAAAATGAGATCAGAAGTTTATCAAGGTCACTCTATTTCCCCTTTTACTTTCTTCTACATTGACTTAAGGCAATTAATCAATAACCAAGGACAAGAGGTGAAACCATATGGTCTTTATACCTAATAAATGAATTAATAGTGTCCCCTGCTTAAACACATAAATTAATAAACAATAGGCCCTTTAGTTAATGAAAAATTTCCCTTTAGAAACCTGAGTGAATTATCAAATAAGACTGCATAAATTCTAAGGCATTTTCTGACCTTCTTATATTCTGACCCATATTAATTTTTAACAATATGATATATATCTGGAAGGTCTGCTGAAAATTGTTCACATGAAACCATAATTAAAATAAGTTAAAGCAGTGAAACAAAAAATACATAAGCTAGCAAGAGAATATTTAATTTGTTACTTGATTAGATTCAAGTACTTAGAAAGCTGTTTACACAGTTTGCTTTAAAATGGTAAAAAAATGATAATTTTACTTATAATTTAGTCTCAAATATAAAAATGTTCAACCAAAATACTTAACAAAAACATATTTTATGTATAAAAATCATAGATTAAAACATTTCAATGTTTTTACAGTGTGCTTTACAAAACCTGTCCTGCAAAGTAAATTTTTAAGAGTTTTAAAATCAAAAGAAAATAATTATAAATTACTATCTTACAAAATATTGTATTTTTATTTTTATATGAAATATAGTTTAATGAAAAAAGAATGAGAAGGCTTTCTAGGACCTCCAACATTTATTCTAGGTTTATTTGTTTATACTTGAGAAAAGACATTACAGACTTTTTATAATTCTGGAGGAAAAATAGTAAATAAACATCTAGCCTGGCTGTACGTTCTGAGAGTTTATTTTTTAAAAAGTCATACTCTCAGTCATACTCTCAGAGTAGGCTGTCTTTCACTGCACCCTACCCTTCCTCATATAATCAATTATTATCAGGGAAATCCAAATCAAGATGATAACGAGATATCATCTCACAACAGTGAAACTGGTACATTATATTATAAACTTGAAACATTATGTGTTGGAGGGAGTGCAATGCAAAGAAAATGCTCATCTACTGCTGGTGGAATGTGTGTCTGGCTCAAACCCTAGAAAAGTTAGAATTTATATTTCTCAGAAAAGTAAGAATAAAGATGCTATAGTATTCAGAAACTTTGGTATCTTCTGAAAGGCACAAGTATGCACACCATCACTCTCATCCCATTGTTCATAGATTTGCTCGAGCGGGCACCAGTAATGTCTCCATTGTGAGACTTGTTGTTACTGTTTTTGTCATATTGAATACGCCATGGGGAGCTTGCCAGGCTTTGCTGTGTGGGCGGGATATTCTCAGTAGCTTGCCAGGCTCTCTGAGAGGGGTGGAGGAATCGAACCCGGGTTGGCCGCATGCAAGGCAAATGCTCTGCTTTTGCTATCACTTTGGCCCATGCACACCATAATTCATTAAAATACTTGTATAATAGGATAATCAGTCTATGTGCTCAATGATAGATGAGTGGATAATGAAGGTGTTATATACCCATACACACACATATAGACACACACATCTGTGGTATACATGAAATATACATATGTATGATATATATATAGGTGTGGTATATATGGTATATATAGAGAGATAAGAACCTATTATTACATTGATTTGTAGATTTCTTTGGGTATGTTTGAGTTTTAGCTAGAATTTTATTTTAAAAATCAATTTTTAAAGGACATAGGTCTTTGTGCTTTTTATACCACATGTTTTTATATTCATGCTAATAATTTTGTATGTCAGTGCTTCATTCTGTGCTAAGAACTTTTGTGTTGTATGGACATGCTACTTTCTGTCGATTTTTAACCCGTCGTGAGTTTTTTCTTGTATTGGGGTGATTAAAATTTATAAATAATTATTATAAAGAACCATGTTCATGTATTTAAGTGATAATATATGTTTTTATGAATCTAAAATTTGGAATGGCTATACTATACAGAAGGCATGTTTTCAATTATAACAAGAATTTTACCAAAATTGATTGCATCATTTCACATTCCAGTAATGTGCATGAGAGTTCCAGCTAATACTTATTTTCTCTAAAATCTGTAATAATTAGTTTCAAAGATATATTTTATTGGATGTATAAACTCACTTTTTGTGGTTGAAATCACATTTTCTAATAAATAAATAATGATGCTGGGCATCTTTTCTAGTGTTTGTCATTCAATTATCTTCTTTGTAAAGTGTTTAGTAAAATGCTCTGTTTATAAATTGGATTATTTCTGTTATTACAAAAATCCAATTTGTATTTTGGGTATATTAGACAAATATTTGTATTATAATAACTCTTTCCTCATGCTTCATGCCCACTCATTGCTCTACTAATGTTCAAAAAGAAAATGTTTAAATTTTTAATACAGTCCAGATCATTAATTTCATATGTGTTTTGTGATATATTGTATAATAAATATCCCTTTACTTCCCATTACAAACATTTTCATCCTTGATTCCTTCCAGAAATACTATTTTAACCTTCACAAATAGGTCAAGAACTCTTCTAAAATTAATTCTCATTTCAATATGAGGAGCTGAAATTAATTTTTCCCACACAAATATAGTTCTTGATAATAAAATGTGTAAAAGCATATTTCTTGATTGTTAATTATTTCCTATTATTTTAAGTATCCAATATTAGTAGAAACTATTTTTCTTGATTATATCTTCCTTAAAGTGACTCTCAAATTTAGCAGAAATTATTCAATTTTTCTCTTTAAAAATGTATTTGATTATCATAACTTATGTTTAAATTTTATTTTAACAATTTTGAATATTAATAATGATGAAAATGCTATTTATATCCTTCAATCACTGTAACAGTCATCCCATTGTTCGTTAATTTACTTGAGCAGCCACCAGTAACGTCTCTATTACACTCAGCCCTGAGATTTTAGCAGCCTCTCCTTACTCGTCTTCCCCAATGATTGGAGTCTCTTTCAGGGTTAAGGGAATGAGACCTATCGTCACTGTTTTTGGCATATTGAATATGCCATGGGTAGCTTGCCAGGCTCTACTATGTGGGCGGGATACTCTCGGTAGCTTGCCGGGCTCTCTGAGAGGTATGTATTATATTTTACTGTATTTGGGTTATGAATATGCCATGAGAAGCTTGCAAGGCTCTCCCGTGTGGGCAATAGATTCTTGGTAGGTTGTCATGTTCTCCAAGAGGGAGAACACGGCTATTAGGCTTCCGGGAGCTTGGTCTTATAGTCTTATAGTCACCTGGTGAGGGGGTGGAGTCTCTAGGTAGTAAATTTCAAGAAACCATGAAACCAAGAAATGTTTAGAGAAACAAGATATAATTTGAAAAAATCCACCATTCTGACAGCTCAGAAAAATACTAGAAACTCATCTAGCAATAATTACCATGTAGAAACAAATTCCATATATACATTGATAAAATGGTGAGAGCACCAATAACTGTTCTTGGCAGCTCCCTAGCGATAACCTTTGACTGTAGGTGGAACAATACCTTACATGAACACTTCTAAATCAGTTCAGACTGCAGTTTGGAGATATCCACATTCTTACTCGTTTGCATATTCACTTTATTTTGATTTATACTTTCCCTGCCTCTCCAGAGAAGCCCATATTCTCCCTGGAATGTGTGTCATTCTGTAGTAAAACTTTTGTTTACTGTTTGTCTTTTCCATGATTTATTTTCTGTAAGAAAATACAAGGACCTGGAACCTGAGTGAAGGAAAGGCTTATTTTCCTCTGAAGACCGTAAGTCTTGCATCAGCATGAGAACCTTGGTGCATGCAAAATCCAGGTGAGATTGACTTCTAGCTCCACGGAGAGCAAGTTAGTCTCAGGTGGAGCTTGACAAGTGTCTTAATGATTCCTGCAGGATCTTAGTGTATATGTGCGTTAGGAGCTTATCCAGACTCACAATACTAACCCTTTCGGGCTCTTACCACATCGATATCATTATTATAAGTCAGTCAGTGTGAGATAACTACTTGAATGAAAACTACCTTCACTTGCACACTGGCTCCTTCTGCTTTGTAAATTCTGCAAATAATACTGTTTAGGTCATAGGTAAACAAACCTTGTATTTATTTAGACACCAGATTAGGGAATTCCCTTTATTTTTAGATGGAGTTTCACCCCCCAAAAATGCTTGAAATATGGATTTGCTTCAAAGTTTCAGTTCCTTGTCATTTACCACATCACTGTATCACTGTCATCCTGTTGTTCATCAATTTGCTTGAGCAGGCGCCAGTGATGTCTTCATTTGTCCCTGTCATGTGCTAGTGTAGCCTGATGGCATCTACTTACTCCAGGAACACAAAGATCATGTTGTTGTTACTGTTTTGGCATATCAAATATGTCACGGAAAGCTTGCTGGCTCTGTTGCAAGGGGAAAAATAAATAAATAAATAAATAAATAAATAAATAAATAAATAAATAAATAAATAAATAAATAGGCTGTGAAGCCGCAAATGTGGCCATGGATTCCAGGAAAAATTGTGTCGCACTCTTCTGGGAGCTTTGTTTTTTAGTCTCTGGTCCTTGGCTGTTGATAAGATTACATGGTGCTGGGGGCAGTTTGTGGGTGTGACTGCCAGACAACTGGAAAACTGGGGATCTGGGTGGAGGAGACCCAGTCCTGATCCGAGCAGACTTGGAGATCTCAGTCCCCCATCCTGCACACCTGGGTTCCTCTGTCAGTTCCTTCATGCGTGAGGCTTGTCCGAGTGTGTGGAGAGTGGCCTTGAGTATGGCTGTGGCTGAGTTTTGGAGGTTTTCAGCTGCTGGGGCTTTGCTTCGGGCGGGGAGGGAAACTCAACCTATCTCCCTCTGAGGGGGCCCCAGTGAAGACAGCCTGGCATGAGGGCAGGAGATTCTGCATCACTCTCTTCTCTATTCTCAACTAATGAGAAAATGAGGAAATCAAATAAATAATCTTGTTCACAATTGCATCAGCAAATAGACTACTAGGAATTAATAAAGGAGGTGATGGCTTCTGGAAAAGAAAGAGAAAACAAAGGTTATTTTACACAGACCAATTAAGACCATAGAATTTGCTTTTCCTTACTTTTTTGTTTTATTTCTTTAATTTTAAGTGACTTAATGGTTTAATGACCATTTGAGTTGTGGTGTGGAGACCACTACAAACAATTATCTGCCTCTTGCTGTCCTTTGGTCTGAAACTGTCCATTATTCTGGCTTTGCACTCATGAAGTCCTCCTGGCAATGCTCTGTGGACCCTAGGGGATACTAGGCATTGAACCTGGCACATGCAAGACAAAGGCCCTACCTGCTGTACTATCATTCTAGCCCCACACCTGTAGTTTTTGTTTGTTTGTTTGTTTGTTTGTTTTGTTTTATTTGGGCTGAAAACCAGTGCAGAGGATTGGCCCGAGAGCTTCACCTGTGCCTTTATGCTAAGCAAGTACTCCACCACTTGAGGTATTTACTTGGGCCCAGAGATATGTTTCTAGTGCATGATTTTAGTTTCCTGGATGCTCATATATTCAGTGCCTTTCTAAAATAGGTGTCACCTGTGGATAGGTCCAATAGTCGCTATTTGACCAGTTGTTTACTTATATGTTATAATCTATCCTAATCACTCCATTGATGTCCCCCTTGACATTTTATTGGTTTTTTTTGGTCCTATTCAATGGTGCTCAGTGTTCTGTGCTCAAGGATTAATCCTAGCAGAGTTTAGAGAACCTTATGGGGTACTGGGGGTCAAACCCAGGTCAGCCACATGCCCTACCCACTGTATTTTCTCTTCAGGTCCCAGGACTTTAATTTTAACAGTCAATTATGGAGAAAAAGCAACTTAAAAATAGAAAAAAATTATATTACCTGAACATCCGATATTTTCTCATTTGCTTCATTGTATTATATTTTAAAAATAATAGCATACAATATTTTCTATGGTAGTCTCTCACATCCTTCCTTAAACTATTCCCTAGGTACTTATTTTCTGATGCAATTGTAAATGGAGTTGTTTTCTTGATTTCTTTGTCCTTTAGTTTGTTTTTCTATGCATAAAAATGCAATAGGTTTTGTATGCTGATTCTATATCCTACCAGCTTATTGTTCATTATAGGTCTTAGTGATATGTATGTAGTTTTCCACGCACATTCTTATGCAATTTGAGGACCATGGTAGAATTAATTTTAAATTGAATTAATTTTATTTCTTATTTTTAATTTATTTCTATGGTTAGAACTTTTAGAAATTTTATAATTGTGTTAGTATTATTGTGGAGACTAGACACACTTGTCTTATGCCTGACCTTACAGAAAACTCTTTCAGTTTTGCCATTATCTTAACTCTGTTTATTGTGTATGTCCTTTATTATATTAAAATATGCTCCTTGTTCCACTACACTTTTCATAATTTGTTGTCATAAAGAAACATTGAAACTTATAAAATAGTTCTCAATATATGTTGATAGAATTGAGTTTTACATTTTATTGTTTTCGATGTGCTGTATTACATTAATTGGTATGTGAATGATAAACTGTCCTTAAATCCTTGAAATAAATCAGAGTTAGTCCCAATGGATAACTTTTATTTTCTTATTGAGTTTGATCTGCAAATTTTCTTTTTCCCCTTTTTTGTTTCTGGGCCATATCCGGCTATGTCCAGGACTTATTCCTGACTCTGTGCTCAAGGATACTTACCAGTGGGGTTTCAGGGACCATATAGAGAAGTGTCAGGGATCATACCAGTGGTGACTGAGTATAAGACAAGCTCCAAATCTGCTGTATAACCAGGCTTGCTAGGTTTCCATTGAAAAAATTTTAACCTATGTTCATTGGTGATATTTGTATATAGTTTCCTTTTGTTGTAATATTTTTTTATGATAACATGTCAGTCTCTTAGAGAATGTTTTGAAGAAACCCATCTTCTTTAATTATTTAAAAATAATAGGTTATTGTTGGAGCTTTTGTAGAACTCACTGGTAAATCCATCTAAACTTGGGATTTATTTTTGGTGAATATTTTTTTACTCTTTTAACTTCCACACTTGTAATTTTCCTTTCCAGGTTTTATATTTCATTATGTGTCTCTCTTGGTTGCTTATAGGAATCTAAGATTGTAAATGTTGTTATAGGTTCTCCCATTTAATAACATAAAGCTATTCATAGCAATTTCTTATGATAATTTGTATATTCTGTGGGGTCGGTTGAAACTTCTACACTTCAAAATGTATTACAAAAATTTATTTTATTCTAATTTTTATAATCACTTACCTATATTTTTTATTATTTTCTATTTTTTACTATTAATACTTATTTTAATAGTATATAAGATATCCCATTGATAAATCATTATATGAGAAGTTACTTAAGATATTTTTTATGATTTATTATTTACTAAGGTGATCAGTCATGCCAACATTTCAGTTACACTCTCATATTATACTCTGTGTGAATGGGTTTCCAGAAGTCTCATACGGTAAGCATTTGGTTTTTATTATTATTATTGTTCCTTGGGGGAGTCTTACTGTAGTGCTCAGGGCTTTCTTTTAGCTCTGCTTTATAATCACTCATAGCAGGCCCTGGGGACCATATGGGGTGCCAGATTGGCTACATGCAAGGGAAGTGCACTATCCACTCACTGTACTATCAATCTGGCCCTCAACATGGTAAGCATTAAGATCACAGATTTATGTCTAAGCACACTTGATAGAAAAAAATTAAAATTGCATGTTAGTGTAATTTAGAAAAATTTCTTTTCTATTTTATCCTTTGATACAGGGCTCCCACCCCCTTCTAAGTACTGCTTGTTAGCTTATGTTTGTTCACGTGGTTTTGGTGTCTATTCAGATTCTCCAACTTGTATGTGTCTATGAAAAGATTAAAACACAAAGTCTTTTATTAACATGTTTCATTCAGGGTAGCTGGCGGTTCCATTTCTTTTAAACATTTATAGATTATGAGGAACCTTTTTTCTTACTTTACACATGTACAGTATAATCACTTATAATAATATGAGGGCTTATTGTTCTCCATGTGGTGTATAGTTTTATCTTAAAATTTTAAGTAGACATATCCCACAGTTACTATGAACCCGTAAACATCCTAATTTGTTGTTGTGTTTTTTTTCTTGGCATCATATAGAAGTACTCAGGTATTACTTCTGGCTCTGTGTTCAAGGATCATTTATGGAGGGGCTTGAGGGATCTAACAGTGTCAAGAATCAAACCTGGGTTGGTTGCATGCAAGACAAATTCCTTGCTGTAATATATCTCCAGCTTCCCTACCTTTCCTTCTCTACAGTTGAAAAATGAATGTCTGTGTGTGTGTGTGCATGGGTGCGTGCGTGCGTGCATGCGCACGCACACACGTGCATGGGTGGTGTTTGGGCCATATCCAACACTGTTCAGAGCTTATTTTTGGCTCTATGGTTCAGAAATCATCCCTGGAAATGGGAAGGAAATCATATTGAATTCTGATAGAACTGAGGTCAGTAACATATAAGACATGCATCTTACCCACTGCAATGTCTCTGGGTCCATACTCCCTTACTTTAGATGAGATAGGGTACTTTTTGATTTGTTTTAGGTTTTTGGGTTACAACTGGTGATGCTTGGAGCTTGGGTCTACACCCAGGGAACCCTCCTTACAGTTCAGGGGAGTAGAAGGAATGTCTGGAAACAAATTTGAGAAAGCAGTGTGGTGCATGACAAGTGCTCAACCTGTCCTTTAGGTAAGGGTTTTTGTTTTTTCAATCTGTTAAAGAATTGTTTTGTCCATTACAATTTAACATTAAGTTAAGTTCATATTGTGAGAAAGGATAAGTAGGATGAACAGTAGGATATGAACTCGTATTCTACTCATGAATAGTAGACTATGAACTCAAATTCTACTCATTCAGAATATGAGTAGAACTAAATAGGAAGCAAATTGGACATGTTAGCTGTCCTAAAAAAATGTGTTTAAATTTGATTGTGGCAAGAGATTAGTGGTCTAATGACACAAAAACAAAATCTATTCACTTGAAATAAATATGATATAGTGCAATATAATAATGGGAATACTTAAATAAGAAAAAAATAAATATAACTTGAAGGCTTAACCCTTATAAAATGTCAGTTTTTGAAATCAGATTCTTGAAAGTTTAATTAATGAGCTAGCTTGAAAGATTAATTTGACAGAGATTCATCAGATAGCTTGAGAAGTGCCTACTGCTATGACTTGGAATAGGATAGCAGTTAAAATGCTTACTATGTACATATCTGTCCCAGGCTAGATCCTGGGAACCGCATGGGTTGCCCAGAGCCTGCCAAGAGTAGTCACTGTGGGCAGAGGCAGGAGTAAGCCAAGAGCAATTCCAGCGTGTGCCCCTCATCAATATTTCATTTTTTATAGTAAATTGTTAATATAAAGATTTGTAAGAAATTGAACGATGACAATTGTGTTAGTGGTATAGTCAGGACTCATTTTATACAAAATTATTAAAAGAGTCAAATCTCTAGAAGTGGTTTTTAATGAAAGATATAGGATAAATAAAATGTGATATCTATATTTTGAAATATGAGACTAAGTTGACTATTGCCAGAATTGAATTTGAAAATAATGGCCAGGTCAATTTTGTGAATGCGAACCTGAAATTCCAGTTTCTGTC
The DNA here is from genome assembly GCF_027595985.1 of Sorex araneus. Taxonomy (NCBI): domain Eukaryota; kingdom Metazoa; phylum Chordata; class Mammalia; order Eulipotyphla; family Soricidae; genus Sorex; species Sorex araneus. The sequence continues at coordinate 302,648,397 of NC_073303.1, read as the reverse complement.
TCTGTCTTTCTCTCGGTCCCTGTCTGTGTGTCTGTCTGCCTCTCTGTCTTTCTCTCTCTTTCCCTACTTCTCTCTCTCATTTATACGCCTGAATTCTTTTGAAAATGATATTTAATGTTTGAAACTTAAAATAATGACTACTAAGATTCTTTGTAAGTATGTGAGTTAAGGAACGTGTCTTTATTTTATAAAATATTGAGATTTATTTGTAATAAAGAACTAAATATTTAAGTACATAAATAGATATGTATATATAGATGTTTTCTGGTGTGTCTGAAATACATGATCCAGAATTGTATGTGATCATTTTTGGATTAAAAATGCAATTTTTTTATGCACAAATATGAGAATTTTGTCACGTTCACATTTGACACTCATAGTGATATGATGTTTTGTAATATCAGACCAATAAACGGATTGAGGCTGTCACTAAATTGTACAATCCTCTTTTCCAGTTAATATAATAAAAACTGAATGACAATTCTACAAAACCTGAAGGGCCCATGGTTGCTAGCATTTAATTCTCTATGGATATTCTTTCCCCTTGGGTTCTTTTTCAACTATTACAGTGCAACAAAATTAAAATGAAATGTTAGAACTTTAAAATTTTTCTTTATGGAAGTTTGCCAATAATTCTCTCATCTTTGAACATCATCATGTGGTTCACCACACATGGACAAGCTCAATTTTCAACAGAGGTTTTGGGCATAGCATCAATAAAACATGAATGACTCTTTTTACGAGCATGCCCTTTATACAGTGCCTTACAGATGAGAAGCAGTAAACTCATGCTCTTCAATAAAATTTGGAAAAGCGGAATTTTTCTTTGGGTTATTCAACTTATCTTTTTTCCCATGTAAAAATTATTATTGAGGAGTGGATTCTGGCCACATCCAGACTTATGCAAGTCTTCCTCCTAGTTCTGTGCTCAGGGATCACTCAAGGGGAGTGAGGGGGTGGGGTTGTTCAAAGATCAAATGTGATGCCTAGGATTCAACATGGGCCTGTCCTACCTGATGTACTATATATATGGTCCTGTAAAAATTATTTTAAGATAACCTCTTTGGTCTCAACAAGATGATATAAAATTCACACATCTTGCTTACAAATAAAATAAAAATAAGAACGGGACAACAATCAACCAACTGCTAATGTATATGTAGTCATTATTGACTTCAAAATATACATTACCATTTAAAAATAAGTTTTTGCTTTCTTGAGGCATAATATTCATACAATAATATCACATATTTGGGACTGAAGAGACAGTATAACTGATAGTTGCATTGTGTTTGTCCAAACAGGATTTAATCCATGGCACCCTATGTGTTCTCCCAACTCCTCCAGGAATGATTTCTGAACACAGAGCCTGAAGTCAGTCCGAGCACTGGTAAGTGTAGCACTTAGCACTGTCACTGTCAATCTGTTGTTTATCGATTTGCTTGAGCAGGCACCAGTATCGGCTCCATTGTGAAACTTGTTGCTGTTTTTGGCATATAGATTACACCACAGGTAGCTTGCCAGGCTCTGCCATGTGGGCGGATACTCTCAGTAGCTTGCCGGGCTCTCCGAGAGGGATGGAGGAATTGAACCCTGCTCGGCCGCATGCAAGGCAAACGCCCTACCCGCTGTGCTATCTCTCCAATGCAGTTCAAAATTTGAAAAAGAAAAAAAATCACATATGTATACTTTAAAACTTTATAATTTGATGTATTTATTTGTCTATGAAACTCTATAATCACGATAGTGAGTAAATTCATCACTGTAAATGTTTATTAAAAATATCTCTCCTTCCACTATTGGCGAAGTTCTACCTTCCAGAAATCAGAAACCTATGGTGAATATTTGGTTACCATAGATTGGTTTTCATTTTCTAGAATTTTGTATTAATTAAACTGGTATAAATTTTTCTACTTCTGACATCATTGAGTTAGCTTATTACTTTTTTATTCCTTGGGGGTTATTATAGGGGTCGAAAACAACATTTTTGGCTAAGAATCATATTCATAACTTAGGCTTCATCGTAGGGTCTAGGCTGCATATTATCATTGCTTATTTCTTTACAATATTTAAAAATGTCAAACGTATTTCTAACTTGTATATATAAAAATGGTCTGTGGGGCAAATTTAGTCAAGTGTGATAGTTTATGAAATTCTTTTGAAACTCAGTAGCAGATTTTTGTATGGCAAAGGTCAGTTGTTTATATTATTGATATACATTTAATTTGGTTCTAGCTTTTGGTTAGCCAAAATAAAAATTCAAGGTCTGGAGATTTAGCTCAAATTCCTATTCCTGTCACCTTCCAGACTCCCAGAACTTCAGAGATATGTGTCATGTTGTACCAGGCACCATCTGTCTGAGGAGAATCATGCCAGATGAGCACCAAACCATCAGGACTGAACTCATTGGTTGGGAGTGGACCCCAGGTGCTGGAGTAATGCTGAGAAGACTCCAACAATAAATTAAAACAATAACCTTGACATTAAAATCTATGTGTCTGTGTATTGGCATTCATTTCCCTTCTTCTATACAAAGAAGTAGTAATGTGTGTGATAGGTATATATTACTTTCAGAAACTGCTACATATTTTTAAAAGAGCGCTATGATTTTTCTTTCAATATTCTGTTCCTCTTTTGCTCTTTTCTTTTCAACTATTATTGATATATTATTGATTAACATAGCTTACAATATCGATAATATACCTAGGCATATATTGTTATTGCATCTTCCCTCCATCGCTGTTCAGTCTTCCTAACATGCAAATATTTTTAGTTTGTAAATTTTAGGTCTGTAAAGATATTCTATCAGAATTAAAATTTCTTATTCTTGGTGTCTAATGTGTTTTTCCTTTTTATGTGTTAATTTACATTTACATATCTTGATGAAGAGGGTGGATATTTTCTCATATGTATTTTTCAATTGATCAAGGCAGGCCAAAGAGACAATATAGGACTTTAAGGTGCTTGCTCTGTATGAGGCCGACAGGGTTCCATCTCTGGAACTGTATAAATTCCCTTAACTCCTTCAGAGTGATCACTTGTAATCACTTGTAATCACTTGTCATCCTGTTATTCATCGATTTGCTCAAGCAGGTGCCAATAACGTCTCCATCGTCCATGTCTCGTGCTAGCTAGTGTAGCCCAACGGCATCTGCTCGCTGCAGGAACACAGAGCACCAAGTTGTTCGTTCAGGGTCTTAATGAAGAAGTCTGACCATCTTGTAGGTGAGCGACCAGGTGTTCTTTTGACATCTCATGAAATCCATTTGGTAACTGCTCTAGCCCAACAGTAGTCTCTAAATTACATAATGTGTCCAGCTCATCTGATTTTCAATGCCTTGGCAAATGAGACAGCATCCCTGATCTTCCATCATCGACTGAGATCGGAACTCCAGATTCCCTCTCTCACTTGAGTGAAGAGTGATACTCCAAGCATAGCTATTTTGATTCCTCTTTGGGATACCAGAATAGAATTCTCACCCTGTTTTGGTCGGGCCCAGGTCTCTGAGGCGTATGCTAGTGCAGGAAGAATGGTGGAGTCGAAAAGATGTGCCCAGAGCCGGAGGTTCTTTGTCCTCTTAAACCACTTCAACAATGGTCTTGAAAGTGTTCCAAGCCACTCTCTTCCTTCTGTGCAGCTCAGGTGCCAAGTCGTTTGTCATGTTGAATTCTCTACCCAGGTATACATAACTGCTGCATTTGAAGTGTTCCTTGGAACATCAGTGACTACTCTGTTTCTCATAAACATTGTCTTCATGAGATTCAGCTGCAGACTAACCTTTCCAGACTCGAGGTAGAAGTCAGCGAGCATTTGTGTCGCTTGGCTGATGTTTGGTGTTATTAGATCAATATCATAATCGAAGAGGAGGTGGTGTAGTTGCCTTCTGTCTATCATCACTCCCATTCCTTCCCATTCCAGTCATTGCATGATGTTCTTGAGTGTGGCACTGAAGAGTTTCAGTAAAATGGTATCACCCTGCCAAACCTCTTTACATTGATGATCACTTCCATGTAGAATGGTATGATCCTGGTGGTGAATCCGTAATACTGCTCACAGAGGATCCTAATGTACTGAGTTTGGATGCCCTGTTTGGCTAGGGCTTCGATGACCACTTCAGACTCAACAGAATCAAAGGCCTTCTTCAAATCGATGAACATTAGACAGAGTGATACCTGAGCAAAATTCCAGACTCAAGCCCTATGCACAGACAGATGTGGCCCCCAAAACTAAAATATTTATTAGGCTGATGATTCTATTTTTGGATATTGATAGTTATTTGATGATACAGATGTAAGTTATTTATTTAATATATAATTAGTAAATATTTTCCAAATTTATATCTTGTTTCAGTTTTATAATGACTTTTAAGAGTGAGTGGTTACTTTTGCCAACATTTTAATTTTAATGAATTAATTTTTACTGAAATCATGCACTTGTATTAAATAATTTTAAACCAATAAATATACTTTTTTGCATTCTTCCAGAAACTGATGGATACTAAACATAGATATATTAGGTCTATGACAAAATACTAAGCAATGCAAATATAAATTTATTGAATGTGTGGAATATAATCTATATTATCATCCTTATCATCATAACTGGCCAATTATTTTAGCTTCTGCATTGCTTAATAAATCTGTATATTATTACATTTTAATTATTTTAATTTTATATGTTTGGCAATTATATATTTGCATGATTGTGCACAAAAATGCCTTCCACAAATTCAAGGTACTCTTAAGTTACAAATTTAACCACCAAGAAAGAACAAGTCAGCTTTAGTTTTTTTAATTAATTTATTTATTTTTGTAAAGTTGTTCATGATTTACTACATTGAATATTCCATCACCAATCTCACCACCATTGCACTTTCCTACCATCATCATTTTTAATTTTCCTAACCAGCCCTCAAGCCTGTCCCTACAGCATGCCCTGAATAATTTATTTAAAACTGTTTGTTATAGTTCAGTACAAATGATCACAAAACATTTCCTTAGCAGAAAGTGTGCGAATATTGTTTTATCTCATAATGGAGCCACTTATCCCTTGTAGAAGAGATTACTAACATGCTGTTACGGGTTAAGCCTTGTTTTTATATTTTTTTAATCTATTTTGGTTGCTTTCTGCTTTACATCTCATCCAAGATGGTGTGCTACTCCTGGTTTATCAGTGGTGTAGAGTTTGAGATGTCATGTGGCCACATTTGCTCCAAGAGTTCAAAAATTATTAATGGTGTGATACAGATGGAGTTAAATTTTTAGCTGGATTGTGACTTTGTGTTCCCCAGATGACAGAGCCTGGATCAATGTCCAGAAGTATCTCTGCGAGTTGTTGATCTCTTTCAAGATTTATTTACGAGTCTCTGGATTATGGCCTATCAATGAGCTCATTTGGCTAATGAGCTTATTTGGTATTGGAGGCAGTTCATGGGGTTGATTTTCAGGCTTCCAAGAACAGGGAGATGGAGAGAGGTTGCCCATCTCTGACTCCGTAGCCTAGAGATTTCAGTCACAAAACCCACATACTTGAGTTTTTCAACAGATCAATTCCTGGGTGAGACTCGTCCCGAGCACTGGAGTCCAGCTGTGAGCATGGTGAGGATTGTGGAGTGTGGAAGTTTTTGGCTGCCAGGGCTCTGTTTGGGTGGGTGCTTGGCTCACCTGCCTCCTCCTGGGTTCCCAGAAAACTCAGCCTGGTACGGGGTTCAAAAGCATCTATGCCAGAAACCATCATTACTATAATAAAGGGTAACTATAAATAAAATGATATAACATCATAAAAACAGTTCTTCCCCCTCTATTTTTGAAGGATGTTTTTGTTGTGTGTAGAAGGCATTTTTGTAGTACTTTGTTAATTTACTGCCTTATGAAATATATTAATTGCTAACATAAAGTTTATATCTTCCTTAGTTCCTCTGAATGCAATTCACTCTCCCCCTCCCCCTCCACATATACTCTGCTTTTAAGATTTTATTTTTATAAATGGTTTCAAACAACTTGATTTAATTTGTCTTGGTATACTTTTCACATTTTTTTTATATTTTTAGTTTGTCAATGTGATTTTATAAATTACATCAACTTTAGAGTGTTCAAGATTATTTAAAAAATAATGTTTCTACATCTCCGCTGTCTCTAAACTATTCCAATACCTGTGTATTTGACAACTGAGATTTTAGTTCCGATCAGATTACCTTGTCTTTAAGTTCATTATATTTTTTCAGCCAAATGTTTACTGTACTTTTGCTGTATTAATTTTTTAACTTGGACAGTTTTTTTAATTTCTTAAAGCTTAATGCCACCAATAACATATTTTATATTTCTACTTATTTATTCAATCTTGCTAGCTTCTTAAACATAGAACATAGTGTTTAATAGTTCTAATGTACTTGTCTACATTTTTATATACTAGTATATCTGGATTATTTTAAGCAATTGACTTTTGCAGTAATTATAGCTTCCACTTTCCTTTCTTTTGTATGTCTAGCGACTTTAGATTTAAAGCATTCTACATTTAACCTCATGAAAACGCAATGCTTTTTATTTCTATAATTTATTAAGATTTATTCTGGGATACAATACAATTCTTTGGAGATAGTTTGGTTTTTTATGTCTTGCGTGTAAATTATTTTATGTGGGAGAAAAATAAATTTAGTTTAGACCTTATCTCTTCTACTGCCAAGGCAGTACCCTTTTGAGTATTTTATGTATTAACTAAAATTTACACTCTACCTGATGGGAAATAGAACATAGTCACCAATAATTTCTCTGCTGAAGACTCAAGAAAATTTGTCTATAGATTTTCAGAGCTTTTATCTTTTTATTTTTGTACTATTCTATCCTGAGAGCTCTAACTCTTTAAATTTCTCCGGGGTTTCAGTCTATCTTATTAACAACAAGCAAAGAGTCAAATTGTGAATATGTTTCTATTCTCTAGGAATTCTCCAGGCATTAAAATATACTAAACAGAGGTCTAGCTTCATGTGTTTTATTGTTTCTGGCTTATTTAACTTGTGTGTGTTATACCTAATGTGTAATACCTTAAAAACTATTTTTAATATATTTTGTAAATATATTTATACTATTATAAAGCAATTAGTTGTATTTGGTGCAGAATTTCTCATGCTCTGTTTTTTTGGGGGAAGAGGTGCCATAGTCAGTGGTGTTCAAAGTCTACTCCTGGATTTGCACTCAGGGAGCACTCCTACTGGGGCTAACCCCAGTGTAAGTAGTAAGGGGATGAACTTGGGTTGTTCACACACAATACAAATGACCTACACACTGTACTACTTCTCTAGCCTTGAGTTTCTCATTTTTTTAGTTTTTTGTTTTCAAATAATTTTACAAAATATAGTATTTACCTATTTGTTGATATGTAGTGAGAAATATAATTCTGTCCCAAAGAGTTCTAACTTTTATACTGGAAAATAGTCTCTAAATACTTAGAATGCTCCTTAAAGGGGAGCCTAATTTTTCCTTCTCATCTTGAGTTATCACATAATCTAAAAATATTATTTATAGTCAGGAATAATTACGGCCTCAAAGGCATAAGTGTTATTTGTAAATCATTATATGATCACAGTTGACTCCTGGAGAGACCAGGTATTGGAATAAGCTACATAATCAATTCATCATGCTTATGCAATGATGCTACAAAAAATATGTAAATACTTAGGCTCCTGTAATTTTCTGAGGTTGAATTATTATTAGCATATTTACATATGTAAATATAAAAACCACAAGAAAAGAATGATTGAAAACTTAAATTTTATCTGAGGTAACCCTGATTTATAAATAAAATTGTTTACCTTTTAATACTGCATTGTTCTCTGCATTATTATGAATGATCAAACTTGAGAGTAATGTCAGCAATGGAAAACAAATTACCAAATGCTTTCTTTTCAGCAGGTCGACTTTAGGGGGAGGAACTCCAAATCAATGATAGTGAATTTTTTGTTGAAATATTGAATGTAATCAAATTAAAGTGAAAGTAAATTGAAATTTACCAGTTACACATTCAGGGTGGGGGGCTGGGGAGGTGGGGGGAAGGGGGGAGGTATACCGTGATTCTTGGTGGTGGAATATGTACACTGATGAAGGGATGGGTGTTTGAGCATTGTATAACTGAGACTTAAACCTGAAACTTTTGTAACTTTCCACAAGGTGATTCAATAAAAAAAATAAAATTAAAAAAAAAAACAAAACTTGACAGTAGTGTGCAGAATCTTTGCACTGTACATAGTATCTGGAATGATGGAAGTTAATACAAACTTGATCTCTAAAACTCTGCAATTGTTTAAGATTTCCAGTTCTTTAAAGTGAAAATTCTTAAAAGAGGTGACTTCTAATCAGTTATCTAGTATCTAAGGATTGATAGCTTATAAATCTAGTTAGTTTATAAAATATTTACTGCTATGGTAAAGCTGATAAACAAATTTTGTCAATTTTATTAATTTAAATTTCAGGTTTACATTGTAAAAAAAAGAATGAAATAATGTAAAACTCAATACATTAAAGTATGGACAAGTACAGTATAGTAAAATAATTACTTTTGTTAAATAAGCACAAAGATATAAAGTGTAAAATATCTACACATGTTCACTAAAGTCACTTGCATTTCCCCAAAGCCAAGACAAAGACAGATGTGAGAATGATTATAAGATAAGTAACATCCATGGATAATTTACATACTTTCTCACCAAAACTGAGATGTCAGAGATTTGTGATCTTTGTGCAAGCTTAAATCTTACTGAGGACAGTATGCCTCATTTATAAAGTCTGTCCATTTTGTGTTTCACATAGGAATAAATTTTATTCTAAATTTATGCTAGACCTTGATATTTTTTCAAAGTGGTCACTAGTACAGAATTTGCAAATTTGAATTTTGAACAAGACAGTTTATATCTATACACATATATTTACTTATACTACTATATGTAACTTTAGTGCACACTTTTACTATAAACTTATACTTCTATATTATAAATAGTTAGGGTTTATCTTTTTTTTTATCACACTTGGTGATACTCAGAAGCTACTCTTGGCTCTGCACTCATGAATTACTCCTGGCAGTGCTTGGGGGACCTTACAGGATGCCAAGGATCGATCCTGGATTGGCCATGTGTGCAAGCCAAATGCCCTACCAGCTGTATTATCACTCTGGCACCAAGTAGTGAGGCTTTAATAGTAAGAGTGTCTTTACTATTCATACATATTCTATCATGGTTAATATGAAAATATTAATGGAAAAGCTTACCACTTACAACTTAGCAGGTACTTCGTGAGTGTTTATTGAAGCAAATGGAACTTCTTCCCATTCTCCTTTCATTTCTTCTACAACAACTCTAGTGAGAGTGGAACTAAACAAAAAAAATCACAAAGTGTAGTGAGAGAGAAGAGTAATGGGTAAAAGTAACATGTATTTGGTAACTCAGTATGGTTAAATAGAAACTTATTTATGGAGATATACATATGCATTATTACAGGGTAACTAATATATTAGTTATTCTGTCTATAAAGTGAAGTTCACCAGCATATTCTTGCATGCAAATTATTTCAATTAAAATTATTGAGGTAGAATAAATGAAGCAAGATTCCCTCTTGTGGTCAGACAAGGATAAATGTGCTGAGTATTTGTCTCTGTTACTGGTATTACATGGTTGGAACTGCATGACTGCTCTTTATGTGAATCTATATGTACTTGAAATTTTAAATATATGTTATTCATTAGATATCACAGCTTTCTTTCTCATTCATTTAATCAAAACCCATTTTTAGTTCACAATTTGCTGAAACTCTATCAGGAAGGAGAAACAACACTGAGTCACTGAGCATTACAAACTCATATCACAAAATTACAAACATCAAACAAACAAATAAGCAAAAACTGTTAAGTGGAGAGCAAATCTTTGCAAATCATGGCAATATAGATCCTATGTTTAGCACTTTAACTTCTAAAAAACGTCCTGGAATATCACCAAAACTGTCTCATCAGAATTCATATCCCCTGCCAAAGCATTCCATAAGTGTGGAAGAGATAAAATTGCCACACAGAAACATATGGGCAGAAGATAAAAGGGGATCAGTGAGCAGGAAAATATGTTTCTTCAAATCTGTGCAGAAGTCATTTTTCTTCTCAGTTTTGTTGTTTGTTTTGCCATTGAATGCCCATAGTCAACATTAAAATGTTTTCAGACAACAGAACAAAATATATATAGGCACCAAAGGGTCAATTCAGCTAATAAAATAAAAACAGTAATAAATGGATAAAGTTTTTTGTATTTTTAAAATACATTTTTTAGATTTGCTGTTATATAGGCCTAACTTAATGATTAGCAACAAAGGAAAATATTCACGAAATTGTTTTCACTATGATCATGAGCATTTTTATTATTTAAGTTATATTATATTTTATGCCACTTTTAATGATCCTTTGCAATATTCAAGTTATTTTATTTTATTTATTTGGCCAGAGTATAGGGTGGATTTTGATTCACACCTCAAGGTCCTCAAGGCTTAATCCAGGCTTCACTCGGTGGTTCCCAGAGAACCATATGCTGTATTGGGATCCAACCCTGGTTGATCATATATAAGACAAACAACTTACCTTATGTATTCTCTCTATAACCCCTCTTCAAAGTATTTCTCTCTCTTTCTCTTTTTAAAATTTTATTTGTGGGCCACACTTGGCAATATTCAGGCTCACCCCAGGCTCTGTACTCAGGAATTACTTCTGTCAATGCTCACAAGACTATATGGGATGCTGGTGGACAACGTGTGTCCACCACATACAAGGCAATCACCTTATCTGCTATACTATTTCTCTAGCTCCAAAATATTTTAACTTAAAAGTAGATAGTTTTCATAAAATTATATTTGAGAAATAGCCTAGGATTCCAACCTTGTAGGATTTCTTGAAATAAGCAGTTATTTATCATGAATAATTCTTCCAAGATTCTTTAATTATCTATAGCTCACAAAGTACACACATAATTCACTTGAGTAATCTTTATATTTAATATTTTCCAAGAATAAAATTTCAAGTCTGTTCTTCTAACCTGTTTTATGATGTTACAAATGGTTGGACTAATTCTTTTAGAGAGATTACACTTGCTGAAGATTACCTCAAATTTAGATACTCTAAGGAAAACTATATATAGTGCCTAAACAGTCTAAAATATTCTTAGCTTTCCTTGAGACTGGAAACAAGACAAAGTTGCCCACACTCATCACTTCTATTCAATACAATACTGGAAGTACTTGGCATAGCACTTAGGAAAGAGAAAGATATCAAGGGCATCAAGAGAGAAAAGGAAAAGGTCAAGTTCTCACTTTTTGACATGATACTATACTGAGAAAATCCTAAAGACTCTACAAAAGCTCCTAAAACATGGTTTGTGTAGGAAAGTGGCAGGTTATAAAACCAATACCCCAAATCCATGGCTTTCCTATATACAAATAATGAAAAAAAAATAAAGGGATATTTTTCAAAAAAGAAAAGAAAGAGAAAACAGTCCCATTCACAATTGTGCCTTAGAGAATTAAGTACCTCTGTATCAGATTAAGTAAAGTGGTGAAGAACCTGTACAAAGAAAACTACAAAGTACTACCTCAAGAAATAAAAGAGGACATGAGGAAATGGAGATGTGTTCCCCCCTCATGAACTAAGAGGATTAACATTGTCAAAATGGCCATCCTGCCCAAAGCATTAACAGATTAAATATGGTTCCTATAAGGATACCCATGACATTTTTCAAAGAAATAGTCAAAACACTCTGAAATTCATATGGAACCATAACTCCCCACAAATAGCTAAAGTAGTCCTTGAGAAAAAATAGATGGGAGGCATCACCTTCCCAATTTCAAACTGTATTACAAAGCAGTGGTAACTAAAACAGCAGGGTATTGGAATAAGGACAAATCCACAGACCAGTGGAATAGAGTTGAATATCCTGACACCACCCTCAAATATATCATCACTTTATCGTTGAAAAAAGGAGCAAGAAATGTGAAGTGGAGCAAGAAAAGCCTCTTCAACATTGGTACTGGGAAAACTGGGCAGCTACATGCAAAAATATGAACTCAGACCCCTCTATAATGCCAAGCACAAAATTCAGATCAAAATGGATTAAGGACCTCAATATCAGATCTGAATCTGAAAGGTATATGGAGGAAAATGTAGGTAGAACCCTCTGTAACACTAAAGCTAAAGGTATCTTCAAAGATGAAACACCACTGACCAAGCAACTATAAGCAAAAATAAACAAATGAGATTACATTAAACTAAGAAACTTTAGAATCTCTCAAGAAATGGTGACCAAAATACAGAGAAAACATACAGAATGGGAAAAATTATTTACCCAATACCCATCAGATAAAAGGTTAATATCAAAGATATGTAAGGCACTGTTAGAACCTTACAAGAAAAAACCTCCAGCCCCATAAAAATAATGGGGGCCAAAACAGATGACTTGTTAAAGAAACTATAATACATCTGCAGAATAGAATCCTATGCAGCTATTAGAAAAAAATAAAATTATGAAATTTGTTTATAAATAAGTGGACATGGAGAGTATCAATCATGCTAAGTGAAATGAGTAAGAAGGAGAAGGGCAGCTATAGAATGACTGCATTCATTTGTGGGATAAAAAATACCACATATGAGATTAATATCCAATGACAATATAAACAATGGCTAGGAGAATTGGTTGGAAGCCCGCCTCAAGTGCTGGTTGGAAGAGTAGTTGGAATAGACAAGGGACCACTATAAGGATGGTTGGGGGATCACTCTGGATGGGAGATGTGTGCTCAAAGCGTGTAATGGACCAAACATAGTGGTCTCTCAGTATCTGTACTGTAAATCATAATGCCCCAAATCAGAGAGTGAGAAAGAAGAAAAGTGCCTGCCACAGAGGCAGACTGGGGGGTAGCGATTGGATGGGGGTGGCAAAAGAGATACTGGATACAGTGGTGGTGGGAAATGTACACTGGCAGAGAGATGGGTGTGGAAACATTGTATGACTGAAACCAGATCATAAAAGCTTTGTAACTGTGTATCTCCAAGGTGTTCAATAAAGAAATTAAATATATATATATATATATATGTGTGTGTGTATATATATATACTGAGTCAGTAACAATAAAATATTAGCATCTAATTATCAAAATAAATAACAAATTAAAGAAATTAAATAAACCAGACATTTTACAGAAATATTCACATTGGATAAGTCAGTTGCTATAAATGTGAAGACATGAAATGGAAATATGTATAATTTCTAAAATAAAAGCAAACTTATGTATCCTTATTGTTATAATTCTACAACAAAATACATAATTTACGTATTGGTGGCTGTTGGTAAAATCTTTTTTTTTTTTTAATCCATTTAATTTTACCCAAACCAGTGGTGCTCAGGGCTTACTCCTGGCTCTGTACTCAGGGGTCATTTCTAGTGGTGCTCAGGAGATCCATGTAGTGTTGGCGACTCAAACCCTGTTTGACAACATGTAACACAATTTCCCTACCCGCTGTATTTTTGCTCTGGTCTTCAACTAATATTTCTTAAACCAGCAATTCTTTCCATTTCACTCTTGTTTCTCAAATATCTGTAAGATGTGGAGGATGTTCATCTTAAATTTGTCCAATATTGTCCTTAAATTTAGCAAACTGATTCTTTTTTTGCCAAAGTGATGATTTTATGCAAAGTGTTTTATAGATCATGCAATTGTATCAAAATTCTAATGAGTTCTTTTAAGGACTTACAATTTTACTCTTTGAATTTGTATCAAACCATTAAACACCCTGAATTTTAAAGCAATTTCAAGAAAACAGCATATGGGAAGTTTTCTGACTGTTTTAAAGCTATGCTATGAAACTACAGCTATGAAAACAGTAAGGTACTGTAATAAAGACAGAATTTTAGAGCAATGGAATAAAGTTAATAGGACAAAATTAAATCTTCAGATTTATAGGCATGCGGATCAAGGAAAGTCTCTTCAGCTAATGGTGTTTGAAAAAGTAGCTTGAAAAATAATTAAAAAATAAATTATATCCCTATCTCACACTATACAAAATATTATTTCAATGTATAAAAGATTTATAAATTAGACCCAAATCCATTGAATATATCGATAAAATTACAAGAAAAATTCCCTTAGATATTGAGTCAAATAGATGTTCAATGATTTGACTCTTATCTGTATAAAAATTAATAGAAAGATAATCATATTGGGCCATATAAACCAAACTATGTTTTTACTAATTAAAGAAAATATTGCTTAAATAAAAGTAAACATTCTATATGGAATAAAACATTTTCACAGCATATGTTTCACAAGACTACATAAAGAGTTGAGAAAAAATACTCACACACAAAAAATAATCAGCAATCCTATTAAAACGTTGGAGAATAAACTAACACTTCTTTGAAAAAGACATATTGATGGCCAGTAGGAATAGGAAAATTTGTGCATCATCAGAGATATCAGGGAAATTCAAATTCAAATGACAACGAATAACATTCTCATCCTGTTTGTGTAGGGCCCAGGTCTCTGAGACGTATGTTAGTACAGGAAGAATGGTGGAGTTAAAAGATGTGCCCGGACTCGGAGTTCTTCGTCCCGTTAACCACTTCTTCGATGCTCTTGAAGGCATTCAACGCTGCTCTCTTCCTCCTGCACAGTTCTGGCACCAAGTCTTCCTCATTCCTTCCCATTCTAGTTGTCTCATGACGTTCTTGAGGGTGGCACTGAAGTATTTTGGTGAAATGGTTTCACCCTGCAGAACCCCTCTCTTTATGTCGATGATCACTTCCTTGTAGGATGGTGAGATTCTGGTGGTGAATTCATAACACAGCTCATGGAGGATCTTGATGTAACATATCACATCATACCAGAGAAAATGGCAGAACAGAAAATAAATAGGTGTTGGTGGAAATACAGAAGAAAAGAAGTACTTATTCATCATTGGTGGAATGGTCTACTTACGCCTTTTTTGTAAACAGTATGGATATATCTACAAAAGTTGCAAATACAACCCAAGTATGATTCATAAACTGTAGTTATTGGCATTGTCAAAGAACACAATAATATAAACAGAAAAACATATGCACAACTATGGTTATTGTAATGCTACTTACTATAGAAAGATCTAGACAACCCGAATGTTCAACAAGAGATGAGTGAAAAGAATTTGTTGTAGGGACTGGAGTGATAGTACAGTGGATATGGTGCTTATCTTGTACATCGCCAACCATGATTTTATCCCTGGCATCACACACGATGCTCTGAACATGGCCAGGGGCAATTGCTTTTTATTCCATTGGGTGGGGGTGGGGATAAAATTGCAAGATATAAACTGGACACCCATGCTAGAAGGGCTGACAAGGGACAGCCAGGCAATTCTTGAGTGTACAGCCAGAAGTAATCACTGAGCATCACTGAGTGTGGCCCCCAAACAAGACATAAAACCCAAAAGAGAATTTGCTATACATATTCACAATGGGCTACTGCTCAGATATAAGGAAAGATGAGATATTGCCTTCTGTTACAACATGGATGCAACATGGATGTTACCAACATGGATTATGGTAAGCAAAATAAATCAGAGGAATACAAGTATGAGATAATCTCTCCCATATGTAGTATATGAATAAGGCAAAGGAAATCACAATGCCTAATAATCACACAGTCTGGACTTTAATCGTAGAATTAACCTTAACAAGTGAAGTGGGGATGGAGTCAGAGGCTGAGGAAGGAAAAAGACAACTAAAAGTGACCTTAAGAAAGTTGGCATTTACTTGGCAGTGGAGATGCAGTAACTTTGAATCCCCAAATCATAAACATTAAAATGACTGTAACTGGGGCTGGAGCAATGGCACAGTGGGGAGGGCATTTGCCTTGCATGAGGCCGACCTGGGTTCAATTCCCAGCCTCCCATATGGTCCCCCGAGCACCACTAAGAGTAATTCCTGAGCATGAGCCAGGAGTAACCCCTGAGCATCGTCGGGTGTGACCCAAAAAGAAAAAAAAAACAAGAAATAAGATAAAATGACTGGGGCTGGAGCGATAGCACAGCGGGTAGGACATTTGCCTTGCAAGCGGCAGACCCGGGTTCGATTTCCACCATCCCATATGGTCCCCTGAGCACCGCCAGGGGTAATTCCTGAGTGCAGAGGCAGGAGTAACCCCTGTGCATCGCTGGGTGTGACCCAAAAAGCAAAAAAATAAAAAAATAAAATAAAATAAAATGACTGTAATTATGTTATATCAAATACAATTTTAACAAATAAGACTAAGGGAACCACAGGTACCTTTCAGGTGTTGAGGCATAAGCCTTGCATGCAGCAAACATGGATTCAATTCTCAGCACCTCAGGTGGTCTCCCAAACACAACTGGAAGGGATCCATGAGCACAAAACCAGTAAAAACACTGACCACTACCATTTATGGCCTAGCTTTCCCTTCCAAACAACAACAACAACCATGATTACATCACAATTTAAAACAATTTTTTAATCACTTTTTTCATTTGATTCCTGACACATCCTGGAAAGTGTTAGGACCATGTTAATTTTGTTTTTAATGAACATATTGTACATTATGATTTTTTCAGTATTAAAGATTAGATGATGTTACACATTCAACAGATTTTTAATAACTTTATATTTTTGAAAATTAGATGAGAGTTTTAAGTTCCCAAGGTTTTATGCAATTACAAGATGATAGTCATAAATATTTGAGAGGTGTTGTCCCTTTGTGCTCACTGATATCAGCTTAATTTCACATATTCACTTTAGTCCTGACTATTTAGCTGTCTATAGTTAGTTTATCATCGGGCTGGAGCTATAGCACAGCTGGTAGGATATTTGCCTTGCACGTGGCTGACCTGGGTTTGATTCCTCCCTCCCTCTCGGCAAGCTACTGAGAGTATTCTGCCTACACGGCAGAGCCTGGCAAGTTATCCATAGTTTATTCGATATGCCAAAAACAGTAACAAGTCTCACAATGGAGACATTACTTGTGCCTGCTTGAGCAAATCGATGAACAATGGAATGACAGTGCTACAGTACTACAGTTTATCATCTGGTATGCATTTATAAACATTTTTGTTTTATTTGTAAAAATAATTTTTAATAAATTTTATGTAAATTTTTTAAAATAGTGATGAAGATCATCTCTTTTTTTCCATCTTTAGATCTCTCCATACCATTAATGTTGGGTAGTTTTGGTCCCTTTCTGTTCATCAATATTTGAAACAGGGAAATCAGTGTATTACAGCTCTGCAGTCACATTAGCACTATTTCAGTGATATTATGAAATAAACATATAGCAAAAGACATTGATTTTTAAAATGTTAATTGACTTAGAATATCTAGTTAAAAGACCAATTAGCAAAAAACTAAGCAACCCGACAAAGAAAATAATGAAAACTGCAGTAGCTGTGGGGTAGTTACTATTTGACATTCTGATTAATGTGGACATTTTCAACTTACTTCTGAGTAAAGGTAATTAAAGATAAGCCCGGGGCAAAATTCTATACCCTCTCACTCTAAATCATTTATGAGACAGATCTCATGTCTATTGTCCATACCTCTTGAGCCACTGCAGTTGTCCTGATTCCTATATTTTGTATAAAAATATCATACCTTAGGGTTGATAGATCAATTTTCAGTTACTTGAATACTGAGCAAGGATTTAAAAGTGGTAAGTAGTCTTACAAATAAAATGCTTATTTTCAGCATTTCTTTAAAAGATGCCTCCGTTAGGAGATTATTAAAATATAAACCTTGAGAACTGACATCACGTGCAGTCCTAACTTACATGATTAGGAGTTATAAGAGTAAAATAAAACCTATAGAGAGGAGGGTATTATCTATAAAATATGACCTTGAGACTTTTTTTCACTTATTCACAGATGTAAAAGGTTAAAAGGCATAGTAAGCAGACATAAAATTGGCTTTCTCAAAAAAGAGAACCAACACACATAAACCGAGCACAATTGGGCAAACTATTTACACCAAACCTTTTCTTTTTGGATACTGATATTAAAAACATAAAAAAAGGATATTAAGAAAAGAAAATTAAAATAAACTTTTCTTGGAAGAGCACTCTAGCACATATAAGAAGTTGAGCAATCTGACAGTATCTAACAAAAATTCTTAGGAGCAAAGGATTTACCACAAAGGATTTGTACTAAGTGGAGACAAAAATGTTATTCCACTAAGGATTCTGAAAAGACAGAAGATTAAAGACAGCAGATTCTTCTCTCTACCTTTCAAGAAAATGATGAACAAAGTTGGAGAGAGAGTGTAGCAGATAGATCACTTGCCTTGCAGCTGCTGAACCAGGTTTGATCTCTGGCAGCCCAATATGGTTCCACAAACCTGCAGGAAGTGATTCCTGAGCACCGATCCAGAAGTAAGTGCTGAGAACTGTTAGAAGTGGTCCCCAAATTAAAAAAAAAAAACAACAGAAAATGAAAAATAAGAAAATAAGTGAACCCTTGTCTTGAATAAGACCGGAAAGTTGGAACACTAATGCCTTCTCAGAGACAGATCATGGAGAGAAGACAGAACTAACAATAAATAAAATTAAGCATAAAATTTGATGACTTGGTTGCAGGATGGAGGCTGTGACCTACACAGGATCAGGTATGAAACAGAAGGGACATCTTCAGCATCTCTGGAGAGCATCTCTGGAGAGCCAAGTTGCATGACCTTGTGGTTGGGCTGTAGATAGATGCCAGAGTCCAGAGGAACAACTAAACAGATGAAAAAGCCTTTGAATCAGAACTGGAGAGGTAGACACCCCAGCTCTGCATCCCTGTGCCGGGGCTGTTTGAAGTGTCCTATGTCTGGTA
The DNA here is from genome assembly GCF_027595985.1 of Sorex araneus. Taxonomy (NCBI): domain Eukaryota; kingdom Metazoa; phylum Chordata; class Mammalia; order Eulipotyphla; family Soricidae; genus Sorex; species Sorex araneus. The sequence continues at coordinate 302,629,538 of NC_073303.1, read as the reverse complement.
CTGTCCAGAAATGGGAATAGATGCAGCTTGTGACTCGGTGCAGCTGATTGAAATTCAAGGCTGGCTATGGAGCTTGCAGTGGGCCTGGGGGTCTGGGAGGGCCCAATTACTCAACATCCTGGGACACTCTTAGTTTCACTGTGGTCTTATCACACTATAGCTAATTCTCAAATTCTGACTGTGATTCTATTCAAAACTATGCCCGAAGTCATTGCTAAGACCATGTGTATCTACCTATTTACTACTCCTAGGAAGAGTCTAGACCACCTGAATGAAAACAACTTTAAGGGAGGTGTTTCTATGTATGTGTGTATTTGTGTATGCACTCATTCATATTGGTAACATGTATAGATTTTGAAATCACCATCACTGTATCTATATGAGATTACTACTGGTTTTACAGGCCCAACCAAGTCAAAATATGTCTTTCTGAGATTGTTGCCTTCCTTCAAGATACCCTCTTAAAGATCTATACAACATCTTCAAACTGGAAATAAATGATAGTCAATGCATAATTTGTAGCCAAAGCTGCTCTTATTTGAAGGGAAAAAAATCTTGCCTTGTCTCAACACGGATAATTACAACACTTTGTGGGGTCTTGATGTCATGGTACTTTTCACTGCATTGGCTTCTGTGGGTGCTGTACCTCCAATCACTAAGAGGTATATCAGTATATAAACTAATGTGAATACTTAGATTATCCTAGAGAAATGTCTTCATATTACACTGGGAAAGTTCAAACGTGCTAGATTAAAGTAGTCTGCATGGAGAAGATGGCAGCAGTAACAGTACCTTTAATTATAAGGATCTATAAGGATCGTCAATGTTTCAAAAGAAGCAAGCAGAAGCAAAGATAAAGAAATAGGACTAAATCAAATTAACTTTTCTCGGTTAAAATAAAGTACATAGAAATGAGTCAGAAAGAGAGAGACAGACATAGAAAGATTGCACTCATCTATGGTATATAGAATATCAGAGTGGGAGACTAATACCCAAGAACTGTAGAAATAAGTACCAGGAGGTTGACCCCATGGCTTCGAGGCTGGCCTCACATTCCGAGGAAAGGGCAACTCAGAGAAGTGATCACCAACTACATTGTAGTCGAAGGCCATGTGGGGGAAGGGAGTTGCGGGCTGAATGAGGACTAGAGACTGAGCACAGAGGCCACTCAACACCTTTATTGCAAACCACAACAGCTAATTAGAGAGAGAGAACAGAAGGGAATGCCCTGCCACAGTGGCAGGGTGGGGTGGGGGGGAGATGGGATTGGGGAGGGTGGGAGGGACCCTGGGTTTACGGGTGGTGGAGAATGGGCACTGGTGAAGGGATGGGTTCCCAAACTTTGTATGAGGGAAGTATAAGCACAAAAGTGTATAAATCTGTAACTGTACCCTCACGGTGATTCTCTAATTAAAAATAAATAAATTATAAATAAATAAATAAATACTTAAAAAAATAAAATAAATAAAATAAAATAAAGTACATAAATAGAAAAGTGTGTTATTTTAAAATTAAACTATAAATAGAAAGATACAAAAATATATAATTGGAGTATGGAGGATATAAGTAAATTTATGGTTTAGTGAAATAAATCTAAGATTGATCTAATAGCTCAGATATGTAGAACTTGAACTGTAATCTCAGTATCATTATGATATTCTATGGAAGGAAATCATTAGAAACTAAGAAATGGAAGTAAAACACAACATAAAAGAAGAAAATATATGAAAAAAAGAAAGGAAATGTATGGAATCTTTAAAGAATTCAAACTTATTTTTTGACTCTGAAGTATGTATTAGAAAAATAGATAAAATTCAACTAAGTATAAAACAGACCATACATAGAATGGTCCAACATATGCAAATCAATTATTGCAATACACCTTAACAATAAATAGAAGGCATAAATCACATGATGATATCTGGATATTAAGAAAACATCTGACTAAACTTACCATCCATTTGTGATAAAAACGTCCAATACAGAGACTGGAGAGATAGTACAGTGGGTAGGGCGTTTGCCTTCCACAAGGCCTACCCGGGTTCAATTCCCAGCATCCCATATGGTCCCCTGAGCACCGCCAGTGATAATTCCTGCATGCAGAGCCAGAAGTGACCCCTATGCATCACTGGGTGAGACCCAAAAAGAAAAAAGAAGAGTCCAACAATGAGGATAGATATTATATCAGTTTAGTAAAAACAAAAAATAAAATACTGCAATCCGATATAATCAATGGGAAAAAAAACTAGAGAAGTTTTATTTTGAATGAGAAACAGGGGCCAGAGGCTCTTGCCTTGCATGCAGCCCACCCAAGTATGATCTCTAGTAGCATATGGTCTCTCAGAAACAGGCTTAATACAACCCCCCTCACCGGCAAATATAATAAAGTAAAATTAAACTATAAACTAGACAGTTTCTCTCTCTAATTTTCCTTTTCTTTATGTTTTTGGCCACATCCAGATGTGCTTAGATCTCAGGGATCTCTGCTGGGAGACTTGGAAGACAGTATGGGATACCAGGGATCAAATCATCTGCAGCATGCAAGGCAAATGCCCTACTTGCTGTACTATCGCTTCAGCCCCACTCCCACAACTCTTATTTAACTTGGAGGTCTCAGCCAAATTAATTATTGCAGAAGAATGAAACAGATTCAAATTATAATTTAAAGTTTCTATAATAGCATATGTTAAAAATTATTACATATTATGCATACATCTTAAGGACTCCATTAAAATTAGAAGTACAGAAACAAATATGACCACAAAATATATATTAAAAAGTATTTCATTTCCTTGATTGAGAAAATACTCTAATTTACAGTTCTTTCCAAAGAATAAATATATACAAGTAAATTTAACAAATGAGGTTAAAAACTATAAATTACAAACTTTAAGAAACTATTAAAAGACAGAATAAAAAATGGTATATCATGTTACTAATGTTCCAACTATGTTATTCAAATAAAAATAATAGGCATTTAGATTAATAAAATAGAATTAAAATGTCACTTGACATTTAATTTAAGACAATCTAAAACAATACAATGGAGAAAAAGGAATGCCTTTTTAAAAATGGGTGCCGCAAAAACTGAACAGCTGCATGCAAAAGACTGAAACTGGAATGTAATAGCAAATCTGATTAAAAACATGTAAATAAGATTCCAAATTATGAAGCGCAAAGAAGATAATATAGGTGAAAGCTTCACTAACATTAGCATTATACTGAGTTTGAAGGACTCAATTTTAGCAGCTAGGATAATTATTTATAGATAAGTAATTGTGCGTTAAGAAAGTAAAAAGCATTTGCATAGAAAATATACAAACTTCCTGCTTCAAGTCACACTGTTGTATACAAAATTTGCATTCATTCTACTTCATTATTTATATGTATGTGTTTTATTTGTTTTTGTTTGTTTATTTGGGTCGCACCTGTTGGTGCTCAGTGCTTACTTCTGGCCTTTTGTTCAGAGATTATTCCTGGTTGTGGTGAGGGATCACTCCTGGTGGTGCTCAGGGAACCATGTGTGATGACGGGGATCAAATCTAGGTCAGCCACATGCAGGGCAGGTGTTATGTCTCAAGCCACAAGGTTTCTTTGATAAAATGGTAAGACAGAGAAAGAAAAGCCTATAGATAATAAGGTTGGATGGGAATTTAAAACTAGATGAAGGCCATACTAAGATATTTTTTTAAAACTACAACTTAAGTCAATGTTATTAATGTATTACAATGAAAAATGTAGTACAATTCCAGTAGGATTGAGATTTAGGATTCCAAGGGGTAAGTAAAAGTGGGCAGGGTTGGGGAGAAGAGATTTTGAAATAATGGTGAATGGATGTTGTCACTTTGGTGATAGGCAATACAACAATACTATGACTATAAAATAATAGAATTAGCGCCACTGTAAAAAATAATACAATGAAATCAATATATAGTTCACTGTCACTATCACTGTCACCCCGTTGCTCATCATTTGCTCGAGCGGGCACCAGTAACATCTCCCTTGAGACTTGTTGTTACTGTTTTTGGCATATCGAATACACCACAAGAAGCTTGTCAACTTAAAGAATAAAGTTACTTTCAGAAGAAAGCCAATCAATTGTTTCCCTCATGCAGCTTAAAGGGTATATATGTTGGGATTTTGCTAAAAATATTTCAGAAGACGCAGGCAAATATTGCTGATGATTAAAATATAATATGATAATTGAAGTGATAAGAACTTTCTATAATTGTGAAGTTTATAATTATGTGAAGTTTATAATTTGTGGCTATCTACAAATTCTATTCACGTGGCTATGTTGATGCAAGAGATACAGGTAATGTTTTCTAGGGGTAGATTGGTGGCAAGATGACGCCGATGCCACCCGAGCCCGTCGAGCTCTCCCGAACCTGGATCACCATCTCGCCTTAGACAACGCATGGCTCAGCACGCCAGGCATGGAGCTCTACACGTGATCCCTGCTGGAACTCTATGTGTGATTCCTGATGTACATCGCCAGCTCTTTTACAAGATTCAGACAGAATGGCGTTGCGAGGTACAGAGGAACTGTGACAGTGGCAGCGATGCTGCCTGCCCCGGCTGGGTCAAGTCGCAGCACCGTGGGACATAGAACTGTGGCAGCAGTGTGCGCAGTGGCTCATCCACTGTGGGGTGCTGTCAGCCAACTACCAGGTGACCGGGTGACCTGGGACTCGGAGAAGGTGTTTGACCTGGCACAGACCCTCCGCAATAGGGTCCTGCTCTGCCAGTTGCTCAACAACCTCTAGGCACACTCCATCAACCTCAAGGAGATCAACCTAAGGCTGCAGATGTCCCAACTGCTGCCCAGAGACGCAGGCAGGTGTGTGTTTGTCAGTGTGCAGATCTTTACAACATGCCAGTTGGCCAAAAGCTTACATTCAGTAGACTGGGATCACCTCTAAAGGCGATTAAAGACCACCCCAGAAGCCTCCATCCCTCTCAGAGAGCCCGGCAAGCTACCGAGAGTATCCCACCCCCATGGCAGCGCCTAGCAAGCTACCCATGGCATACTCAATATGCCAAAAACAATTACAACAACAGTCCTCATTCCCCTGACCCTGAAAGAGCCTACAATAGGGCATTGGGCTACACTAGCATGCGACAGGGATGCATGGAGACGTTACTGGCACCCACTCAAGCAAATCGATGAACAATGAGATGACAGTGATGCAGTGATATTTATATATATTTCTATTCCCATATATATGTGTAAGATTATTAAGCATGTATGTGTCTTCAGATCATGATATAAATTATTGATGGTTGCAGTGAGGTTAATATTAGAGGTTATTGTTATCATTTGATGAGTTCCTAATTGTATCATGATGTTACCCAGAACATTTCCTCAAAATAGTAGACTTTGTAACCACAAAAAACCACTAGGAAACTCCATAAAATTTTTCTAGGAAACCTTAGAAGTCATAAAAAAATCTAATAAAGTTTCATAAGAATAGGGTCTCTGATGCTGATTTTGTTACCATAATGTTTCGTAAGATGTATAAGGAGCTAGAATTTCATTTTCATTTAGTTTTTACCTGGTCTGTGGGATTACTTCTGCGATGAGCAATGCCAATTAATGGGTCTATTCCTTAGAACTGTTTTATAGTCAGACATGTTCTCTATGTCTACTGTGAAATTTGGAATCTGAGGGAGAATGAGAGTTATTCCCTTCCCCACCTCCTCCTCCTCTGATATAGATAAATCCAGAATTCTATCTAAGATTAAGTAGGTTCTGTTCTTCAATATTTAAATAAAATCCTCTTTTTTACAGTAGTTGAATGCTCTTTCATGTCAAGAGTTCAAGCTGTGGGAGATCAACTTTTCTACAAAAATATATACAATTCAAACAGGCTTGCTTATGTGTCAGAGAAAGTTTAAATAAAACATCTTGATCTCTACAAAATAAACATAGAAGAATCATTTTATATTATCTTGCATTTAGCAATGTAATACCTGACATAAAGGGGGAGGGTAATGGCCTTGTACCTAGATCAAATATAATGTAGGAGCTATTCAAAACACAAAATTGTTTTATCTGTGCAAATAAATGCTCTGCCCCGTCGCAGTGGCCTTCGCAGACTTCAGGAAGATACTAAAGAATTAATTTCTACTCCTAGAATGACAAAGCCCTTGCCTTTAGATTCACTGGTGTCTAAATTCATATCTGTGGTCTAAATTTATTTTAATCTTATTTAATATTAATTCAAATAATTAAATAATTAATCAAATAATCAAAATAATTTAATATTAATTTAAATTAAATTTAAATTTACTCACTTTCACAGCAAACAACTAACTGATAACATAGCTGCAGGAAAAATGGTCAGAAAAAGGGGTTGAGGAACCCTAATATAGTAAGAAATATTGGCTTAATAAACTTATGGTGGGTTTTGATACATATAGTGTACAGAGAATAATTCTTATCATTTGATATTATTATTTCCAAATTTTAATTACTTTACTTACATATACCCAAAATCTAAATACTCTTGATTAATCCATACCCAGATCCATGTATTTTTGCTACAATATAATAAAAGTAGAAATTAAGAGCACAGATATAGTAAAAATGAAAGCTCATGTGCATGATATATTTGTTTTAAAATTTTTGTTAAGTAACAACTTCTTTGGATAACTGAATTCAGTGAAAGGCTTAATATAGTGTTTGACCCAGATGGACAGAGATTGAAAAAAGAGGGAATGGAATAGAGAGAAAGGGAAGAAAAGTGCCTGCAAGAGAGGAACATGGGGGTGGGGGTGGGCAGGAGGGAAACTGAAAATATTGGTGGTGGGAAATGTACACCATTGAAGGTGGTGAAGGGATGGGTGTTGGAACACTGTATGACTGAAACTCAATCACGAACAACTCTGTAAGTGTGTATCTCATGGTGATTCAATTATAAAAAAAACTTAAGGAGAAATAATTTAAAATAAATTTAATTTTAAATATCACTGTATCACTGCCATCCCATTGTTCGTTGATTTACTCGAGCGGGCACCAGTAAGATCTCTATTCCTTCCAGCCCTGATGTATTTTTTTAATTTTTTATTTTATTTTATTAGTGAATCACCGTGAGACAAAGTTACAGATATACAGGTTTTCATGCTTACGTTTCAGTCATACAATGATAGAGTGCTCATCCCTCCACCAGTGCCCGTTTTCCACCACCAATGGTCCCAGCATCCCTCCCACCACCCCCACCCTGTCCCCTTCGATTTTAGCAGCCTCTCCTTACTCGTCTTTCCCAATGATTGGAGGTTCTTTCAGGGTGAGGGGAATGAGACATATTGTTAGCTTGCTGGGCTCTCTGAGAGGTATCACTGTATCAGCTTGAGCGATAGCACAGCGGGTAGGGTGTTTGCCTTGCATGTGGACGATCTGGGCTCTATTCCTCCACCCCTCTTGGAGAGCCTGGCAAGCTACCAAAAATATCATGCCCACAGAGCAGAACATAGCAAGATACATGTGGCGTATTCCATATGCCAAAAATAGTAACAAGTCTCGAAATGGAGGCATTACTGGTGCCTGCTCGAGCAAATTGATGAGCAACAGGATGGCAGTGATACAGACAGTGAAGTCCAAGTTTAGGACAGTCATGTGAATCATACATATACATATACATATTAATATATATGCCTCTCCGAGAGGTATATAATCCCTATAATTTGTTGCCTACTGCCTGAGCTCCATCAAATATGGTGTGGTAATTATGGAAAATGGGTAGGAATTGTCTTATAATGTGTTGTGTGGCCATGAAGCGGCCGCACTCTCTAAAAAGCGGCCTGGAGCGTGGTGGCAGTTGGGAAGTGGAGGTTAACTGCTGGGGCTGGGTCCGTTGGGGCGGGGAGGGTTCTCACCCTCCCCCCCTGGGGCACTCTGAGTGAAAACAGCCTGGCGCTATTATATATAGTTTTGAGATATAGTCAACATATAACAGAATGGTTGTCTCTAAATATTTGTACTTACTAAATATAAAAATAGGTATCCAACTTAAACAAGTTTATATGCATTATTGATAAAAATTACTGAAAAATGTGACTGAATTAGGGGCTGGAGCAATAGCACAGCGGGTAGGGCGTTTGCCTTGCACGCGGCCGACCCGGGTTCGATTCCCAGCATCCCATATGGTTCCCTGAGTACAGCCAGGGGTAATTCCTGAGTGCAGAGCCAGGAGTGACTCCTGTGCATTGCCAGGTGTGACCCAAAAAGCAAAAAAAAAAAAAGTGACTGAATTACAAGTGGCAGCAAAAATAAATTGGTACATTTGGGATGGCAAACTTAAAAGACGCAAAAAGTATCACTACAACATTATTGATAATAAAATGTTGAAAATGAGACAGAGCATAAAACCTTTAGATAGAGTATAATTCCCAGCTCCAGGAGTACACTCTGAGAACCACTGTATGTGGCCAAAAACCAAACAAAAATATATATTGATTCTGTATATTAAAGCAAATATAATTTTGGCACTCTTTGGGACTACCTGGAAAGGTATGGAAGTCTCCTGCCCCCCCCAAGCCCCCTAAAAAATGAGTTTGCTATTGTACGAAGCAAGAAATACTGCAGGTTAATGCACTGTGAAAGGGTTTTACTTTTGATCAAACTCTATACTGAAACTAAAATTAAGGGGTCAAAGATTTTGCAATGGATTGAGTATATGCTTTACATGTGCTCCAATATCATATGGTCCCCTGAACACTGCCAAGAGTGACAGCTGAGAAGAGCCAAGAGTAGACACTGAATGTCACTGAGTGCAGCCCACAAACCCTAAAAGTTCTGTGCTTTGTGACTCTTGATAAGATGCTGTGCTTGAATTCCAACTACCAGTGGTTAAATTCTTATTTTGAAAGTGAAAAAGGTCAACAACAGTTCAAGAAAAAAAAACAAACCAACTCTGATGTAAGAAGACATACATTAAACTTTATGAAGATACATAGTTCATACTTTTTAAAAATTTCACAGAGCAAATAAATCACATTTTATAACTCTCATTAATATTATGTTACCAATTGAAATGAATTTGGTATAGTAGACTAATTTAATTAATACATGCATGTATTAACATTGACTGTACAATAAAATCTAGTATAACTGTAAGTGAATTATTATAAATATATAAAAATATTTAGGACCTTTATATGCTGCTATAAAATAATTACTGAGATAACTTATTCCATAAAAATAAAGTAGAATGCAGACAATAACGTGCTTTTTCAAAAGAAGGCATGTTTTTGAAAGAAATATGAGTGTTTATTATGAGAATAAATATGTGTTTTGTGAACACTAGACAAAAACAATTTCTTTCTCTCCTTTTCAGTTCTTCTTTGTTTAGACCTCACCCATTGGTACTCAGGGCTTATTCTAGGCTCAAAGCTCAGGACTTCCTCCTGGTGAGTCTCAAGGAACCATATGTGGTGCCAGGTATGGAACCCAGGAAATAGGGCAAGGGCCCTACCTCTGTACTATCTCTGCACTCTGCACTCAGGAATCACTCCTGAAAGGTTTGGGTTTCCAAGAAGCAAACATAGGCAAGTTGTGTTTAAGGCAATCACACTACCCGCTGTATTATTGGCTCTACAGCTTTGCATTTTTACTACAGTATCTTATTTCACTTTTGCATAGTCCCACTAGCAGTATGATATGTAGAGAACCCATGTAGAATAAATTAAACTTTTTAAAGACTGTTATTTTCCATTTATTTGACTTCATGATAAAGACAATCAAATTCTATTAAATTGGGTTACAGAATTCTATTAAAATTCTGTTTAATTGTGTTACAGAATTCTAGTGGTTAAGATAATGATAGATTTCAAAGTACCATATGTTTATTTATTTATTTATTTATTTATTTATTTATTTATTTTTTGCTTTTTGGGTCACACCCAACATTGCACAGGGGTTACTCTTGTCTCATGCACTGAGGAATTACTCCTGCAGTGCTCAAAGAACCATATGGCATGCTGAGAATCGAATTCAGGTTGGCTACATGCAAGGAAAATGCCCTACCCACTGTATCCAGGCAAATGCCCTATCCAGTCTGTAAATCTATCTCTTAATGGGACATAGTTTTGTAAGGAAAATTGCTATAACATAGAAAATTTATTATCTAGAAATAAAAGAATACAATTTGATCATATAAATGCTATAAATTAGAAGCAGAAATCACAAGATATAATATGTTCTTGACTATCTCATGGTAATTCAATTAAAAAAGAAAAAAGATATAACATGTTAGAAATACATATTAAAAAATAAGTTTTCGTAAAATTAATTATATTCTTAATGGTCAAAAGAAAAAAATTCTATTTTCAAGTAATGGCTAAATGATACCAATTATAATATATAGCTTCTTAATATCTTTCAAGATAGCCATATTAACTGTCGTACCCTATATACACTATAGCCTGGTTTGTATCTAGAAATTGCCATTTGATGAAATAAGCACCATCCTTTTCCCTGCCCAGGAGCAAGGCCCACTCTCAATTTCAGAAGCAGTAAAGTAATAACAAGACATATAGTGAGGTAGATAAATGAACAGAGCCCTTGGTTTCCTTTTTACTATTCTATGTAACTATTCACAGAAATTGTTTTTGTTCAATAGAGGAATAGACAAATGAATAAATGATCAAATTGTAGGAAAATAATGTCTATATTTTTCTTATAAAATGATGATAGGAAACCAATTCATGTTCATCATGTGAATTTATATAGACAAAATCCTATATAAACCACAAAGTAGGGGTTGGAGCGATAGCACAGCAGGTAGGGTGTTTGCCTTGCACGCGGCTGACCCGGCTTTGATTCCCAGCATCCCATATGGTCCCCTGAGCACTGCCAGGGGTAATTCCTAAGTGCATATCCAGGAGTAAACCCTGTGCATCGCTAGATGTGGCCCAAAAAGAAAAAAAAGCACAAAGTAATTGTTTAAAATAATATTATTTCTAGGCCATAGAGAGAGCATAGTGGTTTAAGAGCTTGCTTTTAGTGTAGTGGGCCCCACATGGATCTCAGCATCCCTTGAGGTCTCCAGAGCCTGCCAGGAATTATCCTCAAGTACATAGTCAGGAGTAGGTTCTGAGCACCATTAGATGTGGTCCCAAAGTGCTCCCCTACCCCCAAAGCTAGTGTAAAAAGTATGTATAGATAGATAGTTCAAAGAACTGGAGTATATACCTTGCACATACAAGGTCTTGAGTTTGATCTCTGGTTCCACATGACCTATTGAGCAGCTGTTGTGAACCCAGTAGCCCCAGCAAAACTGGATTCAAGCTGTGGTGCATCACTAGGCCCTCATGTTGAACCATCTGGCCCAGTTAACTGAGTATAGGTAGGAGTAATGTTATGTCCCTAAGTATTTCGTGGGACACCCTCCCCAGGTTAAAGACAGTTTTAAAAAAGTAGTTATATTCCTGAGAACACTCAAAATCTACATGTAAAAGAATAGAAATGAACCCCATTCTTTATAACACAAACTGATACATAAGATGTTCAGAAAAATCTTGGGAAAAAAATCAGGGTTTTAAAGTCAGCAATTACGTTTTGGTCAGTGATATCTTTGTAAAATATTTTAATGTTTGATAGAAGTATTCCAGAGAAATATAAGTCAAGAAGCCAATCAGAAACAATGTCATACATATATGTGAAGGTTTCCAAAACTAAAAGTATCCTCCACGAAAAAAAACAAAAAAAACCCAAAATGCATTGTAATATAAATGATTGAGAATTCACATTTGTCAGGTGTTTAACTTATTTTTGCCAATTTGTGAAGCAAAATAACTTTTGATATTATTGATACAAACTGAACGAATATTTTTTTTTCTTTTTTTGGTGGTGTTAAACCCAGCAATGATCAGGATTATTCCTTCCTGGCTCTGCACTCAGGGATTACTCCTGATGGTGCTCAGGGAATCATTTGAGGTGCTGGAGATTGAATTCAGGTTGGCCACATACAAAGCAAGTGACATACCTGCTATGCTAATGCTCCAGCTTCATAATATGCTTATATTTGCAGTTTATATTTAGTGATAATTTTTTTCTTTGTATTATTATTGGCATCATTAAAAGTCAAAATTAAAAGCTAGCTTTAGAAGATGGTTTGTAAACATTGTTTTTTTTGGGGGGGTTGAGAAGGGGTTGGGGGGTCACTCCTGGCTCTTCACTCAGAAATTACCCCTGGCAGTGCTCAGGGGACCATATGGGACGCTGGGAATTGAACCCAGATCGGCTGCGTGCAAGGCAAACACCCTACCAACTGTGCTATTGCTCCAGTGCCAGTTTGTAAATATTACGTCTTCTTGACATAGAAATCTGATTTATATTCTTATTTCTTTTCTTATAATGCTGTTCACTAAATTTATGCTTATGTTTCTATTGTATTTTAGACAACATAAGCAATCCCAAAAGATGCATGCATTAGTAGGTTCACAAATAAAATCTGGTTCTAAAATTATGTGTGTCTTTTTTTGTGCATGTTGGTTCAACGAGGGGAAAATATCTCAAAGAAAAAATATGAACTGAGACTCTTATGTGCACTTTTTCTATTATGAAATTAGTAAAACAATATTCAACAAAACTAGAAGTCCACATTTAGAGTTTTAAAAAGAGTTTATGAAAGGAAAGCTTTTGTAGTGTTAATATAGTGATTGCTCTCAGATGAGTGTCATGTTGAACTTAATGAACAAGCTCAAGAGAGCTGAAAAGAAGAGAAATAAAACTAGGGTCAGAGAAATATTGGTAAAACTTCTACTTTCCACCATGACTGAGAATACATATAAATACATGTATGCATAAATACATATAAATACACCTCAGTCTGAAGGAAAAATGCACAACTGGTGTTATTCCCAACAGTTGTGTTATTTAAATAGTTGAGTATCTGGGTATCAAATAGAATTATCCCAAATTATTCTAATACAAGCCCTTCAAATAACATTTTTTTTTCTTTTTTGGGTCTCGCCTGGCGATGTACAGGTATTACTCCTGGCTCTGCACTCAGGAATTACTCCTGGCAGTGCTTAGGGAACCATATGGGATGCTGGGAATCAAAGCCGGACTGGCCTCTTGCAAGGCAAACGTCCTACCTACTGTGCTATCACTCAAGCCCCATAATTTTTTAATTATTAGAACGGCATCCTGACAAAGTAATTACACAACAAGGAAAGTTTGAAAAGACCAGATTAGTCTCAAATTAGTAGAAGTAAATATGATTATGACAGCTACATTTATTTTTAAGTAAATGCTTATTAGGCACTTTGCATAAATATGAAATGCACATGTACAAGTTACTGTATTTTATACTTATTATAAATAAGATATGTATCTTTGTTCTGAATTTATAGATGGTGAAGCAGAGTATGAGGGAAGGTACTCATCTCTCAATTAGAAAACAGCAGATAGACTGCTTGAACCTAATTAATGACACCAACATTTAAAAGCTTAACTAGATTACTACATTTTCAGCTCTGTGTTGCTTCTTACATGGTGTTTGCAATTAATTTGTAAAAGCCCTAATAGATCTTTTGAATTTAAAGGTTGTTTGTGTAGCATAAAATATGCTAAACTAAAATAATATCACTATGTATAATTGCATAATGTCACTTCATATAATAAGATAACCATTAATATCATTAATGGTTAGAAAAATGGTTAGAAAAAGTGCTTAGAAAAAAATAAAAACAACCATTATAATGAATACAATATGTATAATATGTGCCAGCTGTATGACAGAAAATTGAAGTATATTTCATAATGGATTACTATGCAGTATATGAACTACAACTACATACAACAATGATTATACAGATGAATATCTAAATTAGAATGCTGAACAAAAGAAGTCAAGCACCAATCTCTATATCCTATTTTCTTCCTCTTGATATTTAAGTAATGCACAAATTACACTAATTTAATATATATAATTTTGAGTTGATTTCTCTCAACTTGCCAAGTAAACCACCTTTATCTTTAGTATAAGCCCAATTACATACATAAAAATATCTATGCATGAGGGGCTGGAATAATAGCACAGCGGGTAGGGCGTTTGCCTTGAACGCAGTCGATCTGGGTTCGATTCCCAGCATCCCATATGGTCCCCTGAGCACTGCCAGGGGTGATTCCTGAGTGCAGAGCCAGGAGTAACTCCTGAGCATCACTGGGTGTGACCCCAAAAGAAAAAAATCTATGTATGATTCCTACTTGAAATGAAAGAACTATTTACCTTTTGCAGCAATATGTATAAATTTAAAAGATATTGTGTTAAATGAAATATCAAACATGGTCTCATTAATATGTGGATTAAAAAAATAATCAGACTTGGTAAACATTTCCATGTGCTAGGGAATAGGGTAAATGATGGTCAATGTTGGTCAAAAGTACGTGTTTTAAGTTATAAGATGAATATACACGATAGCTTAATGTACAACAAGATGACTACAGAAAATAATAATCTATATTATTCTTGAAATTTAGTAGAGTAGATCTCACTTAACATGTCTTGGAATACACGTGAGGTTTAACCATGTGAAGTGAAACTATGTAACCATGTGAGGTGAAAACCTGTGAACTTTGGTTGTGGTAATTATTTTGTAATGTGGCCATATATCAAGACATTACAATGTTTACCATTATGTTATATATAAAAAGTTCAGTGAAATTTTTTCTGCATTTGTTTTCCTTTTCTTTCTTTTTACTTTAATCACTGTGATTTACGGGCTGGAGCAATAGGACATAGGTAGAGTGTTTGCCTTGCACGTGGCCGACCCAGGTTCGATTCCTCCACCCCTCTCGGAGAGCCCGGCAAGCTAATGAGGGTATCTTGCCCACACGACAGAGCCTGGCAAGCTACCTGTGGTGTATTTGATACACTAAAAACAGTAACAACAAGTCTCACAATGGAGATGTTACTGGTGCCCACTCGAGCAAATCAATGAGCAAGGAGATGACAGTGATGACAATGACAGTGACTGTGATTTACATACTATACTGTAAACATACAGGTCTTCGTGCATACTACTTTCCAACACCATGACCTCCAGCAGAGTGGCTACTCCCGCCACCATGGTCACAGGTCCTTCCAACCCTCCACATCTCACCCTAGCCTTGGTAAACTCAGTTCTATAAACTAGTTGTCAGGTTCTGTTGTCTTTAACAATCTGTCAGACCAATTAAGGAAAAAATAATTTTTAACAAGTAAACACTGGTCTTAAAGGAAGAACTGGAAAATGGAGGCCCCTACATTCTCCAAGCTTCAAGTATACAATCTTCTCCAGTGCACATGGGTCATTCTCCAAGACGGGCTCATGTGGGCTCACAAAACCTGCCTCCACAAAAATCAAGAAGACAGAAATCTATAAACTGTTCTCTCAAACCATAATACTTGAAAATGTAAATATATTATAAACAGAAACTTGGAAAAAAAGCAAACACTTGTAAAGTTTTCTTCCCATTATAGAGATAATATAATCCTAGTTTAAAGTGCTAATTTCAATTAAAAACTGGAAACAAAGTAATTATTATGATAATGGTCATAAATACATTCATACTAACTAGCCATTAGCACGTAGTCAGTAAAAAAATGGTTATATATATACATATGTGAATATTATAATCTGCACTCCACTGTAGCACTGTCATCCCCTTGTTCATTGATTTGCTTGAGCGGGCACCTATAGCATCTCCATTGTGAGACTTGTTGTTACTGTTTTTGGCATACGTTATATACCATGGGTAGCTGGCCAGGCTCTGCTATGCGGGTGGGATACTCTTGGTAGCTTGCCGGACTCTCCGAGAGAGACGGAGGAATCAAACCCAGGTCAGCCACGTGCAAGGAAAATGCCCTACTCACTGTGCTATCACTCCAGTCCATTTTATAATCAATATGTAGATATGGTTTTTACGTATGCTTGTAGGATGTGCTTTTCATATGCAAAATAAATTGGTTAAATATAAACTAAATTGTTAGTTTGATATAGAAGAAGAAAGCTGGGGTGACTTAGGCTGCGTTTGAGAGAATAAAAATCTAATGGTGATAAAATTTTCTCCTTTAAAACTTAATAATAGCCTCATTATATTTGTTTTCAATAGTTCAAATTTCAAAAAGTTAATCTTTCCTAATATTAGTTTCCAAGATATTTTTCTCTTAATATTTTATATCCTCACTCTTCTAAATTTTCATTTTTTTACCTCTATAAAATGGCAAAACTTCAAAACCTGCATTCAATTTTTTTTCAACTAAAAATGAGAAAATTTGATTCATTTCAAATCATTCTATTGAACTGTTTGAAGCATTTTCTTCCTTAGATGATCAAGTTAAGGAATAAAACACAATGCTTCTTTCCTCTCTCCTTGTATTTAATTTGCTGAATTCAGGTACCTATTTTTGATTATTTATTAAAATTCTGTGGGTTATCAGAGGAATGGATACTCAGTGTATTATGGTAGAGGAATATTGGATATCAAAACTTTAGTGAAAGTTATAGTGTAGTAACACATTTTGAAAATGTGTGAAACCATTTTCCTGGAGCATATATCATTGTTGACACAAAATTTAACTGAATTAAAAAATAAAACAATAGATTTCCTGTCAAAGTTCATCAACAACTTCTCAACATATCTAGTGAATAACTTCTTTCTTCATTTTATTTGTACTTATTTGGGAAATTTTTACATTAATATTTCATTTTTACACCATAACTCTACCTAAACTCTTTCAAATATTTCTTCTTGACCTATTTCTACTTCTCTAATGATATTTTAAGTAACTTTTATGGCTTCAATTCTTCCAAGACTTGCTTGAATGTTGGTTCATCATCATCATCATCATCTTCCCTTTGATAGTCGATTTTCTTGAGTGGTCTCAGTAATATCTCCGTTTGCCGTAGCCATTTTAGAAAACTCTCTTTACTCATCCTTCCCAGCGATGCCACATTGGAGGCTCTTTCAGGGTCAGGGGAATGAAATCCATCATTGTTACTGGTTTTAGCATATGAATACACCATGAGGAGCTTGCCGCGCTCTCCCATGCGGGCAGAAAACTCTTGGTAGCTTGCCAGGTTTTCCCAGAAGGAGAACTAGGCTATAAGATGCCACACGCTTGCAGGAGTTTGATTCTATTGTCTTTTGATGTTGGCCGTTGATGGGATTACAT
Organism: Sorex araneus; assembly: GCF_027595985.1. Taxonomy (NCBI): domain Eukaryota; kingdom Metazoa; phylum Chordata; class Mammalia; order Eulipotyphla; family Soricidae; genus Sorex; species Sorex araneus. The sequence continues at coordinate 302,612,373 of NC_073303.1, read as the reverse complement.
TTCGCCAGGGGCAGTTTCTAGGTGTGGCTGCCTAGCTACTGGAAAATGGGGGATCTAGGTGGAAGAGACCCAGTCCCGGTCTGAGCAGGTTTGGAGATCTCGCGCACCTGGGTTCCTCTGCTGGTTCCTTCACGTGTGAGGCTTGTCTGAATGTGTACAGAGGGGCCTTGAGCATGGCTGTGGCTGGATTTTGGAGGTCTTCAGCTGCTGGGGTCTCTGTTTGGGGCGGGAAGGGAAGCTCAACCCATCCCTTCTGAGGGTCTTTGGTGAATATAGCAAGATGGCAAGAGAGTCTGCCGTATAATACCTATGCAATCTTTATGATAGAAACTTCAAATTCTGACAAAAGTTATCAAAGACAATCTGAAAAAGCAAGGCAAGATACATTCCCCAAATAGGGTCTGCCTTTTCTTACAGTTGGCCCTTCGTCCAAATTGTTTCATTCTTCATCATCTTCTTGGCCAATCGTCATTTTTCTCTATTTGAATACTCATCTTTAATGCTTACTTTAGGATCCTTGATACCATACAGACGAAGTGATCCACTCTTTCTCAGAACATCCTCAGTTCACTGACCCTTACTGAATTGTTCTAATTAATTTAGTATTTACATCCATATCCCCTACTTCATGAGTTTCATAGTTCACGGAGGGTAAAGACTAACATATGCACCCAAATCCAGTACCCTGCCAACTAGAAGACTTGATATTCAACATGGTTGGAAGAAATAAATAAAAATACCACCAGTTCACTCATATCTCAGTAGAGATAACTGATAATAAAGACTTTTCTCTTTTGATAAAAGTACAAAGGGCGGAAGCTGACTTAAGGGTGGGGCAGGGGAGAAGAAAGGAGCTGGAACATGAAAAGTCTGACAAGATTGGCTCTAAAGATTTAATATTTATTCCAGTGATTTTTACCAATGATATAAACCTGAAAAACAGGCCAGAGAGAGGGAGAGCACAGGGTTCCATGCGTGCAGCTCACTCTGATTTAATGGATCTGGCACAATCTTGAGAATGGAGCCAGGAGTAAGCCCTGAGCTCCACATCCTCCACATTTCCAACCCCCCATAAAAAAACCTTAAAAACAAACCTTAAAAACGCATTGATGTAATCTGTTTATTAAATGAATAAAACTTTCTCTTATAAAAGAGAAAGCTCGAGTAATTAAGTTGTTTTTGAAAAAGGAATCAAGTTCCTTCTCTGTAAAACTAAAGCCAGTACTAATTGTACACTTGCAATTAGTTGCAATAGCAAGAATACTATAGGTATGAGACATAATCTTCATACTTCCTACCATTAAATTTTATGACTTTTTGAAGGTGATGGATTTCCAATCATTATTTTAGTAATATCTTATTGTATAAGGTATCTCATTTCAAAACATAAATTTACCAGCATCTTTTCTGCTCAGGCCATTACTTTCCAGTTAATCCCAGCCCAGAGTTGGCCAAATAATATACTGGGAGACAAGGGCAAGAAGTACTCTAAGATTTTGTATTGATTTAAAAATGGTCAATATTTTTATTAAAAACATTACTTTATTAAAAAATCCTTTGTTTGATCAATTCATCTATTGAAGAAATATTCACTGAAGGTCTGAAATGTGCAGGAACTAGAAATAAATTGGTATATGAAACAAGTACTAAGTACCAAGTACTAAGTATGACACAGGTACTAAATGAAAGTAAACAAGTACTGGTATATGAAACAAGTACTAAGCACCACCAGGTGTGTGGCCCAAACAGCCTCTCCACCCTGAAATTTAAGAGTATGAGTTAATGGTTACATTACACATCTCACATATCAGAGATAACCATTCTTTTGTTCTAAGACAGAATTTTTTGTTTTGTTTTGAACATTGGTTAGTGTAGTAATTCTTTTCTACCTCTATTTCCCCTGTCATTTTGTACAACCTTTGATTATGGTTAATCAAGCTAATAAAACCATTGTCTGTGTGTTGATTATGCCTGAAACAGTGAGGCAATGTCTCTGCAAAGAGCTAATCATGAATGTTGCTCTCTGGCTGTCCCCAGGACATGTTAAAGAGAACATACCTCAACTTAGTCGGTTTCTTTTCTTGCTCTGTAGCTTGGTTACTCCCGGACTTCTCCGTGTTTCCAAGGAAGAAATCTAGCTGTCTCTCTCGAATTGATTCTCTTGTTCATTCTGTGGTCACATATACCACATGGTCCTACTGATTCTAATCGAGATATATTTTTGGATAGCTTCTATCTCTCTGCCTTATGTGTTGGTTCAAACGTGTGTTATCTCTCCCTGAAACTACTGCTTTGACTTTATAATTAATTTTGTTTCTTAGAGTTCACCTGCAGACAGCCGTGATGCTGTCATCTTGATGATGCAAATCTGATCTCAGCTGCATGACTGAATATCTACAGTACCAGTATCCATAGAACTCCTCACAACGACTCTTTTTTCTAATATTCTTTCATAATTTTAACTTAATTGTAATTAATGATAAACCTAGCTAATAACAGCTACCTTGATATACTCCGGTGTTCCAAACCCTTGTGGATGTAGCCACATGGATGTATCGACTCAATATTATAATTAAGGGACTAGCAGTTAAACTTGATGCCTTCTGTTGTTTTACAAAGCTGTTAGTTTCTTAAAAAAATAATGACAAATGTTGACTCCTCAGGGAAAAAGACAGAAAGATCTTAAAATCTGCTCTGTCTCATTGGGCTTCTGAGTTATGCACACAAATATTAGAGTGGCCACACATAATGAGGAATGCTCGCCATTTAACATGAAGAAGCATTTTATTAAAAATAAAAGTCATCTAACTATGACTTGCTAAAAAGTTGTCACTTGGGTTTTAAAGAATAGTTTAATGAAAGTCATGATAAATTGGACTGAGAGTATTAGTACAGCAAGTAGGGTACTTATCTTGCACACAGATAACCCAGGTTTGAAACCTAGCACTCCATTTGGTCCCCCACGTCCTGATATATGTGACCCTTGAATGCAGAGCTAGGAATAAGCCCTAGGTACCATTGTGTATGGGTCAAAAACCAAAACAAAGTCATGATAAAAAATATATTAGCAGATTCTAAGTAAATATATACAGCATTTTAATAATATATTGGTTTTAACTTTGTACAAATAGTGAATTTAATTATTTAATTTTTTATATGAGTTTGCATATTAAAAATTTAACTCCAGTTGTATCACCCTGGATACTGATGGAATTTTGGACTTCTTGAAGCACGCAGACACATTTAAGACTGTGCGATATCTCAAACTCTATAACACTGATAAATCAGGAGTAGCACACAAGATTGGATGGGATGTCATGCAGAAGGCAACCACTTTCAATTAACAAAACATAAACACAGAAAGATTCAACTAACAACATCTTAGTAATCTCTTATACAAGGTCTTGATGGCTCCATGGTCAGACACAGCAATCTTCACTAACTTTCTTCTAAGAAAACATTTTTTGATCACAATACTAAAAAATTATTTATAACATACAATGTAAAGTATTGAGGGCCTGCTATCAGGGCTGACGTAAGGGGTGGTTTGGAAATTTGGAGTCAATGGTGGAGGGAAAGTGCAATAGTTGTGGGATTGATGTTGGAATATTAAATGTGTACAACAAATGATCATGAACAACTTTGTAAACCACAGTGTTCATATAAAGTGTAAGGAGGAAATCAATTTTTTAAAATATGGTGTGTAATTAAAGTACAAATTAATTTGATATTATGGTATTAATACAATGATACCAGTTGATAGAGAAGTTTATAGTTGATAGAAAAGTTTAAAAAAATATATAGGTCCAAATGGAAGTTGTAGGGCCCAGTGACATGTAGATTTATATGCGTGTACATAATAAACACCTTTCAAGGGGAAAATGCTTTTTGGAACCTAGGTGAAATAAACTGAAAGGATAATTTCAGATATGGCTATGAGCAAAAGGACTTAGTAAGACATGACTCTAAAGAGTAAGGGTCATGGCTGAGCAAGTAGGACACTTGCCTTGCACAGGGCCAACACAGGTTCGATCCCTGGCATCCCATATAATATGCTAGGAGTAATTCCTGAGTGCAGAGCCAGGAGTAACCCCTGAGCATTGCCAGGTGTCTTACCCCCAAAAGCCAATTAGTAAATAAATGAATAAAGAATAAGAGTCAGCTGGAATCCAGTGCTGGGTTACTGAGGATTTTGTTTTTGTTTGAGATAAAATTCAACAAAGAACTATGCTAATATGACATAGAGCAGAAAAGGAAAAACAATTGAGATGCAGTGAATAATCTGATATCTGGCCTCCTGGCTTTAAAGTTTTGACTTTAAATGAGACATTATTTAAAAGTGTGTGTCCCTGTCTAAAAACACTTATGATATGAAGCTCAGGCAGAGGAAAGCAGTTTTGGTAGAAAAGCATTTTTTCTTTTTATTATTTTTTTTTAATTTTGAGTCTTTCTTGATTATGGTCAGAGATTATTGCTCACTCTGTTCAAGGATCATTTCCTGACAGAGTTCAGGGACCATATGGGATGCTGGAATTAGACCCACATGAGCTGCATGCAGGCAAGCAGTTACCTGGGATACTATCTTTCTGGCCCCATAAATGCATTTTTAACATCAGCTGGGTTTTCATCATATGCATCCTAAAGGGTAACAAAAATGAAAAAATTTCTAGGATGAAGTAACTAAGATAAATTTCTGTATGTATAAAGAGGCATGAAGAAATAAACTTAATGAACATGCAAAACTAATAGGGAATGTAAAAACAACAAATTGAGGAATGTAATAGAATTATTTAAAATGTAAGGTATGCTCCAATTATTAAAGTATGTGAGCTAAGAAAAAATGAGTATTGAGGTCTTATATTTGATGTAGCTCATAAGGAGATCCATGAGTAGTAAAGACTGGCATAAAGAAGAAATATAGAAGAAATAGTTCAAGTTTCTCAAGTGATAATCTATGCAAATGGTGAAGATGCTAAGAGTGTGAATTTACAGTAGTGGAAATAGCTAAGAGTTAAAAGTGAGGGGGTGCCAGAGGCAGTAAAGTGGAAAGAAATGACAGTACCAAACTCTGGGCTTTGGAAGAGGAAAAAGTAGCCACATGGGTAGGACAGATTTGCATCTCACGCCAAGACCTAAGGAATATCCGTAGATTGTGAAAGGAAAGAAACAGACACTATTTTTGAGAGTTCAGAAGATTTTATTTAGGGCACAGAAGAGAACTTTAGAAAATACAGTTAAGGACATAGAGGTGTTTGCTGTTGATAGTGATTATCAGTCATCAGAAAAAAAATGCAGGGAAGGAGCCGGGGATTGAAATAGGGTCAGGCAAAGATATGCTTTGAATGGAATGGAATGGGGCAGGGGGATAAATCTTCAGGCCAGGGTTTTAGTATTAAGTGAAGTAAATAGAAATGTGAGGCACGAAGGGATTAATCCTGACAATCTCTTGGGGAAAGCTGGGTCACCAATTTTAGTTGAAAGCAAGGTGTCACAGACAAATTATACAATGCTCTTTGGGAATAAATGAGACGACCTTAGGAACTCATTTTTGCTAGCTCTTTTTGTGCTGTCTCACGTAGAATATGTAATGGAGAGCAAAAGAGCAAACAAACAAGCAAACAAAAAGTGGTTTCTATCATTGTAATCCAGATTTACTTGGAGCAATTTCATGTAGGCTTACAATAACAATAAACAAGGATACTACCTGGGAAAGAGTATTGCTTAATAAATATTTTTTTAATGAATTATGTTTATTTGTGCTAATCTACTACTTGAAATTGGCTGCCCTTAATCCACCAAAGGAAGGCATTCAGGCAGCTTTGTGACGGATGCCTTTCCCCAACCCGGCATCGGAGCCATTTTCTCGGCCAGACTGTCACCATCACATTACTCCCATACAGCTCCACAGACCTGCCCAATTTATACACGATCACAGGATCATGAAATGTTGTTTGTCAATTTCTTGAGCAGGCTCAGTAACTTCTTCATTCGTCCTATCCCTGAGATTTTAGAAGTTCTCTCCATATGGCCTTCCTAACAGAGACTTTTTCAGGGTCAGGGGAATGAGATCCGGCTTGTTCCTGGCTTTAGCATATGAATACACCATGGGAAGCTTGCTAGGCTGTCCATTGTGGGTAGGAAACTCTCAGTACCTTGCTACTGTCTCCCAGAGGGAGAAGTAGGTTCTAAGATATTGCATGGCTGCAAAGCTGCCGTGCGCTTCTGGGAGCTTGCTTTTAAGTCTCTGGATGCTGGCTGTTGATGGAATTACACACACCTGGGTTCCAGTACCTTCATGCATGAGGTCTGTCCGAATGTGTGGAGAAGGGCCTCAAGCATGAATGTGGCTAGGTTCGGTGGTCTTTGGCCACTGGGAGCTCTGCTTGGGGCGGGGAGGGAAGCTGGAGCCCATCCCCTACGAGGGGCCCCGGGGAAGACAGCCAGGTGTGCGGGCAAGAGACTTATATGTGGGAATGAAGTAAATGACCCTTTATTCAAGGCTCTTTTCTAAGAAAATTCCAACTTCCCCATGCTTTTCAAGTTCAGGCTTCAATTTAAATACTGGAAGATATTTCTTTTCTCGGATTCATAGAGAGGCAGGTAGGCACAATGCATCAATTATTTTCTTTTTCTTTTCCTCATCTACACCACTCTTGCTTGCTTATTCTCACCAATTCCTCCCCAGAGTAGCTTCCTTGCTTTGAATATCAACTAATGTGAATATATACTTTGGATGTCATTTGCCAAGCACCTATTTATCAGGATCATTAAAATATGTTAAAAGACCTGAAATTTCACCAACACGCCTAACATAAGTATGTCTCTAACACTTCTTCTAATTTATTGTATGTGCCAAATACAGAAAGAACATATATCAATGCACATTTTAAGCAACTGCATGGAAGGTTGTACTTGGATTTGACATATATCAGCTAATTTTTTCAAAAGATTTCATAGAATTGTTAAAGCCATGCCTCCTAATAGAGATTGATGGGAAAGAGGGTTGGATAAGGTGAAAATAATCATGTTTCTATTTACATTTACGTATTTTTCATTTCTTTTTTTTAATTATTTTTATTGAATCACCGTGAGATAGACCCCTACAAAGCTGTTCATGATTAGGTTTCAATGATACTACCCAATATTGGGGTAGTGTTCCAATACCCATCCCTCTATCAATGCACATTTCCCAGCACTAGTGACTAGTGTCCTCAGTTTCCCTCCCATCACCCCCTACCCCACTCCCAGTTTGCCTCTTTAACTCACATGCACTTCTCTCTCTCTCTTTCTTTCTTTCTCTCTCTTTCTCTCTCTCTCTCTATCCCTCTCTCTCTCTTCCCTTTTGGCCATTGTGATTTGCAATATAGATATTTAAAGGTTGCTGTGTATATCCCTTTATCTACTTTTAATACTTCAGTTTTTTTGTAATGTTAAAAAAATGAAAATAACCATGCTTCTTTTTACATAGACATGTTTCTTTTATACCAACTACATAGAATTGATATTTATTAAATATTAATTCTATATACAAATATATGCAATATGGTCTATATTTTTAAATATTAAATCATGTTAATTGTAAAATAAATATTTTAAAATCAACACATATAGGTATCATTTCTACATAAATAAAATATCACCAAATAAAATAAAATAAAACCTTGTATATTAACAAAATATTTTATCATATTAGATTTGTGGGGCTGGAGCGATAGCACAGCAGGTAGGGTGTTTGTCTTACATACAGCTGACCTGGTTTTGATTCTTCATGGAGAATCATGGAGATCCTGGCACGCTACCAAGAGAATCCCACCCGAATGGCAGAGCCTAGCAAGCTGCCTGTGGCGTATTCAATATGCCAAAAACAGTAACAACAAGTCTCAAATAGAGATGTTACTGTTGCCTGCTTGAGCAAATCAATGAACAATGGGATGATAGTGCTACAGTGCTAGATTTGTGACATTTTAATTAAAATTTGGAGCACATAGGGCAAGAGAGACTGTATAGCAGATAGAACGCTTACCTTGCACATGACCCACTCAGTTGATCCACAACACACCATATGGTTTCCCAAGCCTTGGTAGGAGTTATTCCTGAGTGCAGAAACAGAAGTAAGCCCTGAGCACTGCAAAGGTGGATCAAAAGTTAAAAATATTGAAACTAGTTAATACAGGTAATTTATGCAATAATCTGAAATAAAATTTTTCTCCTAATTTCTTATAATTGTAATCATTAGCAGATTACTAATAAATGGGACATAGAATATGACTATTATAGCATTATTTTTGATCTAATGATTCACTGAAGGTATGAATGAGTTTGAATTTTATATGCTGGAAAGGTCATTTAATTTGCTATGCTCAGGTACCTTTTCAATTTACATTTTAAGGTAATACTTTTAATACATTCATATACTTTTTGAAAGGTAAAAATAAAAATGATAAACCAGCTTAGAAATATAAAGTGCTATGTAAATATCTAAATACATTATTCTCTAAAGAAAAAATAAATTTTATTTATTTTATTTATATAAAATTAAACATTCTCACATTAATTGAGAGATAAGAGGGAAATCAGATACAAATTCTATGCACATAATGAATAGTTGACATTAAATGAATGGTGACACAAAATTTACATAAATTTGGTCTCATCTGACATTTGATATTATCTTAATCTTTGCCTACAATAAATAACTTTTAGTCATCTAGAGCATCAAATTTAGTTCGGCTCAATACTTTATAATAAAACTGTTAGATAAAATATACTATGCTTTGGATAAAGAGTATCCATGAAAAGAAATGTAAGTATCAGTTGAAATGCAGTCCTTCGGGGAATAATTTAAAGTTAAACAGAGAATTATTTCATTGATCTTTACAAAATGCCATCAGTGAACTGTGTCAGTATATGACCTTAAATGAGTCTTTAACTGAGCTTTGGCTGCTGCTATTGTTACTAAAACAAAAATATAAGCTAGCTTCCACCTAACAAACGCACAAGGTCATTCTGTGCAATGGTATGCCAGTGTCTCTTACACATATTTCTTGCATATTTACATGTAAGAAAAAAGAGTGTTAAGAAAACTACAGTTCTTTTAAAAGTTTTTATTTTGTCTCCATTAAGCAAAACAAAATTTCTATTTCTCATTAAAAGATCAATAATGCTATTATTTTATCAAGAAACATTTAAATTACTCTTCATTTACATTTTCATAGCAATTAACAATGAATTTGTAGATATACAATAAAATACATATAATCACTAAAGCAATAGCACAGCTGGTAGGGCATTTGCCTTGCACGTGGCCAACCTGGGTTTGATTCCTTCATCCCTCTCGGAGAGCCTGGCAAGCTACCGAGAGTATCCAGCCCTCACGGCAAAGCCTGGCAAGCTCCCCATGGCGTATTTGATATGCCAAAAACAGTAACAACAAGTCTTACAATGGAGATGTACTGGTGCCCGCTCAAGCAAATCAATAAACAACGGGATGTTTCAAATTGTGCAAGCAGTCTACTCAAATCTTAATGACTTTACTACTTTTGAGATTGTAGCACTGTAGCACTGCCAGTCCATTATTCATCAATTTGCTGGAGCGGGCACCAGTAAAGTCTACAATGTGAGATTTGTTGCTGTTTTTGGCATACCGAATGCACCACAGTTAGCCTACCAAGCTCTGCTGTGCTGGTGGATACTTTCTGTAGCTTGCGGGGCTCTCTGAGAGGGATGGAGGAATCGAACCGGGTAGCCACTTGCAAGACAATGCCCTACCTGCTATGCTATCACTTCAGTCTTTGAGGTTATTCAAATAAATTCGAATAATCAAGTCTTTGCCAATTCTATTAGCATTATAGCCCCATAGAAGTATTAGACAATGATGTATGCAACTGACAAGGTAAAAGTATCTCTTGTATATATCTTAACACCAAGCTTTACTAACATATATTTTCTAAGTGAACCTTGCTTAGAAAATTTTATATCAAGGAATATAAACAATATAGGACTGCATAAAACTATAGAATTATAATTATAACATGGTATAAATAAGTGTAACTTAGTATGTACATATGTATATGTTGTATATAATAAATACAGTAAGACATTGTAAAAAAAGGATATTCTATTATAAAATTTTCTTTGTATCAGGCTTCTCATTTAACTGCTTTGTTTCACTTTTCTGTGGTGTATAGAATAAAATGACAAAGTAACAGAAAGTATTAAAAGTGGCAAGCAGTTGGCCCTGAATCACAGAAACACAAATGCCAGGGCCTGCGAGAAACAGGGAGAAGTGAGATGTGGTGTGGAGGTAACATACGGGCAGGGACAGTGAGCCTGGACACAGTTGTGAGCAAAAACAAGACATCTGTATGTATTTAAATTCACTAGATCTGACTTTTCAGTAAGACTGGGAGCCAAACTACAAAACTTCCACCTAAAAATGTGTCAGTTAAGAAGACAGGTTGGGAGGGTGAAGGGATGTGGTGTGATTGGCGAAGGGCTTCAGACATTGGTGATGGGATTAGAACATTACATGTCTGAAGCTCAGTTGTCAACAGCCTTGTAAGTAATGAGGCTTGAATCATTTTTAAATAATAGATACATTCTAAGAGTACAACTTACCCGCTTTATTACTGTAAATTTGTGCAATGTAGCCACTTTCCTCCACATCTTGACAACCACTAATCTGCTGATTTCTACGTGTTTCATTTTCTAAACTCCCACATATAACATATTAATTATAAATTTGACTAATCTTATTTATCATAATGTCATAAAATTACATACATGTTTCTGTATTGTAGAATTTCCTCATATTATGCTTGAATGGCATTTTGATAATTATATAGTTTAGTAATTTAATAATTTAGTTTAATAATTATATATTTTTAGTAGTAGTATAGACATTTATATGTATATAGTTCCAAAAAAATCTGCAGTTATCTGGAAAATGCTTCACATGTAACCATTTCATATGCCTAGGACATGACTTTGTAGACTTAATAGTTTCAATTTTTCCACTAATGTCTCATGTGTCTGTAGCAAGCACACACCAAGATAATATTTTCCTTGACACTAATATAAAAGTTCAGCCATCATTGGCTTGTTTTCTTTCATTTCCTCTCCTTCTTGATTTTCACCAAATAGGCTACATGTCTTTGTTATGTCCACTCATGTCTTTCATGACCTAGAAATATTCCCAATTCACCAAATCAGGGGCTGGAATGATAGCGAAGCAGGTAGGGTGTTCCCCTTGCATGTGGCCAACCCGGGTTCGATTCCTCCACCCCTCTCAGAGAGCACGGCAATCTACCGAGAGTATTCCGCCCACACAGCAGAGCTAGGTAAGCTACCTTTGTATTTACTTATTGAATAGATGCATGACTGAATCAGAACTGGGGAATAAAATTAAGGTTTGAATTGCAACATTGGTATCTCAATAATGAGTCTCAGAGCACTTCATTGCCGATGCATAAATATTTTTTTCTTATAATGACAGTTTATAGAAAAGAAAAGTAAATTTTCTTTGTTTATCTTTTAATATTTAGGCTACAGTGAGCTATAAGCTCAGATGCATTAAATAAAATATGTATCATGGAATATACATATATAAAAAAACACCATTTTCAAGACATGACATTTTAGGCTGTGACACAGTTACTTAGGTTAGAAATAGTCATATGGTTAAGGCAACAAAAAGTTACGTGCTTATCTCTGCTTTTACAAGTGTATAATTAATCTTTTTGGTTCTTTATCATCACACCAAGAAGATTTATTTCTGTGGTATCAGCTGCTTAGATCTTGGCTATGTGCCTACTGATATTTTCTGATTTGAATTTTCAAATTGTAAATATATAGTCTAGTTTAACTGACCATTTTGTAAAAGGAAACTTACTTTCACCTTAATATATATTTGGATAAATAACTGATATATTGAAGTTTTTTTATAACACTAGGTGTCTTTTAAAAATAATTATTTCAAAATAAGTCATGTTCCTATGAAATAGATAGGTGACTCCATGTGCATAGTAAGAGTCCTATAGTCCCAACGACCTCTCACAAGAAATGATGCATAATTTTTACATCACATTAAACACAATGAAAATGGATTTTAGTTAAGAAATCTTTTAAAAATAAGTTATATATTATCGTATTTAATCCTATAAATTGTAATTTTGTGGCATTCATATATAATAAATCTTCATTATTACTGATACGATTAATCTAATTTCGCAAGTATTATTATCTGTTTATTTTTCTTTTTTTGCACTATCACTCCAACCTCTTTATTTCTTTTTTTTTTTTTTTTATTGAATCACCAAGTGGAGGGTTACAAAGTTCTCAGGATTATGTCAGTTATACAATATTCAAACACCCTTCCCTTCACCAGTGCCCATCTTCCATCACCAACCCCCCCAGTATATCTGCCGCCTCCTCCCACCTCCCCAATTCCCACCCTTGTAAGTGATAAGTTTCACTTCGTTTACGCTTTATCTCGATTACATTCCATGTTTCAATACACAACTCACTACCGTTGCTGGGGTTTCCCCCCAAAAAGAAAAAGACAGTCCTATTGCCAATGAGGCATTTGATAGTTCTCCATTACTAAGAATATAGAGACATTAAGTCCTGCTGTTTGTTACATAACTTTTCTTTTTCCCCCTTGCCCCGCGCCACCGAGTTCACGCCTGTTTAGTAATCGCCACGCTGTCTGACAAAGGGAAAAAAACTGAAGAGGATGATTATTTCCCATCATCAGCCGGCGTGGGGCTCTGGCTTAGTTGATAGTCTAGTAGAGTGTCTGCAAGCAGTTTCTGGAACCAAAGCTCTTGCGCTGATATCGGCTCCGGCTCGAGATACCACCAGCGTCCCGCTGGTCCATGTACATAATTTTTCCCCTTATTTCCCATTCCCACACCACCAGGTCTGTTTGCTTAATGGACATCACACTATGTTTGACACCACGCCACGTTTCTTCCCGAGAAAGAAGGATATTTCTTCTCAGCCGGCGTGGGGATATAGCTTAGTTCAGTCTAGAGAGATGGCTACCATTTTGATTGCCTTCAATATTTCAACAAAATACTTACTATTCTTGTTAGGATCACCCACAAAAGTCCAACCCATTAAGAAGGAACCATTACATATTGCTGATACTAAGATGATATTAGGTCGCGCGGCCGCTGCCTCGGCCGCGCGGTTTTGGGTTTCTGTCTAAAGTCCAGGGAAAAAGTTGAAGGAGAGAGAGAGAGAGATTTCCGCACGGGGGACCTGGCGGAAACTCTCAAGTCACATACTGCAGGTTGCTGGTGGGCTGCTGGTGTCCCAAGCAGCTCCCTCCTCTTCGTCAGTCATTCTGGGGGTGCGGGCGCGGAGAAAATCTGTTTATTTTTCTGAGACACAAACTATTTCCAAGTTTTTCAAAGTAAAACTATAACAAAATACAAGATCTGTCAGTTCAGTTAGTGTTTCTAATTGACACTCCATTATATTATTGAATTTAAAAAGAAAAGTAATATTGATCTTATTTTGAAGAAGTGTTTTTGAATTTTTTTGTAAAGTTATATTAACTCTAAATTATAAAATTCATAATCAGTTAAAATAAAAGTAAAAAGTACATATTGCCCTGGCTTTTCTTTTTTAATTTTTTTGTTTGTTTAATCACTGTTTGATAGACATTAACAAAGCTGCTTATGATTAGATTTCAGTCACACAATATTCCACCAGTGTACATTTCCCAGCACCAATGTCCCCAAATTCCCTTCCATCAAACCCCCCAACCCCCAGCTCACCCTTATGCAGGGACTCCTCCTCTCTCTGTCTCTGTCTCTCTCTTTCTCTCTTTCTCCCTTTAGGCATTGTGGTTTGCCATATTGACACAACAGGCTATCAAGAATATCCTTTTACTTCCTTTTTGCACTCAGATCTTGTCCAGTGTGATCATTCCCAGCTATTATTATCATACTGGTCTCTTCTTTATCTTACCTACCTACCCTCTGCCCCACCCAGACTTGTGGTTGATTCCTCTTTTGTGGCATATAAAATATATATATAGTAGAAGACTAATATCCATGACCAGGGAATGCAAGGACTAGGAAGACTGGTCAAAGGTTGCCCTGGCTTTTCAATTAGCCAGAATGATACGCTGATACAGCATAATGTGGGTGAAGTTTCAACATTCCAGTTTCTTAAGAATCTAATAGATAGCCATGACTCTCAGAGTTAGATCTGAATTTTATGTGACTTTACTTATTTGGAATTCTTCACATTTTCTTAAACATGAGGAACAAATAGAAAGTATATGGTTAATAATGGAGGTGGGACTTACTTTAAATTTGGAATAAAGGTGGAAAAGCATGTAGAACATCCCACAGAAGAGAAATCGAGAAACGTTAGATTTAGCAGCACTAAAAATGATGCTACTATTATATACTTTAACTGATAAAGTGGTTTCCAATATGTCAAAATGTTCACAGATTATAAGAAAATGGATTATGAAGGGATTATCTATGCTGGACATAGTAAGAGAGTAAATAGGAGATGGATAGTCTATTCCATCAACAGGGGGAAAAGCTAACAATCTGGAGGAAAACATGTGACCAATGAACAAATGAGAAGGAAAGAGGGCAAGACCAGATTGAGCTGAACTAAGGAAATGGGAATGAAATCTTGTAGGATCTCAGAGCTAAATGGACACTCTTCTCTGAACTTGAAACCTAATAAAGAAGTTGATATTGAGTGCTTCGTTTACCCATATTTATAAATCATGTAGCTGCTGGCATGAGATACACAATCTAAAAGATAAATCAATGGACAGACCATAGTTCAAAGAAGAAAACTGTGTCCAGAATCATACCTGTTGAGCTTCTGCCTCATTAATACGACTTCATGTTTAGAATCAATTTTGATACATATGAAAATATAATTATAAAATTAAATATAATAATTCATAAAAAGCGCTTTGGACACAGGCAAATATTATATTAGGATATAGATTTTGTATTAATTAAATATAGTCATTTATAAAAGAACAACTTGGGCACAGGCAACTTTTATTTATATTAGAATCTGTCAAATTTTAGAATTTGATATGAAATAAAATAGAAATTTTAATTCAGTCAAACTTTTAAGCCATTGCATTTTAGTTTTTTCAATTTCTATTTTGACACTGTGGTTTTCCATGCTGTCAATAGTATAGCTTCAGGCAGTTTCCCAAGACAGTTTGACAATCTACCACCAGGAGTGTCAGATTCCTTTCACCAATGTTCCAAGGTTCCCTCCTAACTCCTACTGTACAAACAAGAAGATTCATATAAGCATTTACCATAGCTAATTTGTGTATAATTTTTAAAAAATTTTCAGTTGCCCTTATCCATCTTTTAAATCTAATATACAGGTGACTGCGTAGGATACATAGACAACATTTGTTTTTAAAGTCTCATTTTCCGACCATGAAAGGTTCAGCCTGACGATTCCTGGGAGATGACCATTTGACCCCGAGTTTACTGCGGACACATGATCAGCAGAGCACACTGAAGCCCGCAGCCCTGGGACCCCAGTGATGCTCCTGCCGCAGCCTTCTGAGTGACCGTAATGACAGGCATGCACCCGTGCGCCAAACTGAATTCCCATTTTCTATTGTAAAACCTGAGACTGAGAAGTCCTATGACTTGTCAGCGATCATAAATTCATCACTTCTAGATCCAGAATTAAAATTCAGCTTTCCTTGCCAACAGCTTGAGCCATTCGTATTGCCTCAGGCTGTTGCTTTAAGATGCAATGAAAACAGATGCAGTAACTTCCTTGAATTTTGTTGTTATTTGGGTCACACCCAGTGATGCTTACGATTTAGTCCTTCCTCGTTGCTCAAGGATCTCTTCTGGCCACTAAGGGTACTTTATAGGATGCTGAGTATCAAACCTTGGTAGGCCACATGAAGATCAAGAGTCCTACTGTCAGTATTTTTCTTCAAGTTTTAGCAGCTAGACTGTTCTATGTATAAGATTGTCACTCTTGCGATTAATATTTTTTTCAAACCTCAACTGAGCACAGAAATATCAAGACACTGTGATCTTATACAAAAAGGTCTCTATTGGCAAAGTAGAGTTTAATATTGACCCACTATTTTGAATATTTCAGAAGAAAAGTAAAACAAACCAATATCACTAACAAATTTAGCCTTTCGTGTTTCGAATGAAAGTGATATTATCTGTTTGGTAAGGCTTCCTTTTCTTTTAATCTTACCTTGTTCTAGTAATTGCCATAAACACTTAATTTCTTTCTCTTGCTATCTACTTAAGTCTGCGTGACTTTCCTGACTTCTGCTATCAGCTAGTGTTCTCAAGGAACAGATTATACATAGTGGCAGCAAAGGACACTCTGATTGTCTGTAATGAATGGACTGTGTGATTGTGGATTTCCAGCTGAAACCTTAATAGCAAGCCTATTCAGGTCTTGCCTTTACAGCGGTAGAGCTGTGGTAAGATTGCTCCGACTATTGACTCAGTTTTCAGTCTAAAAATTTCACAGCTACAAGATATAAAAATGGCAAAGTGCTCATTAGAAAATTGCACCCTTTTTAAGGAATGATAGGAGGCATAATAGAATGCAAAAGATATTCCACAGCTATCTATTTCACTGAATAGGTTATACTCTCAGATTTCTGACATCTATTGAGGTAAATGCCTAAGATTCAATTATGGGCTTATAAACTTTTAAAATGCATTTAAACTAATTATTGGCTGTTGGAAAGAATTAATCTGATATTGGATGCATCAAACAGAAGCCCTGTAAAACTCATAGTGTATATTTTATCTGGGTAGCAGGATAAGAAATATAGTAAGTATGGGGCTGGAGAGATGGTACAGATCGTAGGGCACTCACCTTGCATGCAGCCCATCCAGGTTTGTTCCCCACAACTTCAGGCAGTTTTATGATTTCCGCCATGAATGATCCCTGGGATTCGAGGCAAGAGTAAGTCATGAGAACAGCACGTGTGGCAGAAAAAATAAATCAAAAATATAACTAGCATACTCAAATACATCACAAGAACTGTGATAATAATGAATACCATTCTTACAATGGGTCTTTTATATTTGACCTTAGAGAGAGTATATCACTTGCATGCAGTGGGTCCCCATTATATCCCTGGTACTGATACTGCCATGAGAACCACCAATAGTATCTGAATACTACCAGGTATGCTCCCTCCAAAACAATTAAAACCCTTTTTATACTTAAATTTTATTTCCCCATTTTATAGATGTACTGTGATAGACGTTTCTGTAATGATAGTTGCATGCAGTTTCAACACCACACCCCTAACATCCTATGGACCCCCTCCCATCCAGTTCAGCCACAACCATCACCAAGCACCAAGCACCATTGCTGCCATAAGCTAACGCTATAGACCAGATCTTCAATCCTGTGCCTTTGGCAATTTGTTGTTCCCTTTGTGTTTCTTTGTAACTTACATAGAATTGCAGCTGGTCATTCTGTATCTGTTCCTTTCCTTCTGGCTTGCTTCACCCTCATGGTGACCTTAGACTCCATGTACTTAGAGGCAAATTGCATGGTAGAATTTTTTGTTTATAGCTGAGTAGTAGTTCATTAGTATATACAACACAATTACCTTATCCAGTCATTTGCTCTTGGACACTTGAATGATTTTCAGATCTTGGCTACTATTAAAAGTGATGAAACAAACAGAGGGGCACTAAGGACTTTTTAAAATAGGAATTTTGGGTCCTTGGAATAGAAGCTATTTAGGGGAATTTTGGCTCATAAGGAAGCTCAATCGCTAGTTTTCTGAGAAGGGTTCATATATTTATTTTTTCAAAGAAATTGAATCTACATTGAAGATTAGATTAAAAAATTTATTTGAATCCAGAATCCAGAATCCAGCCATAGCCATGTTCAAGACCCCTCTCCACACGTTCAGATGAGCCTCACACCTGCAAGAACCTACAGAGGAGCCCAGGTGTGTGGGACCCGGGGTTGAGATCTCCAAGCCTGCTCGGATTGGGATGGGGCCTTCTCCACCCAGACCCCCTTTTTCCAGTAGCTTGGCAGCCACACCCACAAACTGCCCCCTCCCCAGACCTGTAATCTGATCAATGGCCAAGATCCAGAGACTATAAGACAATGCTCCTGTGGTCTTACAGCCTAGTTCTCCCTCTCAGAGAATCTGGCAAAATACCAAGAGCATCCTGCCTGTACAGCAGAGCCTAGCAAGCTCTCCGTGTTGCAGTTGATATGCCAAATACAGTAACAATGATGGGTCTCATTCCCCTTACCCTGAAAGAGCCTCCAATTCGGCATCTCTAGGAAGAACGAGTAAAGAGAGGCTGCTAAAATCTCAGGGCTGGGACGAATGGAGATGTTACTGGTGCCCACTTGAGCAAATCAATGATCAATGGGATGACAGTGATACAGTGACAGTGAATTGAATCTATCTGTCTAAATTCCACCAACAGTGGAACAGGACTCCTTTTTTTTTTTCTCACTTCCACACCAGCACTAATCTGTTGTTTGCTTGTTTTGGTACTCAGGGTTAACTGCTGACTCTGCCCTGAAGAATCACTCCTGGTAGGTAGGGCTCAGGGGATCAAATGGGGGCTGAGAATGAAATCTAGGCAAGTTGTATATAATATAAGAACCTTATCCTTTGTCCCAACTCTCAGGTTCAGTGATCACTTTAAATTATTTTATTCTCTTAATTTATTTTTCAGCAGTAGCACATCCAGTGCTGCTCCCAGCTTTCTCCTGGTTCTAAACTCATGGATGACTCTGGTCTCTCAAATATATCCCACTGATCTAAGAGTCCATTTTAATTCTAGCACCACGTTGTCTTGATTACTTGGAGTTTATAACATAATTTAGAATTGGGAAATTAAAAAGCCCCCAATTTTCTTTTCATTTTTCTATTGTTGCTTTGGCTCCCTGGGAGTTTTTATCATTCCACATACATTTCAAAGCTTTTGGTGTATATCACAGATCTTTTATATATAGTGACTTCATTGTACCTATATAGTGCTTTGAATATAATTATCATTCTGACAATATAAGTCCTTTTAATGCTGAACAGGATTTGTTTCCACTCATAGTGTCTTCCTATATTTTATTTGTAGTTTTTTTTATGTGTCTTTCACTTATTTTTCTAGGAAAGTTCCCAGGTACTTGATTTTTTTTGAGTTCCAATTGTGAAAGGGATTTAAAAAAATGTTATCTCGGTTCTATTTTATCATTTTAATATAAGAATACCATGTATTTCTATGTGTTGGTTTTGTAGCGTGACGCTTTACGGGTTTATTATTTCTAATCACGGGTTTTGTATTTTCTGATTGATTTTATATGTTAAACTCATACCTTATAATGTTGTTATGATTGCTTTTTAGTTTTTCTTCAGTTTCACTGATGTATAATTGACAAACATTGTTTGTCAAAGTATTCCATATGATATTTTGATAAATAGATCTGTAATGAAATGGTTATCACTAGCAAGAAAATTAACTATCATTAGACAGTTTTTTGTCATTAGAATGCTTGAAATCTATCAAATTTCAATGACACAATGTATTATTATCATTAACTACAGTCACTTTGCTATATTAGGTCTTCACAATTTACTTATCTTAACACTACAGTGTGGGCTGAAGTGATAGCACAGCGGTTATGGCATTTGCCCTGCACATGGCTGACTCGGATTTGATTCTTCCATCCCTTTCAGAGAGCCATGCAAGCTACCGAGAGTATTTCACTCGAATGGTAGAGCCTGGCAAACTACCCGTGGCATATTCGCATATTCAATATGCCAAAAATAGTAACAAGAAGTCTCACAATGGAGACATTACTGGTGTCCACTCAAGCAAATTGATGAGCAATGGGATGATAGTGGTACAGTGATACAATGAACACAAAAGTGTATTCCTTTGATCGATATCTCCTCCTTTTCCACCATTCTATCCTATGATTATCTAGTTGCAGTTTAAAACACCCTGTGTTTTTTGCTAATAGAATCATTAAGGGTCTTTTAAATTTACTATCATGTCACCTTCAAATAGTTACAGGCTAAGTCCTATTTCAGGAATATTTTTTATTTCATCTTTAATTTTCTCTTTGGCCCATTATTTGTTTAGTAGCAAGTTATTTAATTTCCACATTTAGTTTTAATTGAATTTTATTTTTATTTTCAATGCATTGCAATGTTAGAAATCAGTTAATATGATTACTGTCTTTTGGATTTTATAGATATATGTTTTGTGGCTCAGCCAGGCCTACCACAGAGAATGTCCTAGGTGCAGTGCAGAAGAATCTATCTTCCACATTGGGGAACATAATTGCCTTGAACACCATAAACCAGGATTCTATGCTTAGTGTCTTAGATGATCCCCACTCACCAGGGGTATTCTTAGAGTACAGAACCAGGAGTTCTGAGCACAGCTGAGTGTAACCCCAAAATAGAAAAACAAAAAGCAACAACAAACAAAATATCTGCTATGAATTTGACTGAGACTATTTGAATATTTTAGCCTATATGATTTAACTGACTACATTTCTATGTACAAAGAGGAAAATTTGTTGCTTTTTCCTTTATAGGATGAAGTTTGAAGCTTTGGGCATTTGTATCACAACTTACTTGTCATCTCAATTTTTTTCTTGGCATAATCAAATTAAGCCATGTTTTGGTAGTTTAACCAAAGTATCTTCCAAATCGTCATTGTGTGCAGACAGGCTTAGGAAAGCAGACCAATAAACTTATGAGAGAAAAAAATAATTTCTCTATGCATCTTAGGAGATAAGGTGGCTCTTGCTGTTAGTTAGAACACTACTAAGGGAAGTAAATCTGTCAAGATTTCCTTTTTTCTGAAAAAATCAAACCCGGCCTAGTTTATCTGTTTGAACTTCTTGATGATACATTGTGAGCTCTTATAATACTCTTATCACATCTATGCACATATGTTACATACCTATGTATTTATCATAAAATATATTTTATATATTTTACATATAGTTGTATTTTTACTATTATCTATAAATACCCTGGATCTGTCAAGCTACTGAATAAAGAAACTATTTACCACAGTATAAATACATGAGCTTATATGTCAAGCTTCATTAAATTAGAGTATAATGAAGTATATTGTGTTCATTTCTGAATTTCAGTATCATTAACATATAGTATGCCTGAAAACTATTTATAGATATGGATTTATTTATCAATAATTTATAGAGTATCAAAATTCTGATACACCTGTATAATGCTTTCACTTTTCTTATACTCAGTAAATACTCACAGGATGAATTCATGAATGGAGTCTTTTAAAAACAGAATCAAGATTCAGTGCATATGCATTTCCTTAGAGAGAAAGCATGCCTTATTTTAGATGGATTAAGACCTCATTTTTACCAGTATGATGCCATTACATTATCAATAACATTGTTATTGGTGAGGTCTATAAGTGAAAATAATGCAATTGATAAAATTCGTCAGGCTTCTGCAAAACAAACACAATTTGAGAAAGCAGTGATGTGAAATGTTTATATTTCAAAGGCCTGTTATTGTTTGAAATGTGGTATGGTTTACACCTGAAATTAACCCATTCTAGATCATTTAGACCATCCAAATTTGATCTGACACATTGTGTTGAATGCCCACTTATATTTCCATATGTGTGACTATGTAAACTTGACCTTTCACAGTTTTACAAAGAGTAAATTAACAGGAAATTCAGTGGTCCTAGGTTAGCTGCAGAATCTAGGACATTCTACTGAAATCTAGATTGTGATTGCGATTCTTAGCCCCACTGGTCTATGCTGAGCTATGTCTTCATTTCCCACCTCCCCCTTTTCGTATCAAAATTAGGAATCGTTATCACTATCACTATCATCCCGTTATTCTTCGATTGCTCGAGTGGGCACCAGTAACATCTCCCTTCGTCCCTGTTACATGCCAGTGCAGTTCAGTGGAGTCTGCTCACTCCAGGAACACAAAGAACACATTCTTGTTACTATTACTGTTTTTGGCATATCAAATATATCTCAGGTAGCTTGCCAGGCTCTCATTTCTCTCATCTATATCTTTGCATTTTTTAGAAGAGCTTTCAGATCTGGAATGTTTTCTTTTTCTACATTATTTATTGAACTCTGTGATATTAAAAGGGACATTTTAACAGCAAACTGTAGTTTTCTTTACTCCAATACCAGCTCACAACTGCCAGGAAAGGGCGCAGGTGCCCAAGGCGTAAAGGGTGAACCGTGCTGTGGGGGCTGTCAGGAGTAAGTGTGGACGGATCCTTGGACCTGAGCGCGCCCCCTTCACCACACCCGGTGGCCATTTTCCTCCGAAGCTGCTATTATTAATTTTCTCATCATTTTAGATAATATATATGCTTTAACTCGATACATGAATCCGTTTTGTAACAATAAGTGCAAAAAAAGAAGATAGAGAAAGGATAGGAGGAGAATGAAATAAGGAAAGAAGAAAGACAGACAAAGGGAAGAGTTACAAATAAGAATGATACAGAGATTTTAAACAGGGAAAGGAAGAAAAAATAGACATTATAAAAAAAGGGGGAAATAGGAAAGTTGGAAAATATGGATAGTCAATAAACCGCGTTATACTAATTAGCTGTCTCTTTGAAAAAATGAATTCATGTTCCTTTATCGCACTGCATCAAAAAACTCCATATGGGATAAGTACAATATACTTTTTAAAACCATCCTTTAGTATCCTATGAAAGAACCTACAGAAATATAATTTGTAGCCTTTGAATAGCAAATATTTTTAAAGGGACATGCACATACAGGGCAAAATCACTGTCATCCCGTTGCTCATAAATTTTGCTCCAGCAGGCACCAATAACTTCTTCATTGTGAGACTTGTTACTGTTTTTGGCATATTGAATATACCACAGGTAGCTTGCCAGGCACGGCAATGCAGAATAGAAATTATTTAATCAGAGTCAAATAAATAAAAATTGCATTGTTTCTGAACAAAATATCAGGAGAAAATTTTAAAAATGCAAGTTAGGAATATAAAATATATTCAAAACATGAAAAATAAAAACATTATGTTTGTAATTAGTTCTAATCCTTAAATATCAAAAGGGAAATATAGAAATTAAAAATTATAGAAAGATTAGAAAATGAGCAGAAGGGAAATAACTAAATCATAATGCATATGAAAACTCTATTTTGTAAACCTGTTAATTAGTAAAGACTTTTTTTTTTTGCTTTTAGGGTCACACCTGGCAATGCACAGGCGTTACTCCTGGCTCTGCACTCATGAATCACCCCTGGAAGTGCTCAAAGGACCATATGGGATGCTGGGAATCGAACCCGGGTCGGCCGCGTGCAAGGCCAAAGCCCTACCCGCTGTACTATTGCTCCAGCCCCAGCAAAGACTTTTTTAAAAAATAAAAAGTAGGGGCCAGAGCGATAGCACAGCGGGTAGGGCGTTTGCCTTGCACGCGGCCGACCCGGGTTCGATCCCCGGCATCCCATATGGTCCCCCAAGCATCGCCAGGAGTGATTCCTGAGTGCAAAGCCAGGAGTAACCCCTGAGCATCGCTGGGTGTGACCCCAAAAAAAGCAAAAAAAAATAAATAAATAAAATAAAATAAAAAGTATACAAAACCTATGTAAAGATTACATTGCATTACAAGCATCTAGAAAAATAAAAAATTAAGAAAAAATAAATAGCATTTCACATCTTATACTATGAACAATTAGAAATCTGATAATAGTAAATATAGTAAAACTATAAAATAGGTAGAAGCCTTTTCCACTGTAACTAAAATTACTGGTAAAGATTTGTTAATATATATAAGGCTCAAGTTACTATAGGACAGTATTTTTTTCTATACATGCACTCCAGTTAAGATGATTGCATGTATGTTCTGCATGATGATTCATGTACAAAACCATTTATTAAGTACTGATTTATTTTACTTTATTTTATCTATTTATTTATTTTTTTTGCTTTTTGGGTCACACCCTGAGATACACAGGAGCTACTCCTGGCTCTGTACTCAGGAATTACTTCTGGCGGTGCTCAGGGGACCATATGGGATGCTGGAAATGGAACCTGGGTTAGCCACGTGCAAGGCAAATGCCCTACCCGCTGTGTTATCGCTCCAGCCCCTAAGTACTGATTTTAAAAGTAAAAAACTTAAAATTTAAACAATTTAAAATTAAAAAAATATATAAATAACTTCCAGTGAGGGGATGAATAAATGAGTTGTGATAGGATGTTTATTTAAATTAAAATAAATACGATTTATGTACAAAGAAATCTCAAGAGCTAATATTGCTAGATAAAAGCAAATTAGATCTCTGTATGATATGTAAACAACCCTTATATACAGAGATATGCATATAATCAATATAAAAACACCAACAAAACCTTAACATAAGTCTTGAGTCAGAGAGATGCTACAATGTGTAGGGCATTTGTCTTGCAAACTGCCAACCCAGGTTCCAGCCTGGGAACCATATATGGTCCCCTGATCCCTTCTGGGAGTAAACTCTGAGCACAGAGCCAGGAGTTAGTCCTGAGCGCTACTAGATGAATTCCACCCCCAAATAAAACTGAAAGAAAAGAAAAAACACATACAAACCACAGTTGTTATTTTGTGAATGAATGATATATGAAGGAATTAATTTATATTTGTTTGTAATATAAAATTTGCTTAGATGAATTCTATTCTTATTCCTATTGTGGTTTATTTTTGTTGTGTTATTTTACAGAGGTTTTAAAAATAAATTGTCTTAATATATATTTATTAAACATAAATATATATGTATATATGAGAAAATATGTGTGTATGTGTGTACGGCATTTGTCTTGCAAGCTGCCAACTCAGATTTGAGCCTGGGAACCATGTGTGGTCCCCTGATCCCTGCCAGGAATAAACTCGAGACCCAGGAGTAAGCCATGAGCACTACTAGATGAAGTCCACCCTATATTTGTATGTAGGATAAAAGCCCCCGCCCCCCACACACACACATTCTTCCAATACAGCTTGAATAGTAAAAGTGGTTTGGTTGACCTAGAACCTCCCCGTTTTTATTATTCCAAACTCATTCTAATCCCAGATTAAAGGACCTAGTAATCTGTCTCAAAGTATATTATTTCTAACTTTTAAAAAATAATATTATTTAGACTGAAAATGAGTGATAGCACAGCAGTAGGGTCTTTGCCTTGCACTCGGCCGACCCGGGTTCAATTCCTCCGCCTCTCTCCAAACTACCGGGAGTATCTGACCTGCACAGCAGAGCCTGGCAAGCTCCCCGTGGCGTATTCGATATGCCAAAAACAGAAACAACAACATCAAAAAAGTCTCGCAATGGAGACATTACTGGTGCCCGCTCGAGCACATCAATGAGCAACGGGATGGCAGTGATAACAGCGTTACAGTGATACAGACTGGAAACTGGTGTAGCCAGAGTGTTTGACAGTTTGGTGTTTCTGCTGTGATTAGTGGTGCAGCAGTGGGTTGGGCCGTTGGCATGGTGGCAGCAGTGGGGAAGGCTGCAGCTGCTGGGGCTTCAGCAGGGTGGGGACTTCGCTTACCAGCCTCACAAAGGCCCCCAGAGCTTTTAGCTGGGAGACTAGTGTACCTGTGAATTTTAGAAGCTTGCCGTGTATCTCCTCTGAGAGTTAGTCGTGGATATGGATAGCTGGGCTGATGGATGCATTTAGACAGCGTTGGCTGTTGGGCGTGGAGTGAGGATGGGCAGCGTTCTCCCCCACTGTGGCTCAGGAGGACCCAACAGCCACACCCACCCTGTGGAAACTCACCCACTGGCTCAGTCCTACAGATCCTGAAGTTTCTGGAGCACAACACCATTTGCACAACACTGACCACGCAGTGACAGCACACCACTTTAAAGGGGAAAGTATCATAGAAGCTAACTAAACTTAATAAGCAAAAACAACCTAGAAGTCTCACCGAGCAACACACAGCTTAGTAAATCCTCAGACAAAGATTTAATGATCTCATGGTGAGATATAACAATGTTCACAATTTTTCTTTTACTGAAGTGTTTTTTTAATAAAACCATTAGCCATTTAGTTACAACAAGTAAAGTAAAATAGATTATTTTGTGCATGCTTTGGGGGTGGGTGCAGGTTGGGGAAAATGGGGACAATGATGTAGGGAGGGTAACTCTTGTTTTTGGTGGTATTGGAACATTGAATTTCTACAACAACTGTATTGTGAACAACTTTGTAAACCATCGTGTTTAAATAAAGTAAAAAATGAAATGGTATTTAGTCACTGTGAATGAAGTTTTTCATAATTGGGTGTTGATCAATCCCTTCACCATTGTCCATTTACATCTACTAATGCCCTTCTCTTTTCCCTCTCTCCCACCAATCTTCCTCTATGCAAGGTGTTTGTTTTGTTTTTATAGCCCTGGCACTGTGATTTACAGTTACACTGTTACTGATAAGGTTTCATAAGTAACAGTTCATTATCTTTCATCCCCCTTCTCTATGTTGAAAACTTCTACCATTGTTGTATCCCCTTTCTTGTTCTAACTCGCCACCACTAACACACACAAACACACACACACATACGCACACACACATACGCACACACACACATACGCACTCACCACCACCACCACCACTACCACCACCATCATCGCCACCACCACTCCAAGAGAAATGATTTAATTCTCAAAGGCAGGCCTCAAATTGACTTCTATCTACACCCTAAGGATCATGAGACTTCTCTAAGTAATAAACACTTTACTCTTTTATATTTTATTTTATCTTTTTGTACATTACTTATTTATTATCACCATACCCAGTGATGCTCAGGAGTTAATCCTGGCTTTGCACTTAATTAATTAATTAATTAGTTAATTCCTGACAGTACTCAGGAGACCATAGGGGATGCTGGGGATCAAACCCAGCTTGGTAAGTGCCTTATCCACTGTACTGTCTCTCTGGCCCCACTTTTACACTTATTTTAATGTGTCATAGGAGGTGCTCTAGAAACAATTCTTGAAACATCTTTGGGAATTTTACTTACATCAAAGATAATGAGATTTCAAAATATTCTGTTATTCCACTGACTAGGCTGACAAAGAGGCATTACAGTGTTCCATTTCCAATGGTATGCTAGTTTTCATAAGTCACAGTTAAATCTGCTTACTCTTGTGTGGCGTAGTATGCTGGTGGTATTTCAGTGCTATAAAGAATCACCAACATATTAGGTAAGAGAATGATAGAATCTCTTTAATTTTCTTAGGAACCTAATGAGCAAAATGTCAGGGAAAGAGCCCAGCAGCTAATGTCCCAAACAACACTGACTACAAATGTTTTCCACATGGAGGCAAGAATATAATAAATCTAGGCCAAGAAGAGTTATTTGCTTACCAAGCAGTGACTTGGAACCAAGGCAGCAATTCTCTCTCATTCCAAACAGAAAGGGTATTTTGTTCCTGCATCTGATTCAATTAAAATAAAGCACATGAAAACATTCAATTCTCTTTTTCTGCTTCCAGAGTTTCAGGATGACTAAAGAGATACTTAAAATAGACTATATTTCAGTCATAAAGCTAATCTGCTTTGTTAGTGATGTATTCAGGGGAAAATTCAGACTCAACAAGTACATTAGAGTGGCCCAGATGCTTTGCAGCTTAAGAGCACAGTACAAACAGAACTTTCATTAGAGATTGTCTCACTGTCGAAGTTACTAAGATCAAATAGAGACAACAAATATTTGAAGGGAAGTCAGAGAATATAAAAGGAAAATTGAACTCTTCGCTATATACATACAAGAAAATATATTGGGAAAAATGAAAAACTGAACAAAACTCATTTTTAAAATTAAAATTCTCTCTTTGATGGTTAAATCTGAATATTACTATTCATTACTGCATATTTGTATATGTATATATAAATATATATGCAAATATATGTAATATATCTTTATATCTATACATGTTTACATGTGTATTCACACATTTGTACCTCCGTGTGTATACCTGCATTTGTTTTATGAATGTGTTTGTACTATATACATTCATGTATCCACTTAGAAAAATGAGGCTAAATGCAATTTAGTTTTATTAGTCATATTAATAGAGTAAAAAGAAATGGCTTTTCTTGTTGTTACATTTATATGTTTTTTAGGTGTTTGTCATTTTTATTTTATATTTGAATTTTCACGGAAGAGCCTGGTAAGCTCCACATAGTGTATTTGATATGCCAAATACAGTAACAATAACAGATCTCACTCCCTTGACCCTGAAAGAGTCCAATTGATGGGAAAGATGAGTAAGGAGAGGCTTCTAAAATCTCAGGGCTGGGATGAATAGAGACATTATTGGTGCCTGCTCGAGCAAATCAATGAACAAGGGGATGACAGTGACAGACAGTGATTTGAATTATCGAAGTAAGATTATTTTACAAGAGTTTTAGTGTTTGCATGTTTTAAGGGTGAAATGTTAATAGACAATGCCCTAAGTGCTACATACCTTCACCAAAGTCCACAAGATCCTTCCATTCTTCTCTCCCATCCACTTATGTAACAACTGTAAGGTTTTGCTTACTGTATGCTGTCTATTGCCTTACTTTGCTTTTTATCATGTACTACACATTTCATTCAAGTGAGCGAAGGAATCTAGAGTTCCAACCTCTATCGACAATTGAGAATCAGGAACGCTGTTTCATTTGCCAAGGCATCGAAATTCAGATGGGCCAGGCACATAATGCGATTAGATGACTGCTGTACTAGAGCTGTTACCGACTGGATTCCAGGGGATGTCAAAAGAAGCCTGGCCACCCACCTACGAGATGGTCAGACTTTGTCAAGACCCTGAAGGAACAGTTTGAGGCTCTTCATGTTCCTGGAATGAGCAGACACCATTGGGCTACACTAGCACACAACAGGGATGAATGGAGACATTACTGACAACTGCTCGAGCAAATCCATGAGCAACAGGATGACAAGTGATGCAAGTGATACAATATGTGCGTTAGATCATCCAGTATTGATCTTTCTACTATGATGCTAACATTCAAGATCCACTCATCATAGAATAAAGACTGAGATTTCATCTTTTTATAGCTGAGTAGTACTCCACTATGAATATATATGCATAGAAATAGATATATAAATGTATATATGCATTTTAATTATTCAGTCATTTGTTTTAGACCACTCATATTTGTTCCCGTGCGTTTAGTATAAATAGCATTGTGGTGAACATAGGTGGACATTTATTTTTTAAATCAGCAATTCTGTGTTCTTGGTGTAGTTAACTAGGAGTAGAATAACTGGATCATATATTAGTTTTATTTTTAATGCTTTTGCTAAATAGCTTTACTGATTTCCACAGGGGCAAAACTAATTATATTCCCACCAACACTGAATGGTCATTAATTTTTTTTCTCCATATCCCTACCAACACATAGTTCTGGTCTTTGTGAATTACATCATTTTCACTGGTGCAAGGTGATATGGCACTATTGCTTTGATTTGCAATTCCTTCATAATAAGTGGTGATGAGCATTTTTTATGCACTGTAGGTTACATTTATTTATTTATTTATTTATTTGAGAAACATTCATTCAACTCTTTGTCCCATCTTTTTGTTGGATACCATATTTTCATTGCTGAGTTTTGTGACAATTTAACATATACTGGATATGTATTAGTAACTCTGACACATGTATTGTGAGCAAAAGTTTATTCTCATTTAATAGAAGACATTTTTTTTAAATTATTGTTTTTCAAAGTCAGAAAACTTTTAGTTTGATGTAGTTCTATATGCTTACTTTTGCTTCTGTTTTCATACTGAAATGGATTCGAATCACTCAATATACTACTGATGATCAAATTATAAAGCATTTTGCCTATGTGCTACTTAATATGTAAAATTCAGGTAGAACACCTTAATCGATTTTGAGTCAAATGTGCTCCTGGTAGGACATAGCAGTTCAATATAATAAGTTGCCATGTTGTTAACCAGCTTTCCACATACATTTTAAATAAATTTTTCATCTTATGATTTATGTTCTTGGCTATTTTGTTGTAAATTACTAGTCTGTAAATGTGAAGGTTTATCTCTAGGTTCTTAATCTATTCTATTTAAAACAAAATAGAAATTCTTGCTCTCAATTTTCCCCTATCATATATATGTGTGTGTGAATATATATGAACATATATATATATATATTACATAGCTATTGTTCTGTTTTTCTTTTTTTTCTTTTCTTTCTTTTTTTTTTTTTTTTGCATTTTGGGTCACACCCAGCGATGCATAGGGAATACTACTTCTGGCTCTGCACTCAGGAAATACTCCTAGCAGTTCTGAGTGGGGGGAGAACCATAGGAGATGCTGGTAATCAAACCTGGGTCAGCCGTGTGCAAGGCAAATGCCCTACCCGCTATACTATAGCTCCAGCCCAGCTACTGTTCTTTAATAGAAAATGCAGGTGCTATAATTTCACTACAAGCTTGAGTACAATTTTGTAAAACTAGAGACTTTGCTTCCTGTAATAAAACTAATAGAAAAGAACATCAACTTTCTTGACAGTTTCATAGAGTTTTAATTTTCATCAACTAGTTGCACACATATGTGATGTTTATTACTAAATAAAATACATGTATGAATTGGTAAAAACATTAACATAATTGAAATATATTTATAACTTATCAGATATTCTAATTTGTGTTTCTGCTTTCATGAGCCTGAATAATGGCAAATCTTCTATTAATACAGTTTTTTCTTATACTTATATATTAATATTACCAACTATGCCTTATTTTATGCCTTATTTTTCTTTTATATTACTTGGAGATAGATGCATATTGTATTATCAATAGTTTTTATTTTACTGCTGAGATACAGAATACTATAGCTTGTTTAGTCATTTTCCAAGAAAAGTTTGAGGCTTGTAGATATAAAGTAACTATAAAGAGAAATATCCCTGATCCAGAGAGACTGTACAGTGATTAGGTCATTTGTCTTACACATGGCTGCACTGGGTTCAATTTCAGAAAACACATATGGCTCCCTGAGGCTGCCAGGAGTGAGCCCTCATTGCAGAGCCAGAGTAACCCTGGGTGAGCACCACTGGGTGTGACCCGAAACCAACCAGACAAAAACAGATCCACGTCCGTTAAGATGTACAAGTCTTTATTAACAGATAAGCTTTCTTTTCTGATTCATAATATCTTATGTAGAATATTAGAGTAATTAACTTTCCTCTGCCTTCAATAGCAACACTTTCTTTTAATTTTCAAAAATTCTAGTGCCAGGGTAGTAATATCACTGTCACTATTGAGTATATTAATATATTAATTGTTGAGTATATTGTTATGATTTTCAAATTTCTCATCTGTGTACTCTCCAGGCGGCCAGGGGACTCTGTTGGCTCTTTCTCACTGTCTGCGTTTGGTGGACTCGAGCCACTTCCCAGCTGGGGATGGCCAATGCCATGGGCAGACAAAGGAGGAAACGAGGGCCATCAGGCTGGTTGATGATCAGTTGCTCTTTATTCCACTCTCCCCACGTGCCTTTCCCAGTGTCACGAAACTCCCCATTCTAGTCTCACACTGGCCCTCATTCCCATCTCCTCCTGTCTCTGCCGCTCATTCTCCACTATCCCTCTCACAGCCTTGTCTCTCCTCCCTCCATGCGCCTGCTCCTGCATTCTTTCCCTACATTCTTCTCTCTATGCCCCCCTTGCTAGTTTCTCTGTGCTCCATCTTGCTGCCCTGGTCTCTCTAGTCTCCCACCAACTTCCCCAAATTGGGGGTAGCAGAATCCACATATCTAAACCCTTCCTGATCACTGATAAGGCTCAAGGGCAGAAATACCACCTAGGGGTGTTTCTCCTTTCCTTAGTTCAATAATTTAATTAACATATAATTGGAATCTTAATTATACTTCTTAATATTACTTATTCTGTATGGACACAGAGATACATTGAGCTTATAGGGTGGCTCTCCTGGGGACATCTCACTATAGATCTCAGACTACAGTGATCAGGACAGATTAATCTTTCCTAACCCTAACAGGGTTCTACTCTGGATGTTACTTTTAGGATCATGACAGAATTTGTCCATGACCATGCTCTTAACTTATAGTTAAGTATTATGGCTCTTTGGCCCTGCCCATTTAGATGCCAGGATAGCTCACAGCTTGCCCTGGGTCTATCTAGTCCCTCATTGGGACCCTGCTTTTGGGGTGCTAGGAAGTAAAGGCAACTGAGGCTTAAGTGGAGAGAACAAATGCCAAGGGTGAATATTATTCACAGTTAATTAACTCCCAAGTTACAAAAGCACAGCATTAACTGTCTTCCTGTGTCTATACAAAAAGGACATTAAGGAGAAAAGAAAAGCAATATTTAAAAGTTGACAAAGCACAAAGAAAGAAGTTAAAAAAAATCACAGTGCCATGGGAGCACTGGGATGCTTCCATTTAGTAACCCAATAAACCTACGATCCCTGTGGCAGGGCAGAAAGGACAAACCAATGTTAGCCATATTTATTCTTTGGTTAAAAACTTTTCAAACTGTTTTGTTTAGTTTTCAGTTGGATTATATGTTTCATTATGGAGTCTTGAGAATATTTTTTATATTTTAAATACTAATATGTCATTAGATGTATGATTAGAAAATATTTTCTTCCAACCTGGACTCATTTCTTATTTTGAAAATAAATAGTCCAGGGGCTGGAGTGATAGGACAGCAGGTAGGGTGTTTGCTTTGCATGCAGCTGACCCGGGTTCAATTCCAAGCATCCCATATAGTCCCAAAAAGAAAAAAAAAGAAATAGTCCAATCTAAGGTGTGAAATAATATTAGTCTTAATATTTCATATGTTAGCATATTTTTACTTTAATATCTGTGATATCTTAAGTCATTCTTGATTTTATTTCTCCCTAATTAGTATGGGTGGTAGACCGTTTATTTTTTCATTTTTTCAAAGTACCAGCTATTGTTTCATTTATTTAATTTTAAAAAACTTTTAATATTTTTTTGCATTCTACTATTCCTTTTAGAATTTAAATTCTAAATATTTGAAAATATTGTGGATATCTGTCACTAATTTTTAATTTAATATTTTTATCCGAGAAAATATTATATGTGATTTGGTTTTTTAAAGATTTATTAATACTTTGTGGTCAAATTATGTTTCAACATAAAATGATTCTGTCTCTTTGATAACTAATGATTATCTATTGATTTGTTTATTAATTTCCAATGTTTCTTCCTTTCTCTCTGTGTTCCTCCTGCCTCTACCATTTTAAGATAATTGTGGGCATTATACAATTTCCTAATTTTTGTGTTTTGTTTTTTTTTCTACCAGTGTGTTTATACTTTTAAAAAATTTGGAGAAAATTTAGCAAGTATTACCATAAATGGACTGGAGCAATAGCACAGCGGGTAGGGCATTTGCCTTGCATACAGCCGACCTGGGTTCGATTCCTCCATCCCTCTCAGAGAGCCCAGCAATCTACTGAGACTATTCCGCCTGTGCGGCAGAGCCTAGCAAGCTACCTGTGGCATATTTGATATGTCAAAAACAATAACTAGTCTCACAATGGAAACATTACTGGTGCCCGCTTGAGCAAATCAGTGAATAATGGGATGACAGTGCTATAGTGCTACAGTGCTCCTATAAATAATATGTAGTATTCCATCTCTCATTTCAGAGTCTCTGATTAAGCATATATTAGTATATTTTCCTAACACATATTTTTTGTTTCATTTTAATTGAGACCCAGTTTGTTTTCACATCATATATTCACCTTTCCTAGCAAAAATGGAGACAGAGGGGCCAGAGCAATAGAACAGTTGGTAGGTCATTTGCTTCACATGCATCAGAACCAGGTTCGATCAGGTTCGATCCCTGTTACCTAATATGGTCCTCTGAGCACTTCCAGGAGTAAGTCCCGGTAGCAGAGCTAGGAGCAAAACCCAAGCACCTCCATGTATAGCCCCCAAATAAAAACAGAAATGGCAGCAACAACAACATCAAAAGAAGACAGAAAAGAACATATAATACAATAAATTTAGCCTAACAATAACAACAAAATCAGTGGTGGACAAGTTTTAGATATTATATAAAAACATTCATTTTAAGCTAAAAAAAGTTCATTGTAGTAGAAAACACCTTAGGAGACAAATAGCAAAGGTTCATATTTAAGTACTGAAAGAAAATATAAGAATTACATATCTATATATAGTAAAATGGATTTTAATATCATTTTATAAAGTTCAATAGCAGTATAAAAAGAATAATTTGAGTTACATAAAGCAAATAAAAGCAAATATAAATAGTACTTTTATTGATAAGAAGTACCTAACATAATTTATCACGAGTCACTTTTATAATCCATATTAATGAGTTTTATGATGGTAGCAAATCAGAGTTTTGTAAGAAATATCATAATCTAAGTAAAAATAATCTATCATGGTGTTTGGTTTATTAACGGCTTAAGTTTATTATACTATAAGCTCACAGATATGAAGAACATATGCCAATCAATATCATGAAGAGCAAAAGAAAAAGTAAACTGGAAATCACTGAAAATTAATTAATCTATTGCTTGCTAGAATAGATGTAAAACTCACTATAATGAATCTTATGAGATGAGAGAGAAAAAATAAATTTAAAAAAGCATAATATATTTACCAAATAGAACTGCAACAATATCCAACAGAGATTTTTCTGGTAATAATGAGAATATTTACTACTTTAAAAGGTTGCAGTTTAGGAAAAGCCAGATGATACCAAGTGAGGAGAAGAAAACTGATGAGAAATAGTTAAGGAAATCAGAAGAGTGACAAGAGTAATTGGATCCTTTCATTGGCCATAAAATTAGAAGACACTTTGAAAGTATCATAAACATATGACTTATGTTTTGAGAGACTCATGTTAAAGTTACAACACAGAGTCAGTAAAAAGACCTTGAGGTTGAAATTAATCAGAATTGATCCAAGTTCTCAGACACGGTTTTCCTTTTCTGAATTCAAATAATTTTTATTCAGACCTGAATATTAAATTTTATGCCAGAGTTTTAATTAGGATAAATTACTTTGATCCTTAATTCCAGTGCCCCTTATTAGTTTCCTGAGTAGAAAGAATAATAAAGTTTAAATGAATAATCAAAGCCCTACTTGGTCTGTTATACCCTTTACTTAATTTTTTTGGTTTGGGGACCACACTTGGATATTATATATTAAAATATTTAAAACATTCAAAACTATACAAGGCATTATTAATTAAACCACTTGATAAAATAAAAACTACTGCAATTTATGGGCTTTTAAGTGTAGCAATCTGGTGATCTCTTTTGTCCTCACTCTTTCTGCCTTTGAAAATTGATTCATTTTTAGTATTTTTCTTTTTCTTAGTAACTGCAAGCAAAATTCACTATCTGTCCTCAGTAGCATTATTTACTTACTTATCCATACAGTTTTTTCTTCCTTGCTTTCAACAAGTTATAAGTGTATCATATTCCACAATATTGCATTAGGATCACAAAGCAGAGTCCTTATTTACAGAGTACAGCCTAGAAGTCTCACATTAACAGTTGCTACTTGATGTAATGCAACATCAAGTACTAAATTCTGTCCCAACCTGTTTAAACTCCAAAGAAGATTTTCATCCTTAAAAACCTAATTCCTAAATATCTTACTCTTACATCACTGTATCACTGTATCGCTGTCATCCTCTTGTTTGTCAATTTATTCGAGCAGGCACCAGTTACGTCTCTATTACACTCAGCCTTGAGACCTTAGCAGCCTCTCCTTACTCATCTTTCCTAATAATTGGATGCTCTTGTGTCAGGGGAATGAGACTTATCATTACTCTTATTGGCATATTGAATATGCCAAGGGTAGCTTGCCAGGCTCTGCCATGTGGGTGAGGTACTTTTGGTAGCTTGCTGGGCTCTCCGAGAGGTATGCATATATCTTTTACTGTATTTTGGGATATGAATACACCATGGGAAGCTTGCAAGGCTATCCCATGAAGGCAATAAACTCTCGGTAGCTTGTCAGGTTCTCCAAGAGGAATAACAAGGCTATTACATGTCCGGGAGCTTAGTCTTATAGTCTCTTTATAATCTCTAGATGTTGACCGGTGGTGGGATTACACGGTTCCAGAGGCAGTTTGTGGGTGTGGCTACCAAGCTACTGGAAAATGGGGGATCTGGCTGGAGAAGGCCCTGTCCCAATCTGAGCAGGCTTGAAGATCTCAGCCTCGGGTTCTTCACACCTGGGTTCCTCTGCTGGTCCCTTCATGCTTAAGGCTCGTCCAAGTGTTTGGAAAGTGGCCTTGAGCATGGCTGTGAGCATTGAGCATTCTTACATAATTCTCATATTATCCCTTATGACTGCGGTAAACAAAGGATATATCCATTGTAGTGTTATTTACAATAACCAAGATCTGGAAACATCCCCAGCGTCCAATGACAGATGAGCAGATAAAGACAATGTGATATATAGAGATAATATAATAACACTCAGCTATAAGATAAAATATTGCATTTTGCAACAATATGGAGAGAACAAAAAGATGTCATGCTAAGCAAATATGTTGAAGAAGAAAAGCAAATTATATCAACCATATTTATGATATAGCCAATCAAGGGAACAGAGAAATTCAAAGGAAAACACCAACATTTGAACTGATACTACTAGAAAAAAAGATAAATGTGAAAATTTCTAGAATATAGTGGGGAGATAATGGTACTTTGGGGGCCGGTATGATCTGGTAACGGAAGATATGATATATTAGAACCTTGAAACATATGTAGCTTCATAACTGTTACTTTAATTAAAATAGTGAAAATAGAATTTTATATCTTGAATGAGGGCTATAGTGCAGAATTGATATTAAATAGCGATAACTCCTGAATGAATTTGAGTAACTTGGTGAATTGTGGCTTTGTGAAAACTTGCATTATACTTTCATAATGAGAAAGTCTATTTTATCTTCCTTATTTATTCAACATGACTTCCTAAATTGCAACCAAGTAATAATATGGAGAGAAGAATAACATTGGTTCCTGATTGTGCAGTAAATCTTAACCATTTATCCTCAGTTTATAAGTTAATGCTCTGAAAGAAATTACTATCTCAATCATTTCTTTTAGGAAAGGGGTACATAAAACGGTACAATTGTGTTCTGAAAGAGGCATGAATCAACATCCTTATTCATAACTAACTGACCTAAACCTTAAATATAAACATAGGTTTATTTATTTAGTCAATAAATACATTATTCTAGGTCAGAGGCTATAGCAATAAAATACAAAATGCATGCTGCTTTTACATTTGGAAGCAGAAATTTAATTAAATAAGTAAGGAACTAATACAAGAATTTCAATAATTATAAGTGCTAAGGAGATAAATAATGTTGGGAAAACCCACAAACACTGTTGATGTGGGAATAGATACTTAAAACTATATGAGGATGGCAAAAATGGCCTTAAAGAAAGATTATATCTGTATAAATGAATTAACAAATACATGAGTCATACAGATACTAAGAAAGAAGATACCAAAAAGTAAATAAAATTGAAGATATTCTGAAAATGAAGATTCCTTCTGAGTGTTGGGGATAGAGACAAGGTCAGTGAAGTTGAAATGTAACAAATAAAAGGTATAGCATTATATTAATAATGAGGGTAGAGGGCTGGAGCGATAGCACAGCGGGTAGGGCATGTGCCTTTCACGCAGCTGACCCGGGTTCGATTCCCAGCATCCCATATGATATCCTGAGCACTTCCAGGAATAATCCCTGAGTGCAAAGCCAGGAGTAACCCTTGTGCATAGCTGGGTATGACCCAAAAAGAAAAAAGAAAGAATAAGGGTAGAAAAGCGTTAACCATACAGTTTTTTTTTAATTTTATTAAGGCATTGTGATTTACAAAATTGTTTATAATAGAATTGTTTTAGGTATGCAATGTTCCAAAATCAATCCTACCACCGATGTCACATTCCTTCCACCAATGGCCCCAGGTTCCCTTCCATCCCCTAGTGTGACTCCTTTGCAAGCATATAATAATTTCATATTGCTTGCTCCACAAAAGCATGATGAAATGGCAAAGAGAATTCTCAGAAATAAATCAACCAAAGTTAATTTGTAGTGAATGCTATATACTATTTTAATCTTCACAAATAAATTCAAATCATCTCATGCAATACAGTATACTGCCTATTCTCATTTACATAACTAACTTTTCAACTCTGCTCTCTAAACAAGATTTCATTAAGTTTTAGTTTGTAGTTAGATCTTATTGTGGCAATTATCATATGTTCTCTGTTAT
Source organism: Sorex araneus (assembly GCF_027595985.1). Lineage (NCBI taxonomy): Eukaryota > Metazoa > Chordata > Mammalia > Eulipotyphla > Soricidae > Sorex > Sorex araneus. The sequence goes on along the minus strand of NC_073303.1, from coordinate 302,574,073 downwards.
AAATAGACCTATTTTGCCCCTTCGTGGATATAAAGCAAGTTTACTTTATATTATTTGGTCCCCAAAAATGTAATTGAATGGCATATAGAATTATCAGAAAATAAATTAATAAAATTTAGTTTGTGATTAATTTCTATATGCTAATTTTTAGAGGACAAAGACATGCTATACTAAATGCCAAATGATGAGAAGTTTCTCCTGTCCTTTTTTTTTTTTTAATTGAATCACCGTGAGATAGTTACAAGCTTCCATGTTTGCTTTACAATCACACAATGATTAAACAACCTTACAGTTTTTGTTTTCTTTTTGGGTCACACCTGGTGATGCACAGGGGTCACTCCTGGCTCTGCACTCAGGAATTAGACCTGGAGGTGCTCAGAGGACCATATGGGATACTGGGAATCGAACCTGGGTCAGCCGCGTGAAAGGCAAATGCCCTACCCGCTGTGCTATCTCTCCAGCCCCTCAACCATACAGTTTTAAGAACCGATGTAGGCTTGTACTTCCATGTTGAAGATACATAACAAGCTATTACAGAGATTTGAGCAGAAAAGTGATCTGTTTTTTGACTGTGCAACAATTGTACACTGATGAATTTTAGATAGGCTATCGGGGACCTGGTAGGTGAGGAATTCCCATCAGGAAACTATTGCTGAAAACCTTGCTACTCACAAGGATATCTGGGTTCAAGTAGCAACATGGGAAGCAATGAAAGAGAGATTCAACTTTAGGAATACTTTAAAGAACAAACTGATCCATAAACAAAATCAAGAATGATATCAAATTACTTGGTGTATACATCCAGAAAGATGAGTGGTTATCACCTAAAAAAAATGAGTGAGTAATAAGCAGGTTGTGAAGGAGCAAATCAGGGCTGCCAGCTGTAACAATTATACATAATTAGAGCAGATTCAAGATAAAGTAATAGGAGCTGAAGGGATAGTACAGAGGGTTTGCCTTGCATGTGGCAGCCTGGATTTAGTCACCGTTCCTCCATATGATCCCCTGAGCACTGCGTGGCATGATCCTTGAGCACAGAGTCAGGAGTAAGACCTGAGCACTGCTGAAACAGAAACAAAAACAGAAAGAAACATTGCTCAGGTCACTAGTCTCATATAGTCTATATTTAGTCCTATGGTTATTATCAAAATAAAGGACAATGATTTTAATCATAAAGAAGTTATCTTGGACTTCAATTGCTAAGTCATAGAAATACTACATTGTTAATTTGAATCATTCTTATTCCTATGCTTGGTATTAAATAGATTAAGATGAGGTATTTGACAGCTTTTCAAGATATGGGCACAGTTATATTTAGATAAGCATTTTAACTTCCGGGTTTTAACATTTCTTCATGTTTCTAAAATAATCCATGTTTTAAACTTAGCTTGTGCATAATACAAAACTGAAAAAAACCCTCAAGAATCAGACAACAAAGCCATACACAATTGCAAGTAGCTGTCTGATAATTCTTTTAGGACCAATTTTTATGATTACACAACTAAGCTTCCATTATGTTATTAAAATCATATGGTTACTTTCATGCTTTCTTACACACCATGAATATTTATCATTTCAAAGTTCCAAAGCTTTGGGGATCAGAACAATAGCACAGCAGGTAGGGCACTTGTCTTGCAATAGTCCGACCAGGGCAGATTTGATCCCTGGCACCTCAAATGTTCCTTAAGCCTGCCAGGAGTGATTCCTGAGCACAAAGTCAGGAGTAAGTCTCAGTACTGCCAGATGTGGACCTAAAGCAAAAAATAAAAGAAACAAACAAACAAAATCCCCAAAGCTATATGAATATTTAGATAATGAAGGATACACAACACCTATTCAATCTAGGAGAAAAACATAGAATCCAATTTTTGGCAACAAGAACTTCTGAACAAAAATGACAGCAGGCTTCTGGATAAGGATATTGGCATAGTTACAATGAAAGTACTTCATTCCCTAATGTTCAATTAAAAATGAGAAAAGGCAACGAAGTAGCGAAGCCTAATGCTTCTAAGATAATTTATTATGCAATCTACACTAGTGAAAAAAAGAGCAAGATTAAGTGCTGAGTTGCTCTTCAAGCCCCTGTTCGCCTTGAACACATTATGTATAGCTTGCTTGTCTGATGTTACTTTGCTGGCTTTCTTCACACTGGTAAAGCCTATGTTCTTAAAAGCATCCTTCCTCTCTTTGTCTTCCCTCACATCTATCTAAATAAGTGTCATTCAATAAAAACGATCCTGCTTCAAAACAAAAAACAGAACAACAAAAAAAACCCTAATGTGCTAGCTTAATTACTGACAGTATTTTCCTATGTATCTCTGTACATCCAGAGATACATAGAACAATGATCATCATCAAATGTGATTAGGAAGGAACTCCTCCACATACATCAACTCCCTTTGCACGTCCTTCTAACTGAATGAACAAGTTCTGATGTATTATTCCTCAGAGATAGCTTGATAATTCAATATTTTGAAATATATATTCATAACATACATTTTTATAGGTATTTGCTAATATTGAAGATAGTTTGTTTTTCTAAAAGTAAACCCATTTAGCTGTCATTTATTATTTCTTGTAAAAACACCTCCAAAAAACATAATTAGCAGTCTGCATTTGATTACCTTCTGTTCTTAATGAAAATAAAAACTGGGTTAACAGTTCAACAACTGTTAAGTGTAACTTTTCTTTTGAGCAGGAATCAATAATTATTTATATCTTTGACATTATTGCTTTTTTTAATCCTGAAAATAGTTGTTTTCTAAATCTGAAAATGTATGTGAATTGCCTATACTCAATGACGAAGTGATAGAAAATATTTTATCCTAAAGATTGACATTAATTTTAGGAATCATAGAAGTATTATTTTATATGTCTCCATCAAGCTCATGAGGAATTGCTCAGAATTCTGTAGTTTCTTGTTAAAAAAATCATAAATTCAGGTGGCATTATTTTGAGCTAAAAATTCACAATAAAAATATAGATAAACATGCATATTTTTGTATACCAGATTGATAGAAATACTAATTCTGAACTCCTTGCAATCAAGCAAGAGTCAATAAATACAAAAAGAATGTTCTTTTCTAGGTTATTAGACCTTAAATAATTTGTCAAAATTATTATTATTTATTTTGGGAAGGATGGGCATGTACAGTTCATAAATTATAAAAACAACTCTGATTTCATGAAAGACGTCAGAAAAACTAGAACATTATGCAAACAATTCCAACTGGAATTTACGATTCCTTACTTTCCTTGGTGAGGAAACAGCAGATACAAAACCAAACATGATAGAAAATAGGTTTCAACTGCATAAAACCAAACTTGATTGGGGCAGAGTGATAGAAAAGTAGGTAGGGCATTTGCCTTGCATGCAGCATAACTGGGACCTATACCAAACATCCCATATGGTCCCCCGAGGACAGCCAGTAGTAATTCCTGAGTACAGAACCAGAGGTAATCCCTGAACATCACTGTGTATGACCCAAAAAGCCAACAAAAGAGTTTTTTAAAATTTAGAAAATTAAGAAAATAAAACCAAACTTGATAAATGACTCAAATATTATGGACCAGTAATGGAATCATCAGTTGCTATTAAACATGGACCTGATCATCTCAGTGTCCAGTAACATTGGGTTTGTGTAATGAACTATAATTTAATGTTCAGTTTTTTTTAGGAGGAGAGAAAAACTAACTGTGAAGTGCTCTCACTTTAACTTATTGACTCTCTCTTTCATATCTAATGTACACTGGCTTTCTTATTTTCCAGCTTCCTTGAGCTACAGTTGACAAATAATAAAATGCAAGTTTAATATGTGTAATGTAATTATTTTATATGTCTCTACACCTTTCAAAATTATATCAATGCATCAAAAATCTTTGTATATATTAATTTCCTTATCTATAGCATAATGATCACTATAGTAAACTTAACACATATAGCAGCCAGTGTAGTAAAAAAAAAAATGAACGGATTGAAACTATATATATTTTACTTTTGTTAGGTATATTAACAAAATATATAAGCTATCACACTATTTTCCATAGTGGCCATACCCAATTTAAATTATTATCAATGATGTGCCAGGATGCAAGGAATCTCTTTTTTGTACACAACGTACTTGCCAACTTGCTTCATTTCTTTCTTTCTTTCCTTTTTTTTCCTTCTTTTTCTTTTTTGGGTCACACCTGGTAATATTAAGGGGTGACTCCTGGCTCTACCCTCAGGAGTCACTCCTGTTGGTACTCAGGGTACCATATGAGATGCTGGGAACCAAACCCCGGTCGGCCGTGTGCAAAGCAAACAAACATTCTATGGACTGAATCATCGCTCCAGACCTTACTTAATTTCTTGACTGTTTGATAATGACTATTTTAACAACTATAGAGTGATACATTCTTGTGTGTTTGATTTATTTATGTATTCCTAATCCTACTGATTCATGCTTAAGAATATGAATCATAAACACTGTAACCATGTTACCCACATTATAATTAAATATTAAAAAGCATAACAAATATAATAATATTTGTGGGGAAGAAAATCCATCACAATTATCTCAGGTTTTTGGCACCTGAATAAAATCTTTTCTAGCAATAATTTCTGTCTCTTTCAGCATTGGTCTTTGAGTGATGTGCAACTGAATCATGGAGTTGGTAACAATCCCTTGAGGTTGATGTCATTATCCTATTAAGGGGAGCTTCCGCAGTACATCAAGGCTTTCCTAGGGTTATTCTTCTTGTCTGTAATTTTCACTAATTGGCCTTTTATTTAGGAGATATAAAGTCAGGACCCACCTCTTTTGCCTCATTAAAGCCAAGCCCTTAAATTCTCCCTCTCCTCTCCCATTATCTCCATTCCACTTTAAAAAATAATTACCATTTTAGGTATGATGTTGAGATGTCAACCAGATGTTAGATTACCATGTAAATGTTGTATTCACTTAAAAATCTTTATGTTACTGGTCCTGTATTTTAAGACAATGCAGCCATATTTATTAAAATCAGGAAAACTCTTTCTAAAGTTGCTTGCATTATGTATGTGGCTTTCTAAAGATTTTTTGTGAAGGTCAGCAAACTTATATACATAAAAAAAAGACTTTTTAAAGTCAAGAGCTTAAATTAAACATAAAATCACAATTTTTGGTAATCTTTGCTTTCAATGTTTTAAAGTCAACTTTATTTTTGGGACACTTATCCTCTTTTTATGCTTTTAGAAAAATGTAAAAATAAGATCTAAGAAAACAGGGGAATTAAAATTCCCATTGCATGTATTTGTAGCTAACCAAATAGGTTTGGGAAGATTAGTACTACCTGAGTACATATATATATATATATACATGTATATATATGTATATATATGTATGTATATATAAAACATATTAATAGTATTGTAACATGTGTATTATATTAAAAGAAGCATGAATCAATAATATTTTTAACAATATTTTTGAGCAAAAGTCTCAACAGTCTTGACTATTCTCAATTTTAGAATATAAATTTATTGGAAAGAATGTTCTCACTAAATTGTACTTGAGTTCAGAGAAGATGACAATAAAATAAGGTGGTCTCTTTATATAATGACTGGTTTTCTATTAAAAAGAGGAAAACAAACACATTCATAAAGAAGGAAGTCAGTGAGAGATGACTCTATTCCTGCATATACCAAACTGCCTAAGGTTCTAAATGTATAAAATCAAACAATGAATTTTTAAATGCAAGGAAGCTACAATCATTTAATAGCCATTTCCTTGACACTTCTATTTTATCTTCTGTTGTGAAGGTAGTGGAACTTGAAACCTGGGTCCTGTTTGATACCTCAAGGGTTGGTAAAAAAAAAAAATCACCAGGCTATTAGTCTCATACTTTTTCTATACCCCACAAATGAATGCAATTATTCCATGTCTGTCCTTCTCCTTCTGGCTCATATCACTCAGCATACTCTCCACGCCCATCTATTTATAAGTGAATTTCAAGACTTCGCTTTTCCTAACAGCTGCATAGTATTCCATTGTGTATTTGCACCATAGTTTCTTTAACCGCTCATATGTTCTGGGCCCTGATGTGGCTTCCAGATTCTGGCTATTGTGAATAGTGATGCAATAAACAGAAATGTAGCTGGAAGACTGCTTTGAAGCAAGGGGAGAGGGCGTTTGGGATAGAGAAGGGGCCATGTGACAACGGTAGTTGAAAATGATCACTCTGGGTAAGAACCATGTGCTGAAGTAGATAAAGGAACAGACATGATAACTTCTCAGTATCTGTATTGCAGCCCTTAATGTCCCAAAGGAAGGGAGGTGAGAGGCGGGAGAAAAACTGGAGACATTGGTGGTAGGAAATGTACACTGGTGGAGGGTGTGGGACATTGTCTGGTTGAAAATGGGTCCTGAGCAGCTTTGTAACTGTGTATCTCACAGAGATTCAATTAAAAGAAAAAAATTACCAGGAGGCTGAAATCGTGAGACTCAAATTTTACTAACCAGACTTAACATGTGCCTGTCAAGATAGCCGACTGGGACTGGGGAGTGGGGGGCGGTAGGTGAGGAACTCCGGGAACACTGGTAGAGGAAAGCTGGCACTGCCGTGGGGTTAGTGTTGGATCAACGCATGTCAAAAACCCAGCTATGAATAACTCTGCAATTCATGGTGCTTTATCGAGAGAAAATATTGGTGAAAAGTAATCTACTAGGAAAGAGATTATGTATGCCAGAGCAAAGTAAGTATATTAAAGGAAGAGGGCATATCGTTTACACTGACACAGTGGAGGACCCCAGAGAAAGAGATATCCTTAGCAGGTGCTTTTATTTTTTTCTTTTTGGGTCACACCTGGCGAAGAACAGGGGTTACTCCTGGATCATGCCCTCAGGAATTACTCTTGGCGGTGCTCAGGGGGATCCTATGGGATGCTGGAATCGAACCCAGGTCGGCCGTGTGCAAGGCAAACTCCCTACCTGCTGTGCTATTGCTCCAGCCCCTATCTTTAGCAGTTTTTGTGGAAGCATTGCATTGTATGACTCAAAGCTGGCTCAGACAGGAATTTTCTTCTTTCTGCCGATTAGTCAATTCTAGAAGATTTTACCCACATTGGAAGACATTGCCTTAGTTACTGATCACATGATTCAGGGGGCATGTGACTTAAAAGGCATAATCAGCTATGGTAGAGGGAAATTGGCATAGTGTTGTTCTATTTTACTTCTAACGCATTCACACCCTTGAAAAATCAATGTTATTTTACCACTTTTTTCAAAAATAAAAAATATAAATACTACCCTTTTATTATTTAATACAGGGTTTAATTTGTGAAGATTAGAGCAAATTTATCTGCCTTAAAAGTGTCAAATTGTGAACATAAACTGGAAGATAATTTTAAGAACATTCACAATGTTGTTATTTAGATTGCATTATATTCTACTCCAACTATATTATCTTGAAAAGAATAATTTTTGACAACTCTATTAGATCAGAGGAATATTAAAATAACAGATTCTCTGTGGACCTAACAGCAGTCTAGTTGATGAGCCAAAATGAAGAAAGCAAATATACACAGTCATTTTAAGAAGGTGTTATGTACAGATTTATTTACTTGTGTTATCATTTCTAATCTACTATATAGTCTCTTAAGTTTAAAGGGTATGGCTATAGACTAGCTTTAAATTAACTGTAACTATTACTACATCTCAATGTGTTTTACAGAAACAGCATAAAATACACTTACATAAGGATAAAACTAATTTACTTTTCGAAAATGACTGAACGCTCTATAAGCAGAGATGTCACTTTTCACAGTATTAAACCCAAGTGGATCCATTTCCAGGAAGTTTATGATAATCACCCTTTATCTTTAAGCAATTCCTTATGGTTAGTACATCAAAAAAGATTTAATTTCTACTTAAAGTTAGTTATGTAAATAAACCTAATGGACAAACATCAGACAAACTGTCATGTGAAAATTTAAAATTGAAAAAAATAGAAGAAAATGTTTATTACTCATTTGAATTTTCAGAGGGCATCAACTATACTTTTTGCCACATCATTTATTATGAATCTTAATAAATATCTTTAGTGTAATTAACTGGTGAAGCAAAAAGAAATGTAGCCAGCTTTGTTGGAGTTTATTGCTGGGCCCTCAAGTACAAAATATTGTCCTATACTTAAATTAGAATACAACTCTCCTTTTTTGGGTAATTTTAGTCATATTACTCCATTTTAAGGATTGATATTTGAGCTTAAAATATCTAAAATATTACATCTTATTAATAATACTTACATACCATAATACATTTTATTGATACATTTATTAATTGATCATTTTTAATTAAGTTTTCAAGCACATATAGGACATATTGATAAAATTAAATTATGAGAACTTTGTCTTTCAGATATTTTTAAAAACTATTACTGTTCATAATAAAATAGCAATGAAAAGAATTAAGGAAAATAAGAAAATGATTTCTAAACAAAGCTAAAACAATAAGATTGGTTTGCATTAACATTAAATATGTTGATTTTTTTCTTAATTTCTTTTATATTATTTTCTTCTCTGTTGGTAGAAATGTCTACTGGTCCAGCTCTTTTGGGAAATAATATGAACATGTCTCAAAAATTTAGGGATTATGCTTCTATACGTCCCAGCAATTCCACTACTGGGCATCTACCCCAAGGACCCAAGAACTCTACTCAAAACAAATAAACAAACAAAGAACATTTGCACCTCTATGTTCATTGTTCATTGTTCAATCTTGTGGCAACAGTACACATATCCAAGAAAAGATGACTGGATAAAGAAACTATAATACATATACACAATGGAATATTATTTGTCTATAAGATTAGATGAAATCATGCAAATTGCAGCTACTTGGATTTGGAGTGGTTCATGCTGAGTGAACTTAGCCAGTAGGAGAGGGACCAACACAGACTGATCTCCCTCATACCTAGAATATAGAGGAACTGAGTAGGGAAAAACAGATACATGAAGAACAGAGAGCTGGTTTCCACTAGGAAGCTCACCACAAGGGTAAAAGGGGAGATGGGGGTGAAAGCACTGGAAAAATAGTGGAGGGAAGTGAATGTATTAGTGGAGGCTATTTTTAATGCATGAACTTTTTATATAAGGAATTTTATGTATAAAACCATACTACTGCAATTTTATGGCGCTGTGCTTAAAGCTAAATATTAAAATTAAATACATATATTTATAAATAGCTATGTGAAAAATAAAGCTATGGAATAGAAAAATTGTATTCATGCAAATATTTACATATACTATATAAATGTGAATAGTTACAAGATACAGGTACTTGAACATATAAGTTTTCTTCAGGTAACATGCAAAAAAAATAGTTAATATAATTAAGGATTTGAACAAGTAGTTAATGAAAGATATTATATTATTTAAAAGCTATTTACAATGTTCTTAGCTATTTTGAAGATTACAAATTAAAATCAAATTATTATGACAACTTTTATGCTAGTAATATTATGTTTTTGGTAGAAATATAAATTGATAAGACTTTAGAGAATGTAACTTTCTACTTAAACATACAAGGTGACTTGGTAAATTAAGCCAAGTACCTAAAATAAATTCACACACATGAATTTCTCTACAAAGCATAGCTCTACAAAGTAAATATTTTATTAAAATAGCAAAAACAGGTTAATAATAGCCAAAGTTTTAGTGCTCAGATGCCTGTTATGACAGTATCCCTGCATCACTGTCATCCCGTTGCTCGTCGATTTGCTTAAGTGAACACCAGTAATGTCTCTTTTGTGAGACTTGTTACTGATTTTGGCATATCAAATATGACACGGGTAGCTTACCAGGCTCTGCCATGCGGGTGAGATACTCTTGGTAGCTCGCTGTACTCTCTGAGAGAGGCGGAGGAATCGAACCCTGGTCAGCTGCATGCAAGACAAATGCCTTACCCGCTGTGCTATCGCCTGTTATGACTAGAAGAGATAAATGCTACTTGTGTTATTCTAAAAAATAAATATTAACAGGCTCATGGGTAAATCTGTTGTTTTGTGTATAATACAGATGAATATTAATACATATTATTGAGTAAACTTGCTGGGCTCTCTGAGAGGGACAGAGGGTTGAATCTGGGTCAGTCACATGCAAGGCAAACGCCTATCCACTGTGCTATCGCTCTATGCCAGTTCCCAAGAGTTTCGCGCCCGCAAGGCAGACCCTGGCAAGCTCCTGTGGAATACTTGATATGCCAAAAAACAGTAACAGCAAGTTTCATAATGGAGACTTTACTGGTGCCTGGTCGAGCAAATCGATGAACAATGGGACAACAGTGAGACAGTGCTACAGGCTATAGTCTTAAGTCATTCTTTTTTCTTTTTGCTTTATGGGTCACACCTGGTGATGCACAGGGGTTACTCCAGGCTCTATACTCAGGAATCACTTGAAGATTACAAATTAATATTTGTATTAATATTAAGCACATCTGGCGGTGCTCATAGGACCATATGGGATGCTGGGAATCGAACCTGGGTCGGCCGCATGCAAGGCAAACGCCCTACCCGCTCAACTATTGCTCCAGCCCCGAGTCAAATTATTGAGTAAGAAATTCTAAACACCAGAGAGAATATATAGTATATATGCTGATAAAGCATCGTTTCTTCATCTTAGGCCCAATTACACTTGTGTGTTGATATGAAAATCTACTCTGCTAGTGATATCTACAATATAGCACTGTTGTCTTGTTCATTGATTTGCTCAAGTGGACACCAGTAACTTCTGCATTCTGAGACTTACTGTTACTGTTTTTGGCATATTGAATGCTCCACGGGGTGCTTGCCAGGCTCTGCCGTGCGGGCAAGATACTCTCGGTAGTTTGCCAGGCTCTCCAAGAGGGACAGAAGAATCGAACCCAGGTTGTCAGTGTACAAGGCAATGCCCTACCCTCTGTTCTATTGCTCGAGTCCAGTGATATCTATATTTATTTATATCTTTAACAAATTATATATGTCTACAAATTCCATATCTGTATCTATATTAGCATTTTGTATATTGTTTGGATAATTTATATACATAATTTATGTTATATAATATTGAAGACATACATGCAATTAAAAGAAAAGAAAAGAAAAATATTTTCAACATTAAGCAGAAAAGTGGTCTATTAGGAAAAACAAATAATAGATAATAAAAATAGTAAAAATGTCCATTTAAGACTGCTGTTAAGATGTGCAACAATCACTGTAATTCCGTTGCTCATCGATTTTCTTGAGCAGTCACCAGTTAAGATAAGTTGTGATTATTAGTGATAGTAAAGTAAAGAGACTCTAATGAAGAAATGTATTTCCTTTATGCATCTTTAAATCGATAGGCAAGATGAGACAGAATCATTTCACAGAGGGTCATAATTTTAGAATTAAATTGTTCTGATAAATTTAAGTCAAAAGTTACACTTAGGGTAGTGAAAATAATATATCCCTTGAATAAATTGTGAAAGAATGGAAATAATGATAATTTATACAGGTTGAGACACAATATGTTAAATATGTACCAGTTAAAACATAGATAATTAATACATTGAAGATAAGATGAAATTTTGTGTGTAAGGATAAGAATACACAAATGAGGGTTGTATGGATAATACAGTCTTCAATGCAGCTGACCTTAGTAGATCCCCAGCACCACAAATGATATCTTGAAACTACTAGGTATGATCCCTGAGCAAAGAACAAGAAGTGAGAACTAAGCAAAACTGGGAATGGTCCCAAAACAAAGAAAAATAAATGGAAAGAAGTAAAATCAGAAGGTAAATAAGAAGAAAGTGGAGGGAGAGAAGGAGAAGGAAAAGGAGGAGGAGGACTAAGAGGAGGAGGACAACGATGACGATTATGGCAAGGTGAAGGAGGAGAAAAACAAGAATGAGGTGGAGGAGGATGAGAAGGTGAAGGAGAAGGAGAAAGAGAATAATGAGAAGGAGAAAGAGAAGGGGAGGAAGAGTAGGTGAGGGAGAAGAAAGATAAGATGGAAAAGAAGGAGGAGGGGAAAAAAGAAGAAGGAGGAGAAAAAGAGAAGAAGAAGAAGAAGAAGAAGAAGAAGAAGAAGAAGAAGAAGAAGAAGAAGAAGAAGAAGAAGAAGGAGGAGGAGGAGGAGGAGGAGGAAGAATAGGAGGAGGAGGAGAGGAGAGGGGGAAGGAGAAGAAGGAGAAGAAGAAGAACAAGAACAAGAACAAAAAGAAGAAGAACAGAGAAGGGGAAGAAAGAGGAGGAGGAAGAAGAGGAGGAAGAGGAGGAGGAGGAGAAGGTGAAGAACAAGAACAAGAATAAGAACAAGAACGAGAACAACAAGCAGAATAAGAACAAGAACAAGAAAGAAGATGGAGAAGATGGAGAAGAATAAGGAGAAGAAGACAAAAAAGAAGAAAGATCAGGAAGAAAAATAAGAAGAAGAAAGATCAGGAAGAAAAATAAGAAGAAGAAAGATCAGGAAGAAGAAGAAGAAGAAGAAGAAGAAGAAGAAGAAGAAGAAGAAGAAGAAGAAGAAGAAGAAGAAGAAGAAGAAGAAGAAGAAGAAGAAGAAGAAGAAGAAGAAGAAGAAGAAGAAGAAGAAGAAGAAGAAGAAGAAGAAGAAGAAGAAGAAGAAGAAGAAGAAGAAGGAGAAGGAGAAGGAGAAGGAGAAGGAGAAGGAGAAGGAGAAGGAGAAGGAGAAGGAGAAGGAGAAGAAGGAGGAGAAGAAGAAGGCGGAGGAGAAGGAGGAAGGAGGAGGAGGAAGGAAGAGGAGGAGGAAGGAGGAGAAGGAGGAAAACCATGAGAAGAGAATATCATCAAAATAAGTAAGTCAGTGAAAGGACAGTGCTTGTTGGGCCACAGTATCAAAAGAAAATATTTATTCGTGATTCTCAAAGTTTTGCTACATCAAGTGAATTGTGTATGAGGAAAATTTCTATAAATACCATGAAGATTTATTTAACTCATCTTTTATTATAAACACTTTTGTTATAGTTTTTGAACAAAAGAAGAAACTAAAATGATATTGTATTTATTTATTGCCTTTTAAAATAGTTACAATTTCTATGTGTCTAGATATTATTTCTATGTAATTAGTTACTGTAAGCAGTGGTCTATAAATGTATTTGAATTATGACATAAATTTCTATTAATTCTAATGTAATAAAAATTTGTGTAAAGCAAACAAAACTTCAAAGGAGAAAATACTGTCAGGAGATGTGGTTAACAGTAACTTAATTTTTGATATTTTAAATTAACTTGAATTTTATCCTTTACATTTTATTTTCAACTTATACAAATAAATAAAATGACAACCATATAAGTAAAGAGATAGAATAGAAACTTTGGGTGAAAAATATGAAATTCTATATATTTTAGTAGAGTTTGTTTTCAGTCCTTAAAAAGTGCTATCAGAATTTTGATGGGCAATTTCATTGAATCTGTAAAATTCTTTTGATAAGATGTTTTATTGCAATATTAATTTTAAATTCCTTAATGCAGAATATTTTTATTCCTCTGTTCTCTGTTATTTCTTAAAATAGCTCATTTTCATTTTTAATTTTACATCTTTCACATCATTTACTTTGTTTCTATGATTTTTTTAGTGCGTGAAGTGCATTTTTTAAATTTCTTTCTTTTATCTCATTATTTGCAAGTACAAATATAGCATATTTTTGTGCATTTATTTTTTAGTCTCTTACATTGATGTATTGGCTTACTTCTTCTAAGCATATTTTAGTAGAGTTTATTAGGACTCCTATGTAGCTAATTATATCATTTATAGTGGTAATTTCATTTCCTTTTCTATTCAAATCCTCTTCTTTCTTTCTCTCTCTCTCTCTCTCTCTCTCTCTCTCTCTCTCTCTTTCATTCTCTCTCTCTCAGAAAAGTGGACATGCTTTCTTTGTGTCTGATCTCGGAGAAAAGGCTTTTGAGTATATACTTACTTGGGGCTTGTTGTAAATTGCCAGTACTATCTTGAGGTATGTCTCTTTTATTCCTATCTTTTTAGTTTTATTCATCATATCACAAATGGCTCTTGAATATTGTTAATATTTTTATTCATCTACTGATATTCCTGATATGATTATGTCAATTTTATCTTTACTGGATTATGATGTCGGATCCTTTTGATATATCATCAGATTCAAATGACTAAGATTGTGTCGAAGATCTTTGCAACAATGTTTATGAGGAATCTTGCTCACTAATTTTGTATTTTCAGTAATCTCTGTCTTGGATGTTAGGGTAATGGTGGCTTAATACAAACTTTTAGGAAAAGTTTGTCATCTCTACCATTTTCCTTTAAAATTTTGAGTTTGAGGAATTCAGATAGCAAATCTTGTTTTAAGCTTTGATAGTACTCACTAGTAAATCTGTCCAGATCTGTGCTTTTGTTCCTGGGTAAATTTTTAATCACTGTTTTAGTTTTCCTACTCTTTATTGATATATTCAAATTTTGTACATTTTCCTGATTCAGTCTTTGGATTTTGTATGATCCTAAGAACTCATTTATTCCTCCCAGGTTTCCCAGCTGAGTGCCATAGAATTATTCTTAATAGCCTTTCATGATCTTTTGGATTTCTGATTATCTGTTGTAACTTCTCCCTTTTGTAACTAACTAGATTTGTTTCTCTCTTTTCTTTCCCATGAATATTAATAGGTAATACTAAGTTGTTTTACTCTTCCAAAAATTTAATCTTTATATTATTATCATTGATTTTTACTCTAATTGTTATTATCTCTTCAATCTGCTTAATTAGAAGATATGTTATATTCTTTTTCCACTGTCTCAAACTGTGAAGTTATATTATTGATATGACTTTTTCTGTTTGGTTCCTACTGTAAGTCTATATGTCCCCCTCCCCACCCCAAACACACACACACACACAAATATACACACTGTACTAATATTACTGTCATGTGAATTCTGATAGCTTTTTTCGTAATTCTACTTATTTCTAGTGTACAGTGATGTCTTGTGAGGATTTCTTAAATGCTTGCAAGAACAAACTGGTGACTTGCTCTGATTTGTGCATATATGGATGAAAAACAGTATTTGTGGAAACAGAGTCCTTTAACTGCAATTGAACCGGGTCTGGGCTCTTGCCCAGGACTTAGAGTTTCTGGTGTCTTGCTGATGAAGAGGTGATACAGTCCAGCTAATATGAGCATAGGCAGGATATTGTGATCACTTAGACCCAATGATAGCAGTTCAGCTGAGTTTTGTATCTAAGAGCATAGTAGGGCAGTTATTGAATTTTTCAGTAATAATTTGAGAATGGCCGCTCTAAACCGAGACCCAACAGGCAGGGCTCACCTTTCTGGTGTCTTCTACCTGTTGCCGTTTCTGGGCTGGCAACTAACGGTTGCCCTTTGGAAAATTGCTACTGCTGGAGTGGAAAACACACCGTTTTTGTGGGTAGTACCCATTCTGTCTCTTTATGACACTGTGAATACAGGAACAGAGCTGAACACTTTTGGATCCTTTGCATCAGTTGTCTGCTTAAGTTAGAAATTACGACCGTTGTTCATACTTTGTGGAACTGTCTCCACAAAGTGTTTTGGCTCAAGACATTTAGATTATATGAGGCTCAAACTTCAACCTTATTATGAGTTTTTTGGGTTGGTGCTGAGACCGTGGGGCCAGGCCACGGCTGAGATTCCTGCCAGGAGAGCCTGGGCTGCCACCTGCTGGGTGGCGCTCACTCCAGGAATGACTTTTGAATGTCTAGCCAGATGCAATTAACTTCTTTTGTAGAGTTTAATGAGTCCTGATACTCTAAAATTAATGAGTTCTAGGACAACATAAAAATCTATGGGCCTAAGTGTTCAGCACCTCAATGCAAACTTCTGGCGGAAGTGTCCCTGTCTACTCTGGCAGAGAGTTCGCTGGGGTAGAGCCAAGGGCTATTGGGTGAGATTCCCACGGGTAATAGCTGCTCCATAGTCAGACTGGGAACACAAGCTTGTTGTGTTGGATTTGAAAATGTCCAAGTCTATTTTTGACTAGGCAAGTGCTGGTATAAAAATGATGTTCTATAAGTTCTTTTGTGTGTTTGTGGCATATAAATTTTGTTTTGATCCCTGCAAGTTAACAGATAATCATTTATTACAAAGATATCTTGCTGAAGACTTCAGACTTTACAAGATTATGTTAACTTCAAATAGAATAATTTTACTAGTTTTCAATATAAATACTTTAAAATGATTTAATAATATTTTTTGCTAAGTTGTCTGCTTAAAATGCACAGTGCTATGCTGAACAACAACCCAAAAATATCGTAATGCTGCATTTCCTTGTCTTCTTCCAAGATTTGAGAAAATATTTTTCTCTTTGCACAATAAGTTTGATGGTAGTCATGGTTTTCTGTGCGGTGTCTTGTATTCTTAGCCATGTTTCATAATAGACTTTATTAAGGTTTAACTAAGAAAGAATGTTGAATATTGTGCAATGTTTTGTCTTAGTATTTGATGGACTATATGATTATATATTTCATTTTGTTATGTGGTATGCCTTATTTTTTTATTTTTTTTTTTTTGCTTTTTGGGTCACACCCAGCGATGCTCAGGGGTTACTCCTGGATTTGCAGTCAGGAATTACTCCTGGCGGTGCTTGGGGGACCATATGGGATGCCGGGGATTGAACCCGGGTCGGCCGCTTGCAAGGCAAACGCCCTACCCACTGTGCTATCGCTCCGGCCCCTTATTTATTGATTTTCAAATATTTAATTACCTTTGCATCACTGGGATAATTTCCATTTTATAATAGTATAGTTATTTTACTCTTACTAATCAAAAAAACAATTCATCATGAAGAGAAAGAAGAAATAATATAGGTATGATTAAAAAGTAGAATTTTTTTTCTCAGAACGATGCTAAACAAATGAACTATGAAGAGAACTGAAGGCAACATTAAGTATCAGATAATTGTTTATATTTATAAACACTGAATTATCAGTGAATTGGTCAGAATGTGACTGTACAGTTTGTAGGACTGTTGCCTTACATGCAACCAACCCAGGGTAAACTCAGATGGTCCCCTGAGCCTGCCATGAAAGATCTCTGAGCAACATTGTGTGTGGCCCACCCAAGCCCCTCCTAGAAAACCCATTTCTAGTAGTGGGTGTGGCATTGGAAGATTAAACTCACGAAACTTTATCATTAAAAGTATTGTATTGTAAATCATAGTGCCTCCATAAAAATTTTTAAAAATCCAATGAAACCAATTCAGCAATAAAATTTTGATATAAAATCACATACATAAGGATGAGCATAATTTTAATGTTTTACTCAAAATGAAGATATTAGATTAAATAGAAATTGTGTTTTATTGGGTATTATGTAAAATGAAAATCAGAAGAGAAAAGTAAAGGAAGCTAATAGCAAAATTTTTAAAAATAATATATGGATTACAGAGACCAAGAATAAAACATTAAATAATATTGATTGAGGAACCATGTCAAATTGTTAATATTAAAGTAAGATATTTTTCTTGTGTTCTTTGGGTTTGGGGTCATACTAGCCTATATTCAGGGCTTATTCCTAGCTCTGCACTCTAGATCATTTTTGGAAGTATGCAGAGAACCATAGAGGATTCTAGGGATAGAACCCAGGTCATGCCACATAAAAAGTATATTTACCAGCTCTACCATATCTCAGACCCTCAAAGTTTTATTTAACAGCATAGTGAAGTCAAAGAAAGAGAGTATTCCTTTGAAAATACATGAAATAATGAAATATCAATTCTGTTGGTGGGATTTTAAAACAAAGATGATTAGAGAAGTTGATTCTGACACAATGGTTTGCCTATAGTAAATATAGGACTGGAGTGATAGCACAGGGGGTAGGGTGTTTGCCTTGCACGAGGCTGACCCGTGTTCAATTTATCCGCCTCTCTCGGAGAGCCCGGCAAGCTACCAAGAGTATCTCACCTGCATGGGAGAGCCCGGCAAGCTACCTGTGGCTTATTCAATATGCCAAAAACAGTAACAACAAGTCTCACAATTTCACATTACTGGTGCCCGCACGAACAAATCGATGGACAACAGGAAAACAGTGTGTAAAAAACTAAGGCACGCCGACGGGGATGTGCACTTGCGGGCTCTCTGGGCTGCTCTGTCTCACCGCCTGCGTTCAGTGCTCTGGAACCACTGTGTATGTGTATGTGATCAGGATGGCCAGTGGTCAAGGACAGGCGAAGGAAGAACGATGACCAAGCTGGTTGCTGATTAGTTACCGTTTATTCAATCTTCCATCTTTCTCCTCTCCCGCACTCCCAGCTCCGTCCTCTCTCTGGATCAACTGCAGCCTTCTGGATTCTTCCCTTCACTAGTCTCTCCCCCTACTTGTCTCTCTCACCTTGCCCTCTAGGCTACACCCAGCCAGGTAGCAAAATCAACATAAGAAAGCCCTTCCTGAGGGCCTGGCATTCCAAAGCCCTCCCTGACTCTGAAGGTGTTTTTCTCCTTTCCTTAGTCCAAGCACTCATTAACATCTTAATACTAGTTATTTTTGTATGAACATAGCAAGAGATACATTGAGGCTTGCAAGGCAGCTCTCCTGGCAACATTTTGGTACAGACTCAGACTACAGCACTCAGGCCAGATTAATCATTCTTCACCCTAGCAGGGTCCAAATCTAGTTATCATTGTTTGGATTATGACAACATTTGTCCATGATCAAGCTCTTAACTATAGTTAAGCATTAGGCCCATCTCAATGCCAGGATAGCACACAACTCACCACTTGCCCTGGGTCCATCTCGTTCCTTGTCGGGACCCTGCTTTTGGGGTGCTAGGAAGTAAGGGCAGCTGAGGCTTAGGTCGAGAGTACAGATGCCCAGGAGAAAAATATCATGTAGAGTCAAATGACTCCCAGGTTACAAAAGCAAAGCATTTACTAAGTATTCCTGTGTCCATACAAAAAGGACATGGCTTTGAATAAACTATGCAAAGGATTCAAGGAGAAGAGAAAAAACAATATTTACAAGTCAACAGAACACTAAGAAAGAAGCTACAAATAAACAAAGAGGAATAGGAGCACTGTGATGGGAGTAACCCAATAAACCTAAACTACCTGAGGCTATGTAATCCTACAACAGTGCAACAGTGCTACAGTGCCATAGGGGGTTATAGACTGAGTAAAGCCAGATAATACTAATCAACATAAACACACACACACACACACACACACACACACATATATGATAATGCTAACTAACCAAGAATTATGATAGGGGTATTAGTGGAGACAAGAAGAAAAAACAAGTACCAAAATATTTAAGAAATAACAATAGTCATGAGGGGATTTGTAGATAATCTCAACAGAGAAATTTCAACTAAAGACTAATAACAAGAAGTGCATTGCATTTATAAGTGTCTCTTAGTTTCTCCTTTAATTATTTTAGTATTAAGTAAAAAATTATTTAATAGTAGTAAGAGTAATTTGATCATTTAAAACATAGGATACTCTAAGAAATTCAAAATTTCCTATTTTGAAAGTCATGGTGTAATAATTATGGCTATCTAATGAGACTCAAAATGCAAACAGCAACTGCATTTTACATCTATAAGCATCAATTCTTTGTAATTATAGCTATGAAATTGATCACATTTATTGGTTGTGAAACTCAATCCAAACTTAACTAGTGCATTAAATGAACATTAAAATCATGTTACTTAAAGTATGATGAAAATTAAACATTAAAATTGCAAAGATTAATTAGGTGACTAGTCAAAATAATGCAAGAGTTAGAAAATGCTATTATCATTTTAAGAAAATAATTCTGATTTATCACAACTATGTTTAGCCTGTGAATAAAGGCTCCATGCATAGTCTACTCATACTACTAAAACATTATAACATTATGTTCTTAAGTTATACAAACAGTGGTATTAAGTACATTATAAATAAATTGACTGAATTTAGGAATTTGTTATACAAATACTAATGTCTAAATTGGAAAAATGATTATTTCCATCTTTAGACATTTAAGCAACTAAACGACTTAGATAACCATGAAAATATAATAAAGCAAGCATAAAAGGCAAATCTGAGACTCTGTAACATTTGTAATATCATGTGAAATTATATAAGACCCTGAGTCTCTGATGAGGATCGTAAAGCTAAATTGACTTAATTAAGGCAAACTGGACTTATTACACCATAAACATTGATTGGCAAATATTAATGCCAGAAATTGATCTTGTGAGTCACAGGAAATCAGTGACATGTCTTTGAAATTCTGTCAAATATTGTTCTTATATTTAATGTATTGCTAAATGCAAATACTATTTAATCAAATTGTAAATAACATAGTATGTAGGTATTTATAGAGTCTATCCCTCCTTAAATCATTAAAAAAGTAATGATTTTCTAAGTCATCCTTGCCTTTCATGATAAAGTGGGGCGCTCAAGACTTATCTCATAATAAAGAAGGTGAGGCAATGCAGAGAAAAGTGATTACTCACTGATGTATATTAGATCAATATTTTAAAGTTTATGTTAATGAAAAATAGTTCACTACATGATATATCTATATGTGTATAATGTCAAGCATATTGGCATATTTTAGCAATGACCACACTTTATTTATTTATTTATTTTAGTTTTTGTGACAAACCTGGCAATATTCAGTGTTTTCTCTTGACTCTGTGCTCAGGCATCACTACTGGCAGGGTCCAGGGGTCCATATGCAGTGTTAGGGATCAACCTATGTTGACTGAATGCAAGACAAGCACTGTGCCCTCAGTACTGTCTCTCAAGCTCCTGACCACAATCCAATTTAGAGTGTTTAAGTCATTGCTAAAACAAATTGAATGCCAGTTAGCAGTCAGTCAATCATCATTTACTTAAACCCACAGCTTTAAATAGTCAATAAATCCTTTTCATTTGTATAGCTCTCCCCCACCATACTTTGTCCTGTAACATATATAGATAGAATTGTAAAGTGTACATAATTTTTGTTGCTGGATTTTTGAAAGAATCAAGTTTTCAAAATTTGCCAATTTTTTTTAACATTTTCTCTAAATTTTAATTTTATGGTGGATGCATTCATTTATTAGTTGTTGATATTGGAGTAGTATCACTTTTGAATTTGAAAAATAGTTATGAATAATCATATTTTTAGGAAACATGTTTTCTTTTTTAATCTGCGTGTATACTTAGGAATAAAGTATGCCTTTTGATATTATCTTTATTACTTAAAATAGGTGCCATATGGTCCAAATTACAAAAACTTTGTTTATTTTCATGACCAACTAAATAGGGTTAAAATTTCTCCATATACTTGTCAACATCTGTTATTGTCTGCCATTTAGTTTCTGGGTATAGTATAAAGAGTAAGTGGTATTTCAATATGATCTTCGTTTGAACTTTAAGAAGGAGTTTAAAAATGAATCATCCTCAAATAAAATCACTGACTTTCAATTTTCGCATAGCCTGGCCGTAAATCAAGCTGAGGTCCTCATTCATAGAATTCATGCTCTCTAGCCAGAGACAGAGAGCCCTGTCCACCTATTGGACAACATGGCGAGAAAAACACCGGATGATTTTCTATTTTTAATCGGGCTATATTTTTCATTTTTACTTTATAAGAGCATTTTTAAGTTTTTTCACTTTTATAATGTTTTCATTTTTGTTGTTTTGAGGGTCAAATATCAGCAATGACTGTTCTAATAGGGTCAGAGTAATAGTACTATGTGAAGGGCAGTTGGTTTGCAAACAGCTAACTCTGGTTCAGTCCCCAGAAGTCCATATGGTCCCCAAATACAGCCAGGAATGACCCCTGAGAACAGGCAGGAGTAGGCCCTAAGAACCATTGGTAAGGCCCCAAAATAAAAATAAGATTAAATAAATATAAATAGTAATTCTACTGTTTATTTTAATATATTTATGTTTAAATAATTATATTCACAAAAAAATTATCATGATGATAGAGTTTCAAATTGGATTCTTCTACCTTGAGCCCTTTATTTCTTATATGTTACATAGTGACACAACTAATAAATTTATCAAACTTATACTGAAGTATTATTACTAATAAATACATAATTTATTAACCATTTTTTCATGTCTAATTTATCGATCAAATCTGTGATATAAAGTGACATTTTTATATATATATATACATATATATTTAGGCTAGTCATTAATTTCAAAATTTCTCAGTGGTTCTTAGCTCTTTTAAAACAAAATTGTTGAAGAGTCATAATTCACAAAATTACTGATAGTTGTGTTTTAGGCATACAAAAATTCTACATCAATCGATCACCTGTGTTCCCTCCAATAATATTTCCAAATTCTCTCCCATCCCAACCCCTACTCCTCCCCCCCACCCCATGAATTTAACAGGCAAACTACAAAGTTTCATTGGTTGCTGCTTAGACTTCATTGGTTGCTGCTTAGATCTCATGCTTTCAGTTCTGCTGAATCTGTGTTTTGTAAACACGGCTACATATTGCTCATTCACATCACTGGTATAACTAAAGCCCTAATATGTGTTTACCCATAACTTCTCTTTCTTAGCTTTTTTATTTTTTGACCCTTATAGGTTTATGGCATGATTATAAGGTGTGGTGCAGAGATTTATTTTATTGGTAATTATAACGTCTTTGCCTAATTTCATATGGAGTCTAGACTCCAATTAAACAAGCTTTGTGCTTAATGGAAGGAAGATCATTATGGAGACAAATACAAGTTCATTCATATGCTATCAATAATATCTTTTCTCAATAGAATATCACTTTATATTGACCTTTAACACCTTAATGTGATTGTGTTCATGAATTCCTCCATTGTTAATTACTCTGAAATGTTTGTTAAAATTCTCATTGACAGAGAGTTCACTATACACACTTCACATTTTATTTTATAAATCAAACTTTCATTATTCAGAAACAAAAATAATAAGTGACTATTTGCTTTTTCAAATGACATAAAAGAATACCAGGTAATAGCTGTCTTATACTAACAACAGCTGAGGAAGGACTCTAATATCATACAGATCTCAAAAAAGGCCTTATTAAACGAATATCTGAATAAAGTGATTTTAAATAATTAGATGATCAATGTAACGTAGATATTTCCATCTGAAGGTACCACAATATCCACTGAAATAAGAATGAAGTCATTTAGGGTCCCAATTCCACAAAACCCTCCAGAAAACAAATTAACAAGCCTAAGCAGGGATATCCAAGGTAAAAAGAATCTCTTCCCAACTATCCAATAAAAAGAAACAATGCAGTTGCAATTTGGTATGAACTGCCATTTACATACCTGCAAGATTTGGGTTTGAAAAATCAACTTCATTTCTAGTAATATCACTGTATCACTGTATCACTGTCATCCTGTTGTTCATTGATTTACCCAAGCGGGTGCCAGTAACGTCTTTATTTGTCCCAGCCCTGAGATTTTAGCAGCCTTTTCTTACTCATCTTTCCCAACGATTGGAGGCTCTTTCAGGGTAAGGGGAATGAGACCTATTATTGTTACTGTCTTTTCTCATATTGAATACGCCACAGGGAACTTGCCAGGCTCTACTTTGCGGGCCAGATACTCTCGGTAGCTTGTAGGACTCTCCCAGAGGCATATATATTTATTTCCCTCTATGATTATATGTCGGATAATATATGTTTCATTATCACCAAAATCCTTTTAAGTAATGATAGTTCAAGAAAACACACCGTGTGAGCTGTAGTGTGTCAGTTAACTCGTAGCATCATTTATTTTGGATCTTTACAACTCAGAGGTCCTGGCACTCAACTGTCTCCTGACTGGATATGAAGGCTGCTTCCCAAAGTCACATGGTGACCAGTGATCAGCACAAACCACAGAAAACACAGATGCTTGGTGTCCACAACCTCTGGGGCCGTTGCCAAGAGACTTTGTTGGGGACCAAAATATCCCAGAAATTTCCATTTCTATCTTCAGATCCAGGCTGGAGCGATAGCGCAGTGGGTAGGGCGTTTGCCTTGCACGCAGCCGACCTGGGTTCAATTCCTCCGCCCCTCTCCGAGAGCCTGGCAAGCTACCAAGAGTATCTCACCCGCACAGCAAAGTCTGGCAAGCTCCCCGTGGCGTATTCAATATGCCAAAAACAGTAACAAGTCTCACAATGGAGACATTACTGGTGCCTGCATGAGCAAATCAATGAACAACATTATGGCAGTGATACAGTGATTTCAGACCCAACTGAAATTTATTATTTATTTTTATTTATTTATTATTTTTTAAATTTTATTTTCTGTTTGGGTCATACCTGGCAATACTCAGAGGTTATTCCTGGCTCTTCACTCAGAAATTACTCCTGACAGTGCTGGGGGACCATATGGGATGCAGGGGATTGAAGCCGGGTCAGCTGCATGCAAGGCAAACGCCCTACCTACTGTACTATGATTTGGGCTCCCTATTATTTATTTTCAGATGAAATAATTTTTATAACAGGGCATGGAGTGATAGTGCAGCAGTAGAGATCTTGACTTGTCTGCTGCCAGCATGGGTTCAATTCCCAGCACTCCATATGGTGCCTGAGCTGGCTAGGAGTGATCCCCAAACACAGATCCAGGAGTAATTCCTGAGTACTACCGAGTATGACCCCAAACCACATGTATATATTATTTAAAATATATATTATTTTATAATATATAAAGAATATTAATTTTTATTCATAAAATGTATTGTGTGTGCACGCAAGCATGCATATTTGTATATATAAAATAGCATATGAATATCAAGTTAAGCCTTTTACTCTTTAGTTTTAGGGAATTTTTACAGAAACACCTATGGTATGTTGAATTATTTTCACATTATAGCATTACATAAATTCTATTAAGTAGAAGAAGTTGGGATAATTTTTCCATAAAGTATTAGAACTGGAGTCCCTATTTTTTCCTTTGAGGTGTGTTGCTTAAAAAAAAAAGTTGAAATTCTCTGGTTTAAAATGCTGTTATGGTCTCATGCATACAATTCCAGCACCACACCTGTCCATGATCTACTTTCAGCTCACATCTCCCATCCCACAATCCTAGGGAAAAAGAAGATGGGTGGCCTCACCTTCCCCAATGTCACAGTTTTCCTAACAGACCTAACTCATGTACTCAATAAGCAATGGAATCAGTGTATCTCTGTTGCTTTTTTCTTGTCTGGCTTGGTTCTAGAGTTGAAAAACTGAGTATAAACTCAGATTTAGCTCCATTTTTTTTTAGTGCTCAGAAAGCAGGGTTCAGGAGGTCTAGGGTCAATGACTTAATACAAGGGCCTGATAATGTGGCACTGCTCTGGTCCTCCAACCCTGGTTGTGTTCAAGGGTGGTGTGCTGGGCTACATCTGGTTATGCTCCAGAGACAGAGTGGTTTGGGAACTGATACCAGATCAGTTGCATGCAAGTATGTGCTTCACACCTTGTGAAATTTTTTGTGGGCCCCTAAGTGCATTTTTTGGTAACCCTTATTTAGTTCCAATTATATAATAGTACTTATTTAGTTCCAATAATACAATAATTTTAGCAGTTTCATAAAAATACCCAACATTTCTTTCTTTGTAATGGGATTATCTCATTTTAATGCGTTTTGGTTAAGATTGGTCAATCTACTCAAATTTCTTCAGTCAAGATATATCGTGTATGATTGCTCCTGTGATTAAGACCATAATGCTGTGTACTAGTATTATTCAAAACTGACGTTTTCCACCTTTTCTCTTTGACCAAGAACGGCACTGTGAGTCAAACATATTGCAAACTTTATCTTGGCTATACTTACAAAATTTCGATTTGCATTTTATGCTATGATTCTAACCTCCTAGATATTTAGTTTCTTCAGATGAGAAGTGTGGACTGCACCAATTTTAAAGGTTAATAGAAAGGTTAATTCCTGCAATTTAAAGCTTCTTTTTTAAGAAGCTCAGAAAAAGGGATAAGTATTATTCTAACTGTTTGGTCCCTTGGTCATGGGCCTAAGCTTTGGATTTAGAATCTGATTAAAACATATCATTTTTCACTTTACCTGTCAATTGCTCTCATAGTGAATAAATAAACTGAATACTAGAGTCTGCATTTATTTAAAAGTTCCATCAGATTTAGTCTCTTTTCTATGACTGTTCCAATTTCATTTTTTTTAAAAAGTGTTTTTTAGTGTGTCTGGACTACAACATACTGAATAAAATTACCATTAAAATAAGTTCTGTCTGCCTTAGATTGATGAAGTAATTTAATAATTGCAGTGATTTGAAATATCTTCTGATGAGCATATCCTTAAGGTTATCATGAAAACAAAATTTGAAAAAGTACTTTGCAAGCTAAAATTAAATTTCATTAAAATATAGAAATTAATAAATTTTATGTTTTCTCTACTGGAATAGAGAACATTACTTTTGACTTACTTTCTGGGTAAATTTAAAAGTATGATTAACTGGAACTGAGCCAGCTTTATTTTACAGCAAACTTTTTTTTTTCAAAGTTGAAAGTATATTGGGTTCTTTGAAGATCTAAAGACTTTTCAAAGTTGTTGTGAATTGCTCTTCAGGTATTGAAATAAGACGGCTTTTTTAAATGGAATAAACTTGAGGTTCATTTAAATGTGTTTGCTCCACATATATGTTGCTATATCTGAGTATGTTTAAAGTGACTATGGAGTTTTTTACTAAATTTTTGCAAATAAATTAAGTCAGATTTTATATGATAATTTTTATTTTCTTAAAAAATATCATCATAAAACAAGTATAAATGTAAAATTGTATAATTTTAAATATAGTCCAAATACTACATTGGGCTGGAATGATAGCACAGTGGATAGGGTGCTTACCTTGCACGTGGCCGACCCTGGTTTAATTTCTCCGATCCTCTCGGAGAGCCTGGCAAGCTACAGAGAGTATATTGCCCACATGACAGACCCTGGCAAGCTACCCGTGGCATATTCAATGTGCCAAAAACAGTAACAAGTCTCACAATGGAGACGTTACTGGTTTCCGCTCGAACAAATCGATGAGCACGGGATGACACTGACAATGACAGTGACTACCATTGGATTGAATATATTGAAAATAATATGTATCAATGTATAACCACAGAAGGTCCACAACAATATATTCCATGCTTAGTACTGGGTAACACAGATGCTTATTCTTTGTTTTCTTTTTTGAAACTAAATATATAAATTATAAATAGTCAATATTTAGTATATAAATATGGATATATATTATAAAATGATTAACTTATGAGTGTTCATATTCATGTTCACTAACTACCCCAAAGTTAGACTAGAGAGCAAGCTAGGATTAAATGTAGAGAAAAGCAGCAAATATGAAAGACAGAATCTTCTCCTCTTCCCAGAAGTCAGTAAATGTGAACTTTCCTGATAGCTTCATAGTGATTATCAGATGTGGATTTGATCAGTTTAGCAATTCTCATGGGGACAAACAAGACATGAAAACAATACTATCTATAAAAATTAAATGGCATAAATGTAAAGATTTATTGTGATTTGTGAAGAAAAAATCACTAGATTGTTTCACTGAAATAATGGATAAAGTGAAAATTAGTATATCACTGTATCACTGTCATCCCATTTTTCATCGATTTAGTCGATCAGGCGCCAGTAATGTCTCTATTAGTCCCAGCCCTGCGATTTTAGCAGCTTCTCCTTATTCATATTTGTGAACAATTGGATGCTCTTTCAGGGTCAGGGGAATGAGACTTCTTATTGTTACTGTTTTTGACATATCAAATACGCCATGGGGAGATTGCCAGGTTCTGCCGTGCAGGTGGGATATTCTCAGTAGCTTGTCAGGCTCTCTGAGAGGCATATATATCATCATCATCACCATCATATATATATATGTCTCTATGATTTTATGGAAAATGGATAGGGAGTGTCTTATGATGTCTACATGAATATGTTCACTCATGGGTGAGGCTCGGCACAATTGTGTGGAAAGAGGCCTAGAGTATGGTGGCAGTTGGGTAGTGGAGGTCGGCTGCCAGGACTGGGTCCCTTGGGGTGGGGAGGGCTCATACCCGCCCTCCTCTGGGATACCCCATGTGGAAACAACCTCTGGTGCGTAGTCTGTTGGCATGGTTATGAGGCCCTCATTTTATGCTCCCTTCCAGGAGAAGAACCAATGAGTTCTGGAGGGAGCCGATGAGGAGATTATCTGTCACTGGCAGGAGGTGGCTTATGGGTGTGACCCCTGGGTGGCTGGAGACTGGGGGAAGAAGGCAGAGGATCTCCCCTCCCAGGTCCCGGTGAGCCCAGAGTCCAAGATCACAGACTTCCACATTACTTTGTGAAATAGTAAAATAGTGAAAGAGAAAATAAAGAGCATTTAATAATGTGAAGTATGTCTTTAATCCTCATTTTAGTTTTTTAAACAATGCTAGTTAAAGAGAAATGCCTGTAACATGGGAAATTCAATGCTGTTTGAGCTGAAATGCATAAATATCTAAGATTCACAGGTATATATAATTGCATATATATATAAACATCTGTATATTTTCCCTATTCCATATTTATATGGTAAATTTTAATTGTGAATGCATAAATACTTCTTAAGTGAAGACACCAAGACTTCATTTCAGTGTTTCTCAGAAATCTCCAAAAATCATAATTTCTTTATTCATTACTATATACTCCTAGTATCACTTAGATCATAATAATAGCCTCATTTCCCCCCTAAAAGGAAACAGATAGATATTATTTAATAAAGTAATATACTAGAGCACATTTTTCAATGCAAAATCCAGGAGGAAGAAATAATATCCTTTCAGAAGGGTAAACCAATGATATATATATATATATGTATATATATATACAATGAGCAATAATGAGACAGCTTCTTTGATTATAAATGAATGGGAATGATAAGGAAAAATGTGGGAATCCAATGATAATACAAGATTTAAGAACACTATTGCAGGCAATTAAGCACTAACAAATTATTTTATGCCAAGACAATATCCAAATATATATGAATATATAGAGATAAATTATATATAAACATACAAAATATAGACACAAAATATACAAAAATGCATATAAAAGTAAATATGGAAATTTAGAGGGTGGTTTTGGAGTGAATTTTATTTGGGTAATGCTCTCTTCCCAAGCTGTATATAGTCTTAATATTTTAAAACACATTCACATGATTCAGCATTTTTCAAACATAGTTTATAGCTTGGAAAAATTCTATGTGCTTTTAATTTTCTTCTTCAAATTTTGTTTGAATATTTTTCACATTTTTATTTAGACCATAAAACTTTATCTAAAAATTACGAGGAATATTACTAATGTCTAGCATAGTATTTAGGCTTCTGAAGTAAAAAAACATGGTTATTTGAACTACAAAAGGTTTGTTTTCATAGATCGCCCTCACCTTGGTTTATGAGAAAAAAAATGACATTTCTACTTAGACATTATAAAAAGGCGCACAATTAAAAGCTTGAATAATTTAATTTGGGTTTTCTCATTTTTTTATCTATAAATACTTAAGAAGATATGTATGTAATGGATGGGAAAAGAAATAAATAATAAAAATCTGAAACAATCTTTCAGTATAAGGATGCTTAATACCTTAGTTGCTATAAAAGTTAATGAGGATGTCAAGTTACTTTGAGGTTCAACCCCCAAAGGACATTCTCAATTCTGCCAAAAAGCAAAAGCTATGCATGATAATGAGCATCTCTCAGGGAGATAAAACAATGATGCTGGTAGAAGATGCATGGCTCAATTATGTGCAGAATAATGATAAGCCTTGAAACCTGTATACTCTCCTAATTGGATTACACTGCAATTGTGTGTACTACAAATAGTGTAGAACACTCATTAAGGCAGAGGGGGGAAAAAGCTAGCTTGTTTTAGTTATAACTCAAACATTGTGATTTTAGGTAAAAAGTAATATCTAATGCAAACAGTTTCACATATTTTCTCATAATGTTTTCTCGCATCTTGTTGACAAACCATTGGGCTTGAGATAAGTTTAATTAATTCTATGCATCATGGTAAGTTGTAAAAACAGTAAAAGTGGATGAAAAATGAAATAAGCATTTCTCTTAATCATAAAAGTTTATCTATAAGGGACTGTATTGAAAAAAATTGAAAGCTTGAGTTATTTGCTTTTCTCTAGTAATTCTATTTATATTATATTACTGATAAAGAAGTCACAATGCTTTTTTAAAATTGATTTGTTTCATTCATCTCATTCTTATCCTTAAACCTTTTAGAAAGATTCTGTTGACTAAACTTTGATTTACAATATTATTAAAACCAAAGAGTTTGGTTTTAAGACTCCATATGTGTGTTACAGTAAATCTCATCCACAGTCAAAATTTTAGTGTTATCTTACCACCAAAGTCTTTCTGTTTGTATGATATATTTCTATCATACAAAGGAAGACACCAAAACTCATTCCATCAAACCTCCATTCTTTTCCTCTAGACACCCCCGATAACCATATATTTCACCAAGGGTAAGTTTTTATGCCAGACCATTGGATTGACTTATTATTTAATATTACATGTTAATAAAATAAACATGTAACATTAAATAATTAAACATAATAAAATAAAATAAAAATTTTGATCACAGAGGCAATGGTTTCACTTTTTAATGGCAGAGTATAGTTCCATTCACTATAATTTCTTAAATACTTCTTTTTTGGTGAACATTTCAAGTGATATCCAGTGGTTCTCAAGCATTATTCCTGACTTTGTGCTCACTATTTCAAATTGGTCATTATTTTCTTTACTTTTATCTACAAACATATTAATACAGATCAAAACTCTATTGTGAGCATTAACTTTATTATAGTCATAGATATTTAGAAGTAACTCTTTACTGATAGAGTCAATAATTGTAAAACTAAAACTTATTAGAATGACTGGATCAATGAAAATTATTCATCAAGGCACATGAATATTATTGGGTGCTATCTACTTTTTACACTATAATTATTATACATTTAAAATTCAAAGCAGTTAACTTGAACACCAAAACTTATTTTGTCTCCCTGTCTTGGGTTCACTATAATTTTAGTTCTTTGAACTTATGATTTGTATGCTAACTAGACCCTCCATTATCTGCCTGTTCTAATTCACTGTTTTGACTTTCATAATCACTTTGTTTCTACACTTAACAAGTTACTCAACTGTTGTAGCTGTGGTATTAGCAATAACATTCAATTAACACTCACTCTGTGAGCTAAAATTATAGTTCCTCCAACACCTAACTTTTACCTTCTGCTCTCTTGCTAAGTGATTGCTAATGTAACAGCTTATCTCTTTTTTACACTTTCTTTGTGATATTTCTAAATAAAGCAAATACACAAAAAAAATACACATCACATTTCTCAGATTAAAAAATGTGAAATATTTATGAAAGAACCATACTGAGGCAAATATGACATATTAATAAAAGAACTTTCATATGTTAATTGAAAATCAATAAGTAAAAAGGTAGAACAGTGGAACTTGATAGAATCATAAAACTTCCTAGTTTCAGAAAACTCACAATCCAGACTTCATTGCACTGAACTACACTGTTGTAGCACTGTCGTCAGTTTGCTCGAGCAGGCACCAGTAACATCTCTCCATTGTGAGACTTGTTGTTACTGTTTTGGGCATATCAAATATACCACGGGTAGCTTGCCAGGCTCTGCCAAGTGGGCACGATACTCTTGGTAGCTTGTCGGGCTCTCCAAGAGGGATGGAGGAGTCAAACGTGGGTCGGCTGTGTGCAAGGCAAATGCCCTATCACTGTACTAGACTATGCTAGACACTCCAGTCCTAGATTTCACAAGCACGTTTAGACCTTAAGGGAAGAAAAACGAGGAAATGAAATTTGCATCACTACTACATGTATGTTTTCTTCTTAAAACTCTATCCTTTTCAAAAAAGCTAGATTATCATTTTGTTAGTTTTTATAAGGTACAAAGATTGTAAACCATACAGAAGTACTTCAATTTTTTTTTATTTGAGCAAAGATTTTAGTTAGTATGAAAGAAGACTACTCTTTTATATTTGCAACCTTGTCAAAACTCTGTAGGGTGAATACATTTGTACTGTAGTAAGTTCCATACATTTTATGTGCCCATCCAATCTTTTAACCTAAAGCACAGCATTTCATTACTATAGTTTTACAATATGTTTGAAATCATAGAGATTAGTCACAACTCGGTTCACCTTTTTCAAAAACGTTGTTAGTTTCTAGGCTCTTTTGCCTGACAATATAAATTTTATAGTTTATCCTTGTGTCATTTGCTCAAAAGAAGTATTTACAGGGATTCTGACAAGGCTTATGTTTGAATTAGAAATCAGCTATGGAAAAACTAATATGTTAACAATATTATCTCTTTCAAACATAAATATAGTTCATCTTCATTAAAAACATAGTTCATCAAACATAGTTTATCTCTTGTTTCATTGGTCTGTGTTAATTTTATTGGTGATTCACCTTTTTAGTTCTTATAATTATTTAAGTTTTGATGCCTTTGATAGATGCTTTAGATTGTTGGTCTCATTTTGAGATGTTTTGTCTCATTTTGTCTCATTTTGCAAGCCAAGCTTGAGAAGCCAGGACCACCGCCAGTGATTTTCCATCAACCAGGCTATATGTTTGAAGGTTAGGGACCAAGAAAATGTTGCTGGTCAGGCCTTGGGTTGCTGGTCACCACCAGTTTCAAGCCCAGTGGTTCTCAGTGGGTTCATGGGATTATAGAATTGGACATAGGTCAAGTACAATCCTGTATCATAAAACCATGTATTCTCAAGCCTTGGCTTATTTATTTAAAAGAAATTATTGAATCACTGTGAGCTACAGTTAAAAAACTTTCAGATTAGAGTTTCAGTCATACAATGATCGAACACCCATCTCTCCACCAGTGCACATTTTCCACAGCCAGTGTCCTCAGTATCCCTCCCCCAACATCCCAACCCTCTCCTTGCCTCTATGACAGACCATTTACCCCATACTCTCTCTCTCATTTGGGGCATTATGGTTTGCAGTAAAGATACTGAGAGGCTCTGATTTATTTTTTTAAAGGAAATTTAAACACTGGTGTTTCATTTCTAGCTCACTTTCCACACTCCATTTGAGAATCTATTCCCAGTTGTGCTCAGAACACTGGGGCCACTCCTGGGAATAGTTGCTACAACAACCCTGGGTCTAATGGTTCAGTACTAATGGAAGGCTTGAGGTCACAGGTACAAACTTAGGACTTGCACAGACAAAGCATGAACTCCTCTGCTTTGTCATGAGTCCAAGTCGACAACAATGGAGTGTTTAATACTTACTTTTTCCCTTGAGTTTAGTTAAATTCACCTAATAGAACTAAGAGCTTTAATACAGAGTATTCATTCACTTACCCTTGTATATGAAAACACATCACTGTCACTGTCATCCCGTTGCTCATAGATTTGCTCTTGCGGGTACCAGTAACGTCTCCGTTGTGAGACTTGTTCTTACAGGTTTTTGGCATATCGAATATGCCACAGGGAGCTTGCCAGTGTCTGCTGTACAAACACATGTAGAGTTTTTTTGGTAGATATAACTTTAGGTCAATTTCTCGTCTATTCTTATCTTTAATCTACTCATATTTTGAATTGTTGAATCGCATCTTTTTTTTTTTTAAGGAAGTGTTTGCCTTGCACACGGCTGACCCAGGTTCAATTCCTCTGTCCCTCTCCGAGAACCTGGCAAACTACCATGAGTATCCCGCCTGCATGGGATAATTTTATAATTTTATAAAATTGACTTTATAATTTTAGGTCAATTTCCCTTCTATTCTTAGTGTTTTTTATCTTTATTATACTCATATTTGAATCGTTGAATTGCATTTTTTTAAGGAAGTGCATTTTGATGTGTATTCATACAATAAATAAGAACCCCAGGGCTGTCTCTTGCCACCTGTGTTCAGTGGTCTCGGGCCACTTCCTGACCCAGGATGGCCAATGCCCAGGGCAGAGGAAGTAGGAAATGAGGACCAAGCTGGTTGGTGACCAGTTGCTGTTTATTGCATTCTCCCAACATGTCTGTTCCAGTCTCATTAAACTCCCCATTCTAGTCTCACCCTGCCCCTCATTTCCATCTTTTCTTGCCCCCCTTACTAGTCACTCCACATTCCAACTCACCGTCCTGGTCTCTCTGGTCTCTCATACTCTCCAAACCTTTGGTAGTAGCAACCACACCCAGGTCCAAGAGCACAATCAACATATGAAAGCCTTTCCTGACCTTCTGTGACCAGGAGATCTGCTCAAGGGAGAAATACCACCTAGGGTGTGTTTCTCCTTTTTCTTACTCTAATAACCATTTAAACATTCATCTTAATTTTACTTCTTTATAATAATAGTCATTTTGTATGGATGCAGTAAGAGATACATTAAACTTCTAGGGTGGCTTTCTGGGGATATCTCGCTATAGATCCCAGACTATAGTGCTCAGGCCAGATTAATCTTTCCTAACTCTAGCAGGCTCCTAATTTAGTTGTTACATTTTGGATCATGACAACATTCGTCCAGGACCATGCTCTTAACTGATAGTTAAGTATTATGCCACTTTGGCCTGGCCCATTTCGATGTGCTGGGTCTATACAGTCTCTCGTCGAGACCCTGCTTTTGGGATGCTAGGAAGTAAAGGCAACTGAGGCTCAAGTCAAGAAAACAAATGCATTGGAGTGAATATGATTCGGAGTGAGTTAACTCCCAAGTTTCAAAAGCATTAACTGTCTTCCTGTGTCTAGACACAAAGGACATTCTCTGAATTAACTTTGCAAAGGACATAAGGAGAACAGAAAAGCAACACTTACAAGTTAACAGAATCTGATTAGGAGATAAAGGCGATTGACTGGTTGGAGAAGCAGAGCAGAAAAAAAGTGGTTACAGATAAACACAGAGGAATGAGAGTGCCTCAGGAGCACTGTTATTGGAGCAACCCAATAAACCTAAGCTCCCTGCAGCAAGGCAGAAATGCTATCCTACATTTGTTATTTAAAAGCAAATTTCCTTTTTTACTTTTTTTGGTCACACAGAGAGGCGCTCATGGGTTACTCGTGGCACTGCACTCAGGAATTATTTCTAGCGGTGCTTGGGGGACTATATATGATGCTGGGGCTCGAACCCAGGTCAGGCACTTGCAAGACAAATGCCCTATCTGCTGTACTACTGGTCTGGCTGCTGCATCTTATTTTTTAAAGGTTGAACTGTTCTTGTATTCATGACATAAACTGCAATTAATCATAATATTTTGTCTTTTTAAGACACTTAATATATTTATGTTTTGTTATAAATTTTGTTGACTTTATGTTAATGTTTAGGAATTACAGTTGTTATTTGTAATGTCATTGCTTTGTTTTGATTTTTATCTCAGCTTCATAATATGTATTGAGCATTATAGGACTAAATTTTGATCATATTGTCAAAGAAGCAGACTTCGGTTACATTGATTGCCAATTTTTCCTAGACTTTCATTTCTTTATAATTTAGTTTATATGACTCTTCCTTTTGCTTTTATAGTCTTGTTATTTCCATGTTTATACATTTTAAAATATTTTTTATCAGTTACTAAAATAGGTCTGGAGCAATAGCACAGTGGGTAGGGCATTTGCCTTGCATGCAGCTGGTCGAGGTTTAATTCCCCCACCCCTCTCAGAGAGCCTGGCAAGCTACCAAGAGTATCTAGCCCACACAGCAAAGCCTGGCAAGCTACTCGTGACGTACTCAATATGCCAAAGACAGTAACAACAAGTCTCACAATTTGTTGTGAGACATTACGGGTGCCCGCTCAAGCAAATTGATGAACAACGGAAGGACAGTGCTACAGTGCTTGTTGATAAAATATTTTAATTGCTTCATTTATGAAACCTGAGATTAAAGATGACATGGACATTAGTTAATAAGTACTTGTATCACATAGTTTTATTTTGCTTGTTTAAATAAGCAGAAAATATATGACACTATCATCAGTATGACAAAGTTATTAAAGTGTTTTTGAGTTTGCTCTCCTTCTCAGGTGTGTGACCCGCCACCCATGTCCCATTTCTAATCCTACACCCCAGCCTGCCACCCAGACATAAACTTCAACCATCCCGGGAACTCTATCCCTCCAGTCCCCAGAGCCTCCCTTCCGGCGCTGCCGGCTTGCTCTCTCTCTCAGGTATGTGACCCCACCACCCCACCTACAGCACAACAGGTGACGTGGCCTCCGCAGCAGGGAGCGTGACCTCTGGGGGGGGGGGTTCGCACAGTTATTTTCCCCTTTCCCAGCACTCTGGACTCACATACATTACCTAAATCTGTGGAGAACATCCTGGCTATTTCAAACACAATAGGCCAACAGTCCTCTAGCCTGTTCCAGTTTCACCAAAATACCAGTGAACAGGGGAAGCTGTACAAGACCAAACTAAAAGAACACATCCTCTGAAGCTTCACAAGAGGACTCACATAAGTCACAGAGGAGCCCCTGAGAGGAAGCTGGTATTCTAAAAAAGGAAAACTGTGACCACCATCAACCAAGATCATCCAGAATCCTTTTTTGCAGGAAGAGGGGAATGCAGATAGTGAACTGGAAGGTCCCACCTCCATACTGCCACAACAATACGAAAAAACAGCTAAAATCCCCACCAAAAGGAGAGGATGAAGAAAAGAGTCCAGAAGCTTCAACAGGGGTTACTGACTAATACAATCTCTTCAATAAATAATTCAGAAATGAAATGTTGAAGATGTTCAATTAACTCAAAGAAACAGTGAAACAGTCATACAGTAAATTAAAGGAGGGCATGAAAGAAACAGTGGAATGGACAGCCAAGAAAATACAGGAAGAAATTAGCAGAAATTAGAGAGATACAAGCAGAAGTGTCACCAATAAAGGATTAGGTAGATGAAATAATAAAACTCAGTGGGTGCCGTCAATTGTAGAATGGCTACAGCTGAGGACAGAATCAGTGAACTTGAAGTTGAGTGTACAAGAGTACAGGCAACAAAAAGCAGTGAGAAAAGACGTCAAAATAGCTCTAGGGAAAATCAGAGACTGAGGGGATGAATCTAAGAGGAACAACACAAGAATCATTGGATTCAACCAGAAGGACAGGGAAGTAACCCCAATTAAAAAGCCACAGTTAAAGATATCATTGCTGAAAAGTTCCCAGACCTGGAGAATTCAGGCATCCATATCCAAGGAGCCTGATAGGTGACAGCCAAAAGAGACCCTAATAAAAATACTCCAAGATATAACATAATCAGAATGATGGATGCCATGGATAGAGACACATTACTGCAAGCAGCAAGGTCAAAAAAGGAAATCACATGCAAAGGATCACCCCTTAGATTTACAGCAGACCTGTCAGAGGAAACTTTCCAAGCCTGAAGACAATGTTGGGATATAGTGAAAAACTTAATGAAATGAACACCTCACCAAGAATATTTTATCTGGCTAAACTCTCACTCAAACTTGAAGGAACAATACCTATTTCACGGATAAACAATTCAGGAACTTCATAGACTCAAAACCAAATTTAAAAGAAGGACTAAAGGGGCTACTGTAAGACAAGAAAAACCCCTACAAGCAAACCTATACAGAAAGATGGCACAAAATCACATGACTATAATGTCTCTCAATGTCAGTGGTCTAAATGCACCAATTAAGAGACACCGAGTGTCAAAATAGATTCAGAAACTTAACCCAACATTCTACTGCCTACAAGAAACACATCTGAACAGTCAGAAAAACACAGACTCGAAGTCAAAGTCAAATCCTACAAGCAAACAACTCCCTCAAAAAAGCCGAGGTGGCCATACTAGTATCCAACAACATAGATTTCAGGTTGAAAAAGATTAGAAGGGACAGCTGTCTTTGTCACTGTCACCGTCATCCCATTACTCATCAATTTCGTCAAGCAGGCACCAGTAACGTCTCCATTGTGAGACTTGTTGTTACTGTTTTTGGCATATCGATATGTCATGGGTAGCTTGCCAGGCTCTGCCGTGCAGGAGAGATACTCTTGGTAGCTTGTTGGGCTCTCTGAGAGGGATGGAGGAATCGAACCCAGCTTGGCCACATGCAAAGCAAATGCCCTACCTACAGTGCCATTGCTCCAGCTCAGAAGGGACAGCTAAGGTCATTTTTTAAATAATCAATGGATATGTACAGCAGGAAGAAATCACACTCCTAAACATATACAGACCCAGTGAGGGACCACCTAAATACTTAAAACAACTGCTAACAGATTTTAAGGAGGACATTGCTAGCAACACAATAGTAGTTGGAGACTTGAAAACCATCTTATCACCTCTGAAAAGATGAAAAAGATTAAAACTCAGCAAGGAAACACTGGCTTTGAAGGAAGGAATAGAAGAGAGACATCCAATAGATCTAGTCCGGGCTTTATATACCCCGAAAAAAGAATACACATCCTAATCCAGTATGCAAAAAAAAAC
Source organism: Sorex araneus (assembly GCF_027595985.1). Classification (NCBI taxonomy): domain Eukaryota; kingdom Metazoa; phylum Chordata; class Mammalia; order Eulipotyphla; family Soricidae; genus Sorex; species Sorex araneus. The sequence continues at coordinate 302,535,688 of NC_073303.1, read as the reverse complement.
ATTTTCCAAAATAGACCATGTGCTGGGTCACAAAACACACCTCAATAGAATCAGGAAGATAGAAATTGTATGAACTATAATTTCAGACCATGATGCACTGAAGGTAAAAGTTAATCATGCACAGATGCAGAGAACAAAATCAAACACCTAGAAATTAAACAATTAGATGTTGAACAATGAGTGGGTTAAGAAGGAAATCAAAAAAGAAATCAAAAGCTACCTGGAAACAAATGAGAGTGAAGAAAGAAGCTACCAGAACATGTGGGACACATCTAAAGCCCTGTTAAGTTCTTCTCAAGATTTCCAGAAAATTGAAGAAACAGAAACTCTCCCAGAGAGTTTCTATGAGGCATATATCTCCCTAATACCAAAACCAAACAGAGACACCAGAAAAAAAAAAAAGAATACTAGAGGCCGATATCCCTGATAAACAGATATGTGAATATCCTCAACAAAATATTGCCAAATAGAATCCAACAACTCATCAAAAAGATAATACACCACAACCAATTGGGATTCATCTTGGGGATGCAAGGATGGTTTAACATTTGGAAATCAATCAACATTATCCATCATATCAACAAAAGAAAAGATAAAAACCATATGATTATATCAGTAGATACACAGAAAGCATTTGATGAGATCTAGCTCCTGTTTATGATGAAAAGTCTCACCAAAATGGATATTGAAGAAACTTTCCACAATATAGTTAAATTCATCTACCACAAACCTATGGCAAGCATCATCCTCAATGGGAAAAACTAAAAGCCTTCCCTCTAAGATCAGGGACAAGACAAGGATGCTCACTCTCAGCACTTCTGTTCAATATAGTACTGAAACTACTTTCAATAGCGGTTAGGCAAGAAAAAGATATTAAGGGCATCCAGATAGGAAAGGAAGAAATCAAGCTCTATTTTCAGATGATATAATACTATGTTTAGAGAACCCTTGAGCCTCTACCAAGAAGTTCCTAGAAACAATAGACTTGTAAAGTAAAGTCACAGGCTATAAAATCAGTACCCCAAATTTCAGGGCGTTCCTATACACAGATAATAAGAGAGAAGAAAGTGACGTGACATTTTAAAAGCAATCTCGTTCACAACCATGCCTCAGAAAATTAAGTACCTAGGACTCAGATTAACTAAGGAGGTAAAGGACCTGTACAAAGAAAACTACAAATTGCTACTTCACAAAATAAAAGAGTACATGAAGAAATGGAAACATATCCCCTGCTCATGGATTGGGAGAATTGACATTGTCAAAATGGAAATACTCCCCAAAACATTGTGCAGATTCAATGAGATCCCTATAAGGACACCCATGAAATTCTTCAAAGAAATAGATCAAACAATCCTGACATTCATATGAAACAACAAAATCCCATTAATATAGAGCAATTCTTGAGGAAAAGAAGATAGGAGGCATCACCTTCCCTAAGGTCAAACTCTACTACAAAATGGTAATAATAAAAACAACATGGTATTGGAATAAAAGCAGAGCCACAGACCAATGGGACAGGCTTGAACATTCTTACACACACCCTAAAATATATTATCTCTAATATTTGAAAAGGGAGCAAGAAATGTGAAGTGGATCAAGGAAGGTCTCTTTAACAAATGGTGCTGGAAAAATCGGACAGCTACATGCAAGAAAAAAATGGCTCAGAAAATACCATGAACAAAAGTCAGATCAAAATGGATTAAAGACCTGACCATCAGACCTGAATTCATCAGGTATATTGAAGAAAAGTTTGGCAAAACCTCCATGACATTGAAGCTAAATTTATCTTCAAAGATGACATGCCACTAAGCAAGCAAGTGGAAACAGAGAAAAACAATTGGGACTCTCTTAAACTAAGTAGCTTCTGTACCTCAAAAGAAAGTGACCAGAGTCTAAAGGCAGTCTACAGAATGGGAAAGGTTATTTACCCAATAACCATCTGATAAAAGGGTTGATATCAAGGATATATAAGGCACTGGTTGAACTCTACAAGAAGAAAACATACAACCCCATCAGAAAATGGGGCGATGAAAAGAACAGAAACTTTCTCAAAGAAGAAATTCAATGGCCAAAAGGCACATGAAAAAATGTTCTTGATCACTAAATCATCAGGGAGATGCAGATCGAAACAAACATGACATACCATCTCACACTACAGAGACTGGCCCACATTCAAAAGATCAAAAGAAACCGGTGTGGGCATGGATGTGTGGAGAAGGGGACACTATTTCACTGCTGGTGGGAAGTCCAACTGGTTTATCCCTTTTGGAAAACACAAAAGGAGAGAGAGAGAGCAAAAGAAAATGTGCCTGCCACAGAAGTGGGCAGTGTTGGGGGGATGAGTTGGGGGTAGTGGGAGGGATACAGGAACTGGGAACATTGGTGGTGGAGAATGGGCACTTGTGGAGGGATGGGTACTCGATCATTGTATGACTGAAATGTAAGCACGAAAGTTTGTAAATCTAACCGTAGCTCATGGTGATATATTAAAAAAATAATAAAAGATCGATTGTTTCTAAGAGTTTCTTACTAGAGCTTTTAGGTTTCTTACTAGAGCTTTTAGGTTTCTCTAGGTATCATATCATATCGTCTGCGAATAGTGAGAGCTTGATTTCTTCCTTTCCGATCTGAATCCCCTTAATATCTTTTTCTTGACCTGTACAGTAAAGTCGCAGGCTATAAAATCAATACCCAAAAACCATTGGCCTTCCTATATGCAAACAATGAGACAGAGGAAATGAACATGAAAAAAGCAATCCCGTTCACAATCGTGCCCCAGAAATTCAAATACCTTGGAATCAGCTTAATTAAAGAAGTAAAGGACCTCTACAAAGAAAACTATAAAACACTACTCCATGAAATAAAAGAGGACATGAGGAAATGGAGACATATCCCCTGCTCATGGATAGGGAGAATAAACGTTGTCAAAATGGCAATACTCCCCAAAGCATTATACAGATTTAACGCGATCCCTATAAGGATACCCATGGCATTCTTCAAAGAAACGGATCAAGCAATCCTGAAATTCATATGGAACAATAAACGCCCACGGATAGCTAAAACTATTGTCTTTTTCCCAAATTCTTGGGAAAAAGATGATGGGAGGCATCACCCTCCCTAACCTTAAACTCTACTACAAAGCGGTAACAATTAAAACAGCATGGTACTGGAACAAAGGCAGAGCTGAAGACCAATGGAACAGGGTGGAAAATCCCTACACAAAACCTCAAATGTACAATCATCTAATCTTTGATAAGGGAGCAAGAGATGTGAAGTGGAGCAAGGAAAGCCTCTTTAACAAATTGTGCTGGCACAACTGGACAACCACATGTAAAAGAATGGGCTTAGACCTTGACCTGACACCATGCACAAAAGTCAGATCAAAATGGATTAAAGACCTCAACAACAGACCACAAACCATAAGGTACACTGAAGTCAAGGTCGGCAAAACCCTCCACAATATTGAAGATAAAGGTATCTTCAAAGATGACACGTAACTAAGCAATCTAGTAGAAACAGAGATCAACAAATGGGACTACATTAAACTAAAAAGCTTCTGCACCGCAAAAGATACAGTGACCAAAATACAAAGACTATCCACAGAATGGGAAAGGATATTTACACAATACCCATCAGATAAGGGGTTGATATCAATGGTTATAAAGCACTGGTTGAACTCTACAAGAAGAAAACCTCCAACCCCATCAAAAAATGGGGCAAAGAAATGAACAGAAACTTTCATAAGGAAGAGATACGAATGGCCAAAAGGCACATGAAAAAGTGCTCTGCATCACTAATCATCAGAGAGATGCAGATCAAAACGACCATGAGATACCACCTCACACCACAGAGACTAGCACACATCCAAAAGAACAAAAGCAACCGCTGTTGGAGAGGATGTGGGGAGAAAGGGACCCTTCTACACTGCTGGTGGGATTGCCGGCTAGTTCAGCCCTTTTGGAAAACAATATGGATGATTCTCAAAAAACTAGAGGTTGAACTCCCATTTGACCCAGCAATACCACTGCTGGGAATATATCCCAGAAAAGCCAAAAAGTATAGTCGAAATGACATCTGCACTTATATGTTCATCGCAGCACTGTTTACAATAGCCAGAATCTGGAAAAAACCCGAGTGCCCTAGAACAGATGATTGGTTGAAGAAACTCTGGTACAACTATACAATGGAATACTATACAGCTGTTAGAAAAAATGAGGTCATGACGTTTGCATATAAGTGAATCAGCATGGAAAGTATCATGCTGAGTGAAATGAGTCAGAAAGAGAGAGACAGACATAGAAATATTGCACTCATCTGTGGAATATAAAATAATAGACTATAAGACTAACACCCAAGAATAGTAGAAATAAGTACCAGGAGGTTGTCTCCATGGCTTGGAGGCTGGTCTCTCATTCTGTGCAACTCAAAGAAGGGAACACCAAGTAAAATGTGGTTGGAGGACATGTGGGGGAAGGGTGATGCGGGCCGAATATAGACTAGAGATTGAACACAATGGCCACTCAACTCCTTTATTGCAAACCACAACACCTAATCAGAGAGAGAGAACAAAAGGGAATACCCTGCCATAGTGGCAGTGTGGGGTTGGGGGAGATGGGACTGGGGAGGGTGGGAGGGATGTTGGGTTTACTTGTGGTGGAGAATGGGCACTGGTGAAGGGATGGGTTCTCTAACTTTGTATGGGGGAAACATGAGCACAAAAATGTATAAATCTGTAACTGTACCTCACGTTGATTCACTAATTAATAATTAACTATTTAAAATAAATTGGGCAGATAAAAAAAGTAATAATAAAAGAAAAATAAAGTGTTCTTGAAGGCATTTTTATCATTTCACATCACCTTTCTCAATATATTGAAATTTTATGTTCCCTTATTAAAAGCACTTGATTATATCAATTTTAAATAGAAATATTTTGTGGAAGTGTTGATGGAATAGTGCTTTAATACTCACTGTAAATGCCATGTCATGACATTGCAGTGTTAGAGACAAGCCCTGCGGTTTCCTTTGGTTTTGTAGAGATACCTCAATCGGCTAAGCGGTTTCTATGCTTCCTATGTTGAAAGACCAGATTTTATATGTGGGACAATATGGTCCTCTGAGCACTGCCAGAAGTGAACCCTGAACACAGAGCAAAAGAAACCCTCAAGCAACACTGATAAGTCCCAAAATGATTAATTAATTAATTCCCAAGTTTATTCTAATATAAATAATTCAAAGAAGCTGCACTTAAAGACTTTTTAGAGGGGCTGGAGTGATAGCACAGCGGGTAGGGCGTTTGCCTTGCACGCGGCCGACCCGGGTTCTAATCCCAGCATCCCGTATGGTCCCCTTGAGCACCGCCAGGGGTAATTCCTGAGTGAAGAGCCAGGAGTAACCCCTGTGCATTGCCGGGTGTGACCCAAAAACCAAAAAAAAAAAAAAAGACTTTTTAGAGATGTTATGTGGGCAAATTCATACAATTTATTGAAATTGTATGAATAGAGAAAAAAGCCACCATTTAAAAATGTATCCCTTGAAAAGACTCAACAGTTTTGTGATCATATTTAATATAAACTTTGTAATATTTAAATTTCTCTTTAATGAATATATTTATTTTTTTAATCTTAAAATAAATAGCAATAAGACAATAGCTTAATGATAAAATTAGTTTTGTGATCATTTGAAATTCTTTCAATATTTTATTTAAGGTCTTAACCTGTAATCATAAATGTCAGTCTTAAAATACATATTTAAACCTAAAAAGCCTTATTTAATGATCTTTGCTTTGACTATTCTCAGTTAGCATTTAGGTTGTGGACAGTACCTTATTTGCTTTTCTTCAATCAGCTCATATTTAAGACAATTACTGCACAGCTGGAAAAATATGCTGGTTGCCAATACTTTTTTTATTTCAAGTTTTATTGTATAAAAGAAATTCAGTGAATCAACACAAAAAAATTCAGTTGAAGAGAACTGTCAAATTCATATTCAAACACTATCTTCAAACTTTGAAATAATATGATATTTATGGTAAATTATTTGGTATTGTGATCTTTGAATTATTATTGCAAATTTTTGTTTTGAACATTTTTCTTAAAATTGAACATTGGACCTGTAGGTTGATTATTCTCAGCTAAATTCCTGCAGTTTAGGGGTTATCTAACCTTGGACTAAAGATAATTGAATGCCAAACATTTATTCACAGTTGATTTTTTTCTTAATACAAGGGTACCAATGATAGGGGAGTATTAAATCACAATTATTTGTCTTGGGCCTTCTGGATGATACTGTAAATGTTGTAATAAACTAAGAGTTTGGCAGTGCTTTTGCTAGTCTAAGTAAAAATTAATAGTTAAGTAACAGCAACATAAAACGTACAGGTTTATGATTCAGGTTCTCTTTTATTTGCAACGTGAAGTTCAAAATGGATAATGATAATGATGTGTTTTGTGTATGTATGTGTGTGTGTGTATAAGTGAATGTGTGTGTGTGTGTAGTAAATTGAACTTGACCATAGTAAGCAGGCCAAATAGTTATTGATACTACTTCTAGTTCCAGAATGTCTGAATAATTTATGACAAGGTCCTAAATTGGTCCTCTGAGCACCGCCAGGGGTGATTCCTGAGTGCAGAGCCAGGAGTAACCCCTGTGCATTGCCAGGTGTGACCCAGAAAGTAAAAAATTTTTAAAAAAATATTGTGTGTCCTTCACTATCTAGCATAATGAATCACTGTATCACTGTATCACTGTCATCCCGTTGTTCATCGATTTACTCAAGTAGGCGCCAGTAATGTTCCCATTCGTCCCAGCCCTGAGATTTTAGCAGACTTTCCTTATGCATTTTTCTCAATGATTGGAGGCTCTTTTCTGAGTCAGGGGAATGAGACCTGTTATTGTTGCTGTATTTGGTGTATCAAATACATCAACAATATGTATTTGATTGCCAGGCTCTGCCATGAACATTACAGTGAGAAGATAAATCTAAGTGGTTACCATGTCTTACATACCTTTTGTAAAATGGTAGTTCCCACTTTTTTACTGATTTTATTATACTTTCCTCCATGATAATTAAATTTCTATTAATAAGTAGGAGTACAAGGTTGCAGAGTTCTGCTTTACCTGGTTCTGTGTGCTTCACTCATGCATGAGGTTCGTCCCGAGTGTCCAGAAAGCGGCCTGGAGCGTGGTGGTGGCTGGGAAGTGGAGGTCGGCTAGTGAGGTATTTATCTGGCTCAGGCAGGGTGGGTCATCTGAGTTTGATCCCTGGGGTGGGGCGCCAGAGATATAATATTTATTTTAAATGAGTCAAGTAAATATAACATTTCAGTCCATTTAAATTCTTTCTACCTGATCTACAAATTAGTTCTACCAACTTATTTTGAAAGTAAGGACTGGAGTTTTAGTACAATAGGTAGGGAACTTTCCTTGAACATGGCCAGCACTGGTTTGATTCCCGACATCCCATATGGTCCCCGAAGCACTGGCAGGAGTAATTCCTGAGTGCAGAGCCAGGAATATCCCCTAAGCAATTCTGGGTATGACCCCAGAAAGCAAAGAAATTGAAACACCTGTTGCTAAATATTTTATGAAGTATTATTGTCTGAGTACAGAGTAAATTTACTAAAATATAATAAGATTGTCACTCAGGATTAAAATTTGCCCTTTGGACCAGCAAAGTGGATAATGGGGGAGGGTCTGATTAGCCACCCTGTCTTGGCTCTGCCCAGCACCAGTTCAGGGAAAGAAAGAAAGCTCAGTGGCATCAGGGACCTGCTTTTGCATGGTGTCTCCATTTTGTCCCTCAAGTCAGGATTCTGTCCTCACTGATTCTACCTGCAAAGTAGATCAGCAGAAGGAGGGTGCTTGGTCACCCAGGCTTGGTTCTGCCCAGCCCAGTACCAGGAAACTGAGGAAGCTTCACCTTTCTTCTCCTCTTCATAACTCACTATAAATATAGGCACTTAACGACACAACACACAAGAAACAACTCCAGGACATAAAGGTCACATTGGTAAAGCAATGTAGAAAACAGCCTTCGTGACTGAAGATACTAGCCTGGAAGACTCCATCAGTAATATTGAGAAAAAGTACTTCTCTGATAGGAATTTAGAGAGAAATTAATGAAGATATATGAGCTCAAAGAAACAATGCAACAGACTGCTAACTAAACACAAGCAGAAATAAGGAAATTAAAAACAAGAAATGACAGACCTGAAAACTTGGTAGGTAAAATGAAAAACTCATTGGAAGGCCCTAGTAGCAGAGTATCAGCTGCTGAGGACAGAATCAACTGTACATCAGAAAATCAAGTATTTCAGAATAAACTTACCTAAATGGTGAAAGATCTACACAAGGAAATGTACAAAACTCTACTTCATTAAATAAAAGAGGGCATGAGAAAATGGAAACACATTCCCTGCTTATGGATCTGAAGGATTAATATGGCAAATGACCCTACAACCCAAAGCTTTGCACAGATTCAGTGCAGCCCCAAAAAGGATACCCATATCCCATATCATTTTTTATAGAAATTGATCAACACTCCTGAATCTTATATGAAACAATTACCTCTACCGACACGAATAGATAAAACAATCCTTGGGAAAAAAGAAGAGAGGAGACATCACTGTCCCTAACTTCAAATGAACTACAAATCAGTATTAATTAAAACAGCACAGTATTAAAATAAAGGCAGACTCATATCAACATAATAGACTTTAATATCTCGAGACAGAGAAATGATTGCATTCCCTAGAAACGAGGGCCAGAAGGACTGGCCTTCGGCAGAAAGCTTTCCACAAGTGTGGGGGAAGGGCAGTTAGGATAGAGAAGGGACCACTATGACAATGATATTCAGAAATAATCATGCTGGACAGAAGCTAAAAGAATGCTGAAAGGTGATAAAGTGATATTTCATGATACCCTTTCAGTAACAATATTGCAAACCACAGCACCTAAAAGGAAAATAAGAAAGAGTGGAAGGAAGACAGAGACAGAGAGAAAGAGAGAGAGAAAGAAAGAGAAAGTCACAGATACAGACACAGAGAAAGATAGAGACAGACACACAGACACAGAGAAACTGACAAGAAAAGTGTCTGCCATAGAGCGTCAGGGCGGAGGAGGAGGACAAGAGGGAAACCGGGGGCATTAGTGGCAGGAAATGCAGTGCTCAAGGATGGATGTTGAAACTTTGCATGACTGAAACCCAATCAAGAACAACTGTGCAATTGTAACAGTAACTTTCAAGGTGATAAGAGAAGAAAAGAAAAGAAAAGAAAAGAAAAGAAAAGAAAAGAAAAGAAAAGAAAAGGAAAAGGAAAGGAAAGGAAAGGAAAGGAAAGGAAAGAAAAGAAAAGAAAAGAAAAGAAAAAGAAAGAAAGAAAAGAAAAGAAAAGAAAAGAAAAGAAAAAGAAAAGAAAAGAAAAGAAAAGAAAAGAAAAGAAAAGGGAAGGGAAGGGAAGGGAAGGGAAGGGAAGGGGAAGGAAGGGAAGGGAAGGGAAGAGAAGAGAAGGGAAGGAAGGGAAGGGAAGAGAAGAGAAGAGAAGGGAAGAGAAGAGAAGAGAAGGGAAGAGAAGAGAAGAGAAGGGAAGGGAAGAGAAGAGAAGGGAAGAGAGAAGAGAAGAGAAGAGAGAGAAGAGAAGAGAAGAGAAGAGAAGAGAAGAGAAGAGAAGAGAAGAGAAGAGAAGAGAAGAGAAGAGAAGAGAAGAGAAGAGAAGAGAAGAGAAGAGAAGAGAAGAGAAGAGAAGAGAAGAGAAGAGAAGCGGGAAGGGGAAGGGAGGGGAGGGGGAGGGGAGGGGAGGGGAGTGGAGGGGGAGGGGAGAGGCAGAGGAGAGGAGAGGAGAGGAGAG